>NC_139022.1:3904828-4329728 GCF_964662115.1 Mustela nivalis | reverse complement strand
GATGGAGAAGCATCTTCCATGACAATGGGCCTCAAAGGAAGTCTGGGGTAGCGATTCTCATATCAGATAAATTAGACTTCAAACTAAAGACTGTAGTCAGTGATACAGGAGGACACTACATAATTCTTAAAGGGACTATCCACCAAGATGATCTAACAATTGTAATTATCTATGCTCCCAATATGGGAGCAGCCAATTACTTAAGAAAACTGTTAATCAGGATAAAGAGTCATATTGATATGAATACACTAATCGTAGGAGATCTTAACACGCCTTTCTCAGTAATAGAGAGATCATCGAAGCAGAAAATCAATAAAGAAACAAGAACATTGAATGACACATTGGACAAGAGGGACCTCATAGATATATACAGAACATTCCAACCTAAAACAACAGAATACTCATTCTTCTCAAGTGCACACGGAACCTTCTCCAGAATAGACCACATACTGGGTCACAAATCAGGACTCAAACAATACCAAAAGACTCAGATGTTTCCCTGAATATTCTCAGATCACAAGGCTTTGAAACTGGAGCTCAATCACAAGGAAAAGTTCAGAAGGAACTCAAACACCTGGAAGCTAAAGAGCACCTTGCTTAAGAATGCTTGGATCAACAAGGATATCAAAAAAGAACTGAAACAATTCATGGAAACCAATGAGAATGAAGACACTTCTGTCCAAAACCTAAGGGATACAGCAAAGACGGTCCTAAGGGGGAAGTACATAGCCATCCAAGCCTCCCTCAAAACAATTGAAAAATCCAGAATACACCAGCTGTCTCTAACACCTTAAAGAACTGGAGAATCAACAACACATCAAACCAACTCCACACATAAGAAGGGAAATCATCAAGATTAGAGCTCAGATCAATGAGGTAGAAATCAGAGATACAATAGAACGTATCAATGAAACTAGAAGCTGGTTTTTTAAAAGAATCAATAAGATCAATAAACCATTGGCCACACTAATCCAAAAGAAAAGAGAGAAAGCCCAAATTCATAAAATTATGAATGAAAAGGGAGAGATCACAACGAACACCACGGACGTAGAAACAATCATCAGAAGTTATTATCAACAGTTATATGCCAATAAGCTTAGCAACTTAGATGAAATGGATGCATTCCTGGAAAGATATAAACTACTAAAATTGAACCAGGAAGAAATCGACAACCTGAATAGACCGATATCGAATAACGAGATTGAAGCAGTGATCAAAAACCTCCCCCAAAACAAGAGCCGAGGACCTGAAGGATTCCCTGGGAATTCTACCAAAACTTCAAAGAAGAAATAACACCTATTCTCCTGAAGCTGTTTCAAAAAACTGAAGCAGAAGGAAAACTTCCAGACTCTTTCTATGAAGCCATCATTACCCACATCCCCAAACCAGGCAAAGACCCTACCAAAAAGGAGAATTTTAGACCAATATCACTGATGAATATGGATGCTAAGATTCTCAACAAGATCCTAGCCAACAGGATCCAACAGCACATTAAAAAGAATATTCACCATGATCAGGTGGGATTAATCCCTGGGCTACAAGGATGGTTCAACATTAGCAAATCAATCAATGTGATACAACAAATTAATAGGAGAAGAGAGAAGAAACACCTGGTCCTCTCAATTGATGCAGAAAAATCATTTGACAAAATCCAGCATCCGTTCCTGATTAAAATGCTTCAAAGTATTGGGATACAGGGTACATTCCTGAACTTCATTAAATCTATCTATGAAAGACCCATAGCAAATATCATCCTCAATAGGAAGAAGCTTGCAGTCTTCCTGTTGAGATCAGGAATACGACAAGGATGCCCACTCTCATCACTCTTGTTGAACATAATATTAGAAGTCCTAGCAACAGCAATCAGACAAGTAAGGGAAATAAAAGGTTTCCAAATTGGCAATGAGGAAGTCAAACTCTCTCTCTTCGCAGATGACATGATTCTTCATATGGAAAAAGCAAAAAACTCCACCCCCAAAATCCTTGAACTCATACAAAAAAACAGCAATGTGGCAGGACACACAGTCAATGTACAGAAATCAGTGGCTTTCTTATACACTAACAATGAAAATACAGGAAGGGAAATTAGAGAATCGATTCCATATCCTATAGCACCATGTACCATAAGATACCTGGGAATAAACCTAATCAAAGAGTGAAAGGATCTGTACTTGAAAAACTACAGAACACTCATGAAAGAAATTGAAGTAGACACAAAAAGATGGAAGACCATTCCATGCTCTTGGATCAGAAAGAATAAACATTGTTAAAATGTCTATACTGCCTAGAGCAATCTATACTTTTAATGCCATTCCGATCAAAATTCCACTGGTATTCTTTAAAGAGCTGGAGCAAACAATCCCAAAATTGGTATGGAATCAGAAGAGACCCCGAATCGCTAAGGAAATGTTGAAAAACAAAAATAAAACAGGGGTCATCACGCTATCTGATTTTAAGCTTTACTCCAAAGCTGTGATCACCAAGATAGAATGGTACTGACATAAAAACAGACACATTGACCAGTGGAACAAAGTAGAGAGCCCAGATATGGACTCTCAACTTTATGGGCAAATAATCTTCGACAAAACAGATTATATCTCTCTGATTTGATTACCTTGTATTTTTTTCCTTGCTTAATTGTTCTGGCTAGAACTCTCAGTACTATACGCATATAGTCTTTCAGAATGATCATCTTTGTGTTGTTTCTGATCCTAGAGAAATGAAGTTTTCAGCATTTTTAGTGTTGATTATATTGTTAGGTGTTGGTGTGCTAACATCTGGGTTTTGTTTTTATTTTTAAATTTTTTTCTATAACTAATATTTGTAGAGGATTTATGTAGACAATATGTGGCATATTATCAAATCTTTTCCTTGCACATATTGAGATGATCATATGATTTTTATATCATTTTGTTGCATATAAAATGACATGTTTCTATTAAATTATAGTAAATCATATATATGTATGTATGTATGTACTCTAATATAATTTGTATGTGTGTACACACACACACACACATATATATATATATATATATATATATATATATATATATATATATAATAAGATTTTATTTATTTGAGAGAGAGAGATAGACGGCTCCCTACTAACTAGGGAGCCCAACACTGGGCTTGATCCCAACCAGGATGTGAGCCAAAGACAGCCTCTTAACCAACTGGGCCACAGAGTTGACCCACAAAATCATAATTTTCATTAAGGTTTTTGTTTATGTGCTGTATCTTATTGGTAAAACTGTTGTTTTGAAGTGTAAACAAATTTTATCTTTTCAGCTTTTCAAGAAAGACAGTAAATCTATCAAAATAACGTATATACTTCTATAAACTTTTGACTTGTGTAGACTGTGCCCCTCTTCAATGAAATTCCCATGAGAGACAGGAAGTGATCATGGAATATAGTGAGTTTCCCAAAATTATAGATATTCTCAGCCTTTGTCTGAGGCTCCACATAAGCCCTCTCCTCTCATTTATTTTCATTTATAAATTATTTTAATAACATTATTATATATAATATAATTTAAAAACATTATACATATAATACAATACATTATATAATAATGTACTATAATTTTATATTATATAAATTACATATTATATATATATAATGTATATTATATTTTATTATATTTTAGGTGCCTTCCTGGAGCTCATGAATCAGACCTTCCTGTAAGATATGAAAGCAAGACGGGGACTGGACAGCAATATATAGAACCATAGAAAGAATAGTTGTCTTACAGGAACTGGAAACATGTAAAGCTTCAGTCATTTCCAGGAACCCCAATGAAAATTGTCTGGGAGGTAAAGAAAAAATACAGATGTTGAATTATATCCTATAAAGATTCTCTTTATCATTTATATTTTAATTCCAGTGCAATTAACACCATGTTATATTAGTTTCCAGGGTAAAATATAGTGAATAAAACAAAACAAAGCAGCAATGGCCACGGTCACCAAACTGTGGAAAGAACTAAGATGCCTTTCAATGGATGAATGGATAAGGAAGATGTGATCATATACACTATGGAGTATTATGCCTCCATCAGAAAGGCTGAATACCCAACTTTGATAGCAACATGGACGGGACTGGAAGAGATTATGCTGAATGAAATAAGTCAAGCAGAGAGAGTCAATTATCATATGGTTTTACTTATTTTTGGAGCATAACAAATAGCATGGAGGACAAGGGGAGATGGAGAGGAGAAGGGAGTTGAGGGAAATTGGAAGGAGAGATGAACCATGAGAGATTATGGACTCTGAAAAACAATCTGAGGGATTTGAAGGGGTGGGGGTGGGAGGTTGGGGGAACCAGGTGGTGGGTATTAGAGAGGGCATGGATTACATCGAGCACTGGGTGTGGTGCAAAAACAATGAATACTGTTACGTTGAAAAGAAATAAAAAGTTAAAAACAAAACAAAACAAAACAAAAACAATTGTATACATCACTCAGTGCTCATCAAGGTAAAGGTATGCTTAATTACCTTTGTGTATCTCACCCATCCACCCACTCACCTATCCTTGTAATCCTCAGCTCATTTTCTGTAATTAAGTCTGTTTCTTGCTTTCCCTCTCTCCAATGTTTTCCCTTTGTGGAGTTTTTTTTTGTTTTTGTTTTTGTTTTTTTTTTTGTATCTTAAATACCACATATGAGTGCAATTGTATGATATTTGTCTTTCTGTGATTGACTCGTTTTGCTTAGAATTACATTCTTTAGCTCCACCCATTTGTTGGAAATAGCAAAATTTCATTATTCTTGAAATTTTATTTAAAACCAATTAACATAGTGTATAATCCATTTCAGAGGTGGAGTTTAGTGATTCATCACTTCATATAATATTCAGTGCTGATTCCATCAAATGCCCTCCTTAATGTCCATCACCCAGCTATCACACCCCCTCTCACTTCCCCTTCCACAACCTTCAGTTTGTTTCCTATAGTTAAGAGTATCTAATGGTTTCTCTCCCTCTCTGATTTCATCTTATTTTATTTTTCTCTCCCTTCCTTTATACTTATCTGTTTTGTTTCTAAATTCTACCTATGAGTGAAAATCATATACTTATCTTTCTCTGACTGACTTATTTCACTTAATAAGAGGCCCTTTAGTTCTATCTAGTCATTGCAAATGGAAAGACTTCATTCTTTTTGATGTGTAATATCACATCAAAAGAATTGCACATTCTTTTGGATGTGTAATATTCCAATATATATGTAGTATATATATAATATATATTATATATAATACATTATTTCTTTTTACCCATTCATCTGTTGATGCGCATCTGAACTCTGCTTATTTTGGCTATTATGGCCATTTTTGCTATAAAGTTTGGGATGCATGTACCACTTTGAATCATTATATTTATATCTTTGTCATTTTTTTTTATAACTGATTAATATTCTATTGCATATATATAGATTACTTCCTTAGTCAATCATTGATTGATGGACATTTGGGCTGCTTCTATATCTTGACAGTTATAAATATTGATGCTGTAAACAGGGGTACATGTATCTCTTTGAATTAGTATTTTTGTATTGAAAAACCCCTCTCCCCTTGCTAAAGGCTTGTTTAAGTAACCTGATGTCCCCAAAGCACTCCCTATCCCCTTGCTTAAGGCTTGATTGTTCCCATAGCTGGATGGCAACACATACCAGGATGTCTATTGTCTGTGATCACCCGGTCTGTCAAAAGAAAAGACAAATGAGGAATAGTGTACCTGGGACTTTCCAGAGTGCTGAGCCAAGGCCCACCAGAACAAACCGTTGTGTCCTTGCCTTAAACCCAGTGCCTGACAATGCTTGATTTAAGTTAACCAATCAGATCCCTGTAACCAAGCATCTGCTTCTGTAAACTTGCTTCCCGCCACCCCAACCTTGCCCTATATAATCTGCTCCCCAACTTAGCCCGGCGCGCTCAGCCCACAAAGGCTGATGCATCCGCAGGTGCTTGTGTAACCAATAAACCTCTTGCAACTTGCATCCAGTGGAGGCTTGGTGTCTGCTTCTTGGGTGTGGATCAAGGGTCTTTCATTTGGAGGTCCCACTGAGATCTCTTGGAATCCCACCCAAGACCCCGGCCAATCCCCACCAGGAGGTAAGCTGGCCAGCATCTGTGTCTGTGTCTCTCTGTTTGTCTGTTTTTATGTTCTTGCACCGCATCTGTCTGTGAGTTAGGAGGAGCCTCTGTGCTTCTCCTGACCATCTGTGAGTCAGGAAGGAGCCTCTGTGCTCCTCCTGACCGTCTGTGAGTCAGGAAGGAACCTCTGTGATCCTCCTGACCATCTGTGAGTCAGGAAGGAACCTCTGTGATCCTCCTGACCATCTGTGAGTCAGGAAGGATCCTCCTGACCGTCCGAATCAGTTATCTGTTTTTATCTCCTATGTCTAATGTCTAAATTGTCCTATTAATGTCTTTAAATGTGGTTATATGTTCCTTACACTGGTCATAAAGGTTACATTTTGTTTAAAGGGAGGCTGTCTAACCTGTTTGAATCTGAGGAATGCCTGATTGTGTGAATGTGTTTGTGTGGCTATATCGCCTTCAGCTATGGAGTCTGAGTGGGCTGCACCCTGAGTCTCGCGGAGTGTCATACGGCATAACGGTCATCTACTCCATGGAGTAGCCTGGTCCGGGGTTTATACGGATAGGCCTTAGCTAAGATGCTCCTAAGCTCCCGTGAGGGACGTGAGCAGGACAGCATCTGAAAGGTCCCCCTCCCCTTGTCTGCAACATCGTACATATCGGGAGGGAATATAAGAGATAGGTATTAAGAGCTAAAACCAGATTCAATGAGTCAGCTAGTAAATTTTCTCCTGGCATATTGGATGATAATTAAGTAAATAAGCCTTCTTCTAGTAAACCCAGGTTGCTGGGCCATCCCTAGCAAAGGGGAGTCTGACTTTATTTCTCTCTGTTTCTCCTAATAGATGTGGGAGCTTCTCCCTTACTCACTTCCTGTGTTGATGGCTATAACTGGAGCCAACTGGGGTTGGTCTGACTCGGGACAGAGACTATAGGGAGTATTCCCAAGCAGCTGCCAAAACTCTTTGTTTTGGGGAGGTTTCCCTGTGTTCTCTGGCCCAACTTAAACTGCCTAATCCCTCCCCCCTGCTAATGGGAAACCATGATGTCTGCTCCTCTGTTGGGCCTTAGGAGTTCCAAAACTGGGAATCCTTTCTCTGCCTCCTGGCAGCACTTTGTTTCTTCTGTTTCCCTCTTCTCCTATTTCTGTACCAACGTGTGTGCAGCCTGCATGACTGGCCTCTAGATCATTCACCACAGCTCCTTCTCTCTTCACTGTCAAGGAGCAAGAAGAGCACCCCCTGGACCTAACACCCCCTCACTCCAGATCTTCCCAACCATGTCTCAGGTAAACATTCAAAGTGGAGTGGGTCCAGATGGAACGTAAATCAGTGTTGGAACTAAGTTAAGTTTGTTGGTTTAATTAAGATAAGACCTGTCTTTTAAGTTATCAGCAGTAAATGTGAAACTTCGAAGTTTACTGAAGGTCAAATAAGCTCATGTTATTTATTAAAATTTGTTAGTAAAGAAATAACTAAACTGATGGTTAATTGTCTGTCTCAAAGTTCTAATGGGTAATTGCTGAAGTAGCTTTCAAAGTCTTTGATAATCTGAAAGCTTTAAAGTTTTGCTTGGATGACAAATGGAATTGAATTGTAAACATCTAGGTCTTAACCAAGCAGGATAAAATGCTAGGTCATTAATTACTGGATATAGGTTTGTGCTTTTGTAAGAGTATTTAAATCTGTTGGTAAACTTGTTTGCCACTTAACTGATTCATAAATTTGCCACCTGAAGAATTCTGTTGTAACAGTTCACAATTAGTTAATAACTAAAGGTGTTTCTAAGAATACAAAGTTCTGCTTAGTATAACTGAGACTAATGGAAATAAGGAAAACTCTGTATGTAAGAAAATAGGAAATATGTAAGAAAAATTTAAGAAATGGGAATACATTTTGTTAAAGGTAATTTTATCCTAAATGAGATGATTGTTTAAAAGAAAACGACTTGGGACAAAACCTGAATGCAAAGAAAAGTTGTAGATAGTCAGGACGGACTAAGATAGACTAAATGAATGGGTTTTAAAGGTACATTACATTAGTACAAGATTGAAATTCTCTGTTCAAAGGACAAAGTTTTCTTAGATTAATTGATCTCCTGTTATGAGAATGTAAATGATTTTCTCTTTGCCTGCCCAGAAAAACCAGTTTCTATGCTTTTTTTAATCAGGTATTTAACATCCCTAATTATATTTAGGCATGTGCTTCAAAAATTTCTAAGATTTTAGCAAATGTTGACAAGATTTAAATTGTAAAAGCTCTTTAACTCAGGCTTTTCCTTGATATATGAAGTTGCTCATGAAATACTACTGAACCGATGATAAACCTTGGATTACATTTGGGAAAATACTATAATTATTCTAGAGATTCTACGCACTTCCTAAAGTTTTAATGTTTTGAGAGATCATCGCTTGATACTGTAATTATGAAAATGTTATGTATCACAAAAATAACCTGATTTTCTTGCTGCTAAATTGTAAACTCCAGTGTCTCTTTAGCTTTAACCATATCCATACTGAGTTTTTGTCATTTATAATGGTTTTAATTCTCTTGTAAAATGAGTTTTATTTTCAAGAAGATTCCTATAAAGGACTTTCAGGACAAATACAGATTTTTGATCTACTTAAAAATCCTAAAACTGAAATGGGTAAGAATTTCCAAAACAGACTAAAGCTGCATTCACCAGAATTAGTAACATGGAACTAAATGAACTAAAAGATTATAATGTTATGTCTCTTAATGTTTTGTCTTACTTTAAACATTACTGGTTCTCTCTAATGTTTGCTCTTCCGGACTAGGGATACTTCCTCCCAGTTATCTGTAACTTATAGAGATGTAAAAGTGCTCATTTGTAAAAGAGCTCAAAGCATTCAAGCTTTTCTCTCTATCTGAACCCTCTGAAACCAAAAGGTCTCAATAAGTAAGCATTCTTCCATGGCAATCAGTCATTTGCATAAATTCAATAAGAATCTGTTCTCCTTGTAACAGGAAAGAATTAAAAACACGGGTTATTTTTACCAAGGCTTTGACTGGAATGTCATATTTGAAAAGACTCAGATATGACCAGACAGTTTAAAGAAACTAAGGTTGACTTTAAAAAAACCTGGAGCCATAAAGCCCCTTGGGACTGCTGGCCTGATACCTTGCTTACAGAGTTCCCAGCAGCCTCACCAGGTGAGTAAAGAATGTCACTCCTTGGTAGGTGCGGTCTCAGAAGAGGAATTCGCCCACTGAGGAATTCGCCCAAATCGACAGGTATTGCAGGCATGCCTGATGGCAAGTACAGGGCTTGGCTTCTGGCCTGGAGAGGCTACTAAAAGTTCAACCTAGAGATTCCTTATTAAAAGTTCCAGCAAAGCAGATGTTAAAAGATCTATTGATCACACTCATTGTTCTTGCTGAGCTTATGTAAATAATAGGCCAAGTTTGTTAAAACTAAACTTATTTCACAAGTGAATTAGTCCTGATTTGGCTATCTCTGTAAATGAGGGTTATTTTAGAGAAAAAATTCTGTTTTAATAACACACCTTTATGGATGTTAAATTCTAGATTTGATTGTCTTTAAATGTTTGTTTACCTAAGCTAAACAATTTGAGGTAAACTTCAGAGAAGTTGTACAATAGCTTCTTTAGTCAATCTTATTATTTTGTGGGGATATTAGCAGACCCCACGGCACATGATTAAACAACTGGAATAATGAAATTGCCTAAAAGCCAGCATACCGCACTCTTCTCCCACTTGACAATGATCCTCTGTAATCAGGATATTGTTAAGGTTGGACCACTCAAAGGTATTCTTATTGGTTTCATCCCTTAGTCATATTTATCTAGAGGCCACCTCCATTGAGGTGCAATTGCAAACAGATGCTTTAGCAAAACCTCAAACAGGCCTCATAAAAGAGCCTCAAAGCTCACTATGGGACAGTCCCTAACTGTAATAATGTCACATCAGTTCCAGATTTGTCTTAGTAGCCAAAGGCCACCCATGGACTATGGAGGCCGACTTATTAAATACTGGGCTACACTAACAGAGATGCCAGAAATAAAACTTAAAATTTGTCAAACTTTAAACCTAGTTACCTGTATGCCTGAACCTGACCACTGTACTTCTTTCTCTATAGAGCAAAAATGTTCAGAGATTATTAATCTAACTTATTCTATATGGCCAGGTTTAAGATGCCCCTGTTAAAATTATGAATGACAGTTGGTTTTCTGATAAAAATAGTTTTCATAGAAAGAAGAAAAAAAGTTAGGTGTGCCATGGTGCTCAGTAGCACTTTGCAATTGCCAAAGCCTAAGAATTAACATTTATACTGACTCCGAATATGCCTTCCTGGTACCACATGCCCATGGAGCTATTTGGAAGGAAAGGGGATTTTTCTGGAATCATGGGCGCATTACTAAAACCATTACAACTCCTGCTAATCTCCCCAACTTGAAACAAAGATGAACACGATCTGTTTTTAAATGGTATAATCACATAGCATCCATTTTTGTTCCATCTGTGGGACTAGGGGATATCATGTGGCATGTAGAAGTCCTTAATAAATATACTACAAAGGCACTCAATGATTCACTAAATAGCATCTCCCAGCTTAATACCAAAGTGTCACAGATAAGCAAGGCAGTCCTACAAAATAGGCTGGCCTTAGATGTCCTTACAACAGCCCAGGGTAGCACATGTGCAATTATCAAGACAGAATGTTGTGTGTATATACATTCCAGACTATCACAAAAATGTCACAGGACTAATAAAAGATATGAATACCCAAATTAAGGCCTACAAGATCCTTCTCTTTCTCTCAGTAAATGGTTAAGTTTCTGGTTTGAAGGAGGACTATGGCCGAATCTCCTTTTCGGGCTTCTCATTCTTATCGCCTTATTAATATGTTGCTTTGTTCCATGTTTCTCTACTTGGTGCCGAGACTCCATTGCTACAATGACTACACCACGACAGACGATCCTTGTCACGCGCAAGGACACCTCTTTATTGTCAGTGCTGGATTCAACTACCTCCACCTTTTGAAACTCCCTTATACATTTCTACCCGGATCAATATTAACCCCAGTAGGTAGGGACAGCTCTACACCCCTATTCATCACAAAGAATTTATAGAAGATGAGACCTTCCACCTTCAACCACCTTAAAAATTTAAGGGTTTTTAAAAGCTGGCGCCTTGCATCCCCCCTTCACCCGCTCCCCTCCATATGTGGAGCTTTCCTCAGGCACCCCTAACTGCCATAAAATGATAAATAGTTGACTTGCTGAGATCACAATCCTGCAAGACAGGAGCCTCCCTTGGTTTGCAAATGTCCTTGAGATTACAACAAAGAAGTTACCTTATCAATAACCCAATTTTCAATCGGCCCTTGTATCTTAAATAAACTCTTACAGTTTGTAAAAGATCGCTTGTCAGTAATCTGGACAATGATACTGACACAGCAATATCAACTAATTAAACAGACCGGATCTCAAACTGACTTACTTCATAAACAAAGCAAATGGATATAAGATTCTATCCATGATAAAGAAAAAGGGGGGAATGAAAGACCCCTCTCCCCTTGCTAAAGGCTTGTTTAAGTAACCTGATGTTACTGGAATCATGGGCGCATTACTCCCCAAAGCACCCCCTATCCCCTTGCTGAAGGCTTGATTGTTCCCATAGCTGGATGGCAACACATACCAGGATGTCTATTGTCTGTGATCACCCGGTCTGTCAAAAGAAAAGACAAATGAGGAATAGAGTGTACCTGGGACTTTCCAGAGTGCTGAGCCAAGGCCCACCAGAACAAACCGTTGTGTCCTTGCCTTAAACCCAGTGCCTTAAACCCAGTGCTTGATTTAAGTTAACCAATCAGATCCCTGTAACCAAGCATCTGCCTCTGTAAATTTGCTTCCCGCCACCCCAACCTTGCCCTATATAATCTGCTCCCCAACTTAGCCCGGCGCGCTCAGCCCACAAAGGCTGATGCGTCCGCAGGTGCCTGTGTAACCAATAAACCTCTTGCAACTTGCATCCAGTGGAGGCTTGGGTGCGGATCGACGGTCTTTCAGCATCATCTGGGTAAATACCTAGTAGTGCAATTGATGGATCACAGAGTAGGTCCATTTTTAACTTTCTGATGAACCTCCATATCGTTTTCCATGGTGACTGCACTGTTTGCATTCCAGTCAATATGCATGTCCTCCACAACCTCACCATCAACTGCTTTTCTTGTGTCACTGATTTTAGCCATTCTGAAAGGTGTGAGGTAATATCTCATTGTAATTTTGATTGGCATTTCCCTGATGATAAATGATGTGTTTATTCATTTTTTCAAGTTCAATAAACATTTAACATTGTATTAGTTATAGAAACTGGTTTCTCAAGGCCCTTAGTTTTTTGCAAACAGTTTCTTTGAGTTTTGTTTTGCTTTGCTATGGTTTATTGATTAAAAAAAAATTCTGACTGCAAACAGATTCTATGAAAAAAATGATGCGATTTTAGTATGAGGTTTGGATTTATGCCTCTTCCAGGAATCAAATTATGTTGTAGTTAATATTGCTGTATAGCAAGACAATCAAATGTTAGTGATTTAAAATAACAATACTACATTATTTTCCTCATAAAACTTTTTTAGGCAAAGTTTGCTAGACACATCACTTTTATGTCAGTTGGGGCATCTGAAGTGAGATGTGGAGATTCATCTCCAAGATAGCTCACAGTATATTATATAAATATATAAAAATGCATATACATATTTTTATCAGCATAAATGTTTCATGACTTCTTATATTCCAATATGTGAATCACTCAACTAAAGTAGCATAAGTACTTTTTAAATGATTGTAGCCTAAAGCATATAATTTTACATAGCCTGGACTATACTATCTATTGTTACATTGTAAACACTTAGAATGAATTGTGTTTGAGACCGATGTGTGATGTCAAAGTTGGCATATCATTCCCCAGTAATTTAATCTGTTAAATTTAATTGAGTGGGTGATTATGGAGCTTAAAAATTTATTCTAACACTTCTACTTCAAGGTCCTGACATTCTATTGGGAGTGAAATTTTATACTTAAAAAATTATGGAACAGAATTTTAAAAATATATAGCTATGTTCTTTTGTTTGAGATGATGTGAGATAATGACATAAATGAGAACTCAGTAGCTCATCAAGATGTTAAAGTTCAGATTTTAAGAATTTTGGCAAGAGGCCATTTAAATTTGATTCTTCATTATTAAAAATGTCACATTAAAGTGACATTTCCTTAGAATCAGTTTTGTAGGGTACATGTCTTTCTCTGTTTTTTTTTTAATTAATTATCCTAAAACTTATAACTCAAAAGTTGTAGAAAGATTATAAAATTTCTCCCAAGCCATTAGATTTATGTCCTTTATTGAAACACAATGAAGATGATCCTTCAGCCCTGGGGCTTTCTTGGGAGCAAAGATGAATTCTTATCTATGTATGTCAAGAGTAAATATTTATTTTAACCTGTGGAAAATGGATTTTTGTTCCATATCACTATTATGAATCAATCTATTGTCTGTGTTGATTTGTGTGCCTAATTCTATCATTTTTAATGAATGTTACTTTGTTCAGGTCGAGATGCTCACTGCTACACTTCATGATTACTGCATATTTTTAAAAGTAAGTTGTATGTCCAACATGGGTCTTGAACTCATGACCTTGATATCAAGTGTCATATGAATTACTGACTGAGCCAGCCAGTGAATGCCAGGTATTTAACCATACACAGTTCAATCTGCTTACCTTGTCCATAATGATTTTTTAAACTTACCTATACCCTCAGAACATCCTCTTCTAGCAAAAATTTTGACAGTGTTTCCCACAAGATTTTTAAGTATTTTATTTCATATTCATTTAACTATTTATTTGAAATCTATTTTGTCAAAATTATATGAAACTAGGATATACACTGCTCTTTTTCAAATTAATTATTACCTCTTTAAATAATTCATCCTCAAAATTATACACACACACACAAAATAGTTGGTGTTGTTGACACAAAATGAACAAACCTTTTAGAATCTTTAAAGGAAAAGGTCCTTTGTTCTGTTCTGTTTTTGTTTTCAAGCCCAGGCTAGGACAACTGACTGGGATACAGTCTTCACTAAGAACATAAGACATGAAGTATTACATATCATCAGATGAAATACATTTCAGGAAGTTATAGAGCTTATCTTATTTTAGGACTGTAACTTTAGGACTTAGTTTATCTGCAGGGCTGTATGACTTCAGTCTCATGGGAACCAGGGACCTTCTACCTTTAGCTTAATGTTTGGAATTCTCTCATTTAGGTTATTTATAAATGAAACAGACATACAATTGATGTCAAGGTCAGAAATCAAATTTGCTGATTCTGATAATGGTTAAAATTTAGCTACCTTGAGATCCTGTGAGCAGGGCCCAAGGACATTAAAGGCTGAAAATCTCTTTCATGTATCAAAGTTGAGCATATCTTTTACTTACAGTACCTCATTTACTACTAATGTTGAGGTTCAACGTCCAGAACAAAAATACTATGACAATGTATGAAAGCAGGAAAAATGTAAATTTTAATTTACCAAATAAAAAATAAATAGTTTTATTTAGACATTGAAAACTGTCCAGATGAGAGCAAAATATATTGATACATGAAATTTCATAGTGGATCCAGTTGGGCTGGTACAAGCTGGTATCAAATCACTCTCACTATAGATGTCCCAGAAAATGTTTTTCTATTCACTTTCTCAAAGCCCCCTTCACGTCTTTATTCCTCACACTGTATATAAGGGGGTTCAACACAGGTGTGAAGATGGTGTAGAAAGCAGAGACCACCTTGTCACGGGCCACTGAATGGTAGGATTTGGGCCTCATGTAGATGAATATGATAGCTCCATAGAAGAGCCCCACAACAGCCAGGTGAGAGGAGCAGGTGGCAAAGGCTTTCTTCTGAGCTGCTATGGACTTCATGCGAAGCACAGCAGCCAAGATGAGACTGTAGGAGGCCAGAATGAGAAACAGAGGGATCAAGAGCATTAAGATACAGCACACATACATGAAAAACTCAAAAAAGGTCGTGTCAGCACAGGCAAGGTGCACAAGTGAGGGTGCCTCACAGAAGAAGTGGTTTATTACCCGAGAATGGCAGTAAGGAAAGCTCAGAGTGGTCCCAGCCTGCATCAGCCCATCCACCCCTCCCAGAATCCAGGAGACTGTGGTCATGTGGAAGTAGAGCTTCTGATTCATGAGGATGGGGTAGCGCAGCGGGTGACAGATGGCCACATAGCGGTCATAAGCCATGGCCGCTAAGAGGAAGCATTCACCCCCTCCCAGAGTGAGAAACAGGAAGATCTGGGTGCCACAACCAGCAGGAGAGATGGTCCTGGTGTCCATCAGGTAGTTGGTTGCCATTTTGGGGACTATGGTGGAGACCAGCATCATGTCCATGAGGGAGAACTGGCTAAGCAAGAAGTACATGGGCGTGTGAAGCTGAGGGTCCTCATGGATGAGCATGATCATGAGGGAATTGCCCAACAGGGAGATGAAGAAGATCATGAGCACCATGGAGAAGAGGAACACATGGGTCTGAGTGTGGTTAAAGAGCCCTAAGAGAATGAAGTTCATTTCTGTGGTGTCATTTAAATCCTCCATGGCTGCAGTCATGCCTGCAAGGCAAGGAATAATAAAGAATAATGAGTTGCTTGAAAGGAAAGTTAGGCATTTACTTAAGAAGAGGTGGTCAAATGACATAAAAGAAAGAGAGAGAGAGGGAGAGAGAGACCTTGAGGAATTATTACATCTTTAGTCTTTCACTTTGCAGCAAGATGTTGGCCTTACCATCCTTTCATACATCTCTGTGTTATTACACATTTTTTTTAATCCTAAGAAAATTGCATGACAAGGATATATTGCAATACATATATTTCTCTATTATTTTTTGTATCTTCTTAGGGTGCCACATATAATTTATTCATTCTGATAGGAAATACTATGAAATTCCAGTTTTCTAAAATGTTTGTACTTCTGTGTTGAAAGAACCTCATAGTCCTGCATTTTAGTCAATATTGATGTGATATATCTCTTAATTATGAATTTTTCATGTTTATCATATACTTAATTTAGCTTCTCAAAGTTTCCTTCTTCCACAAGGAATTGTTTTAATATAAAAATATTCAAAACTAAATGTAAAACTACTATAGCTCAGATTGCAGATGACAAACACAAAACGGTTATATTTCTGTTTTACATGTGTTTTCAGTACATTGTTTCAATATTCTTGGTTCCTGGCTACCACAGACATTGCTTCAGAACACCTGCCCCCATACTGGCTATGTTATCCTGGGGGGTACTTGTGATTACAGGGAATTTGTCTGAGTTTAGAGGCCTTGTAATAATTTTAGATCTAATATATATTCACAATATGTTGAGTTTAACTAAATGTGCGTATTATAAAAAATCAATTTCATAAATGAATATAACCCCAAGAAACATTTTTTAAATAAGTTTTAACTTGCCTTAAATGTTTTAAAAATGAAGCATGTTCTCTTGATTAAAACTCTTAAAATGTAGGGACAGAGGGAACATAGCACAATATCATAAAAGCTACGTACAAAAAGCCAACAGTGAATGTCATCCTCAATGGGAAAAACTGAGGGATTTATCCCGGAAGTCAGAAACACAACCAGGATGCCCATTCTCACCACTGTTGTTCACAATAGTACTAGAAGTTCAAGCCTCAGCAATGAGAAAACAAAAAGAAATAAAAGGAATTCCAACTGGAAAAGAAGTCAATGTCTCACTCTTCACAGATGACATGATATTTTCTGTGGACAACCCAAAAGCTTCTACCCTTAAAATGTTAGAACTCAAAGAGAAATTCATCAATGTGGCAGGATCTAAAATCAATACAAAGAAATAGCTTGCATTTCTATATACTAACAATAAGACTGTAGAAGGACTAATTGAGGAATTTATCCAATTTACAATTGCACCAAAACCACAAGATACCTAGGAAGAAACTTAGCCAAAGAGGTAAAGGATTTGTACTCTAAAAACTACAAAATACTTATGAAGCAACTGAGGAATATACAAGGAAATGGAAAAACTTTCTATGCTCATGGATTAGAAAAATATACATTTGTGAAATGTCTATGCTACCCACAACAGTCTACACATTCAATACATTCCCTATCAAAATACTACCAACATTTTTCACAGAGCTGGAATAATTAATCCTAAATTTTGTATGGAACCAGTAAAGGCTAAATATCCAGAGGGATGTTGAAAAAGAAAATGAAAGCTTGTGGCATCACAATGCCTGATTCAAGTGGTATTGCAAAGCTGTAATCAGCAGAGAAGTATGGTTCTGACACAACAGATTCACAGATCAATAGAACAGAATAGTGTCAGAAATGAATCCCCAACTCTATAAACAACTAATCTTTGACAAAGCAAGAAAGAATGTCCAATGGAAAAAAGACAGTCTCCTCAACAAATGGTGTTAAGAAAATGAGACAGCCCCATGCAAAGGAATGAAATTGGAGCCTATTCTTATACCATACATAAAGATAGAACCAAAATGGATGCGAGACCTAAATGTGAGACAGGAATACATCCAAATTCTAGAGGGGAACACTTGCAGCAAACTCTTTGATCTCAGCTGCAGCAACTTCTTACCAGACATGTCTTCAAAGGCAAGGGGCGGAAAAGCAGGCATGAACTCTTGGGGCTTCTTCAAGATAAAAATCTGGGGCACCTGGGTGGCTCAGTGGGTTAAAGCCTCTGCCTTAGGCTCAGGTCATGATCTCAGGGTCCCAGGATTGAGCCCCACATCAGGCTCTCTGCTAAGCAGGGAGCCTGCTTCCCTTTCTCTTTCTGCCTCTCTCTGCCTACTTGTGATCTCTCTCTCTGTCAGATAAATAAATAAAATCTTTAAAAAAAGATAAAAATCTGCACAGCAAAGGTCAACAAAACTGAAAGCCAGTCTACAGAATGGCATAAGATATTTGCAAATGACATATCAGATAAAGGGCTAGTATCCATGTTGGATAAAGAACTTCTCAAACTCAACACCCAGAAAACAAAGAGTCCAGTCAAGAAATGGGCAGAAGTCATGGAAAGACATTTCTCCGAAGGAGACATACAAATGGACAACAGACACATGAAATCATGTTCCATAACACTTGTAATCAAGGAAATATAAATTGAAATCACAATGATATACCACCTTACACCAGTCAGAATGCCTAAAATTAACAAGTCAGGAAATAACAAATGTTGGCAAGGATGTAGAGAAAGGGAAAACCTCTTACACTGTTGGAAATGCAAGGCGGTGCAGTCACCTTGGAAAATAGTATAGGTGTTCCTCAAGAAGTGAAAAATGGAGATACCCTACAACCCAAACATTGAACTACTAGGTATTTACCCCAGATAGGCAAATGTAGTGACCTAAAGGGGCACCTATACCCCAATGTTTAGAGGAACATGTCCACCATAGTCAAACTGGGGAAAAAGCCAAGATGTCCACTGATGGATGAATGAATAAAGAAGATGTGGTCTATACATACAATAGAGTATTAATCAGCCATCGGAAAGGACAAATACTTATGAATGAATCTATGTGCTTGGAAATTGGAGTGTGTTATGCTAAATGAAATACTTTAATAGGAGAAAAACAATTGTCATATTATTTGTAGACTAGAAGAA
This sequence comes from Mustela nivalis, assembly GCF_964662115.1. Taxonomy (NCBI): domain Eukaryota; kingdom Metazoa; phylum Chordata; class Mammalia; order Carnivora; family Mustelidae; genus Mustela; species Mustela nivalis. Next base: position 4,310,934 of record NC_139022.1, on the reverse strand, counting down.
ACAGTGCAGAGGATCATAGGGGAAGGGAGGTGATAAGAGGATGGGAAGAAATCAGAGAGGGAGACAAACTGTAAGACTGCTTAACTAAGGGTGAGAAACTGACAGCTGCTGGAGTGGAGCTGAGTGGGAGGATGGGGTAATCAGGTGATGGGCATTAAGGAGGGCTCCTGATGTGATGAGCACTGAGTGTTATATGCAATTGATGAATTAATAATCTCTATATCTGAAGATGTACTGTATGTTGGCTAATTGAATTTAAATTTTTAAAAATCTTACATTCATTTTTTATTGTATTGTTTGAATTTTCCTTATAGTTTTAAGTAACTTTAAGCATTTTGTTATTTATGTACATTGTCTTAAATTTTTGTTTATATACTTTGCAAATATATTCCCCAGCCTATTTAAAGCACACAGGAAAAAAATTCTGTTATTTCGTTTTCATGTTGATATTTAAATTTTGTATTACATATATTTGGGATGCTTCTAAGTTAGTATTCATTTCATGTTAATGGGCTAGATTACACAGATTAACTTTCTCATCATGAATCATCTGTATATTATTTGGATAAAACTACTAGCCTTGATATAAAAATTGTTTGAAACTGTGACCATGCTAAGTTTGAGACTGTTTTTAAAACATCCTTCATCTATGGTCATCAAATATATCAAACCTTACAATATGAATTCTAGAGTTTTCCTCTTTATTTTTTGGTCTGAGTAGACAGATCTGCTCCTTTATGGAATTGCTGACTCACAGGAAAATAATATAAACATTCTTTGATTCAGCCACCCCAAAGTCAGGACATTTTGAAGATAGAGATATGAATTTCAAATTGTTTCAATAACAAGGATAGGGAGATAAAAACTAAAGTCTTCTCCTAACTTACTTGGAATATCTGGACATGTTATCAATCTTAAGTCAGTCTCCTTGATTCCACATTTAGGTAATTCATAGTTTTCTAGATGGTTTTCCAGCACTGGCTTCACTTGTTCTACTGTGGTTCACTTTGTGCTCTATCCTTGTATTGTAAACTATCAGCTAATGCTCATGCTTTAAATATATTTCTCAGATGATAAGTTACTTTATGGTTTTGAATGTCCTATGTGGATTTATGATTGAAGAAGAAATTAGTTTATACTAATCTCATTTTAAAATAAAAATTGTGAGAACAGTAGACACTACATTCATTCTATCTTATGTTTCCAAATGAAAAGTCATGTTAAAAAAATAAATGTTTAGGGGCACCTGGGTGGCTCAATGGGTTAAGCCTCTGCCTTTGGCTCAGGTCATGATCCCAGAGTCCTGGAGTCAAGCCCCACATTGGGCTCTCTGCTCAGCAGGGAGCCTGCTATCCCCTTTCTCTTTGCCTGCCTCTCTGCCTACTTGTGATCTCTGTCAAATAAATAAAATCTTAAAAAAAATAAATGTTTACAATAAACATTTATCCAGCAGGAAGTTAAATTTTAGAGAGTTTGTGACATTTAATAATGCACATTTTGAAAGGCAGAGAAATGATAACACTGATGTTCCCCCTGACTCAATACAATGATTTTCAATGTTGAATTGAATTGAACACAATTCAAGCAGTGTTGAAGTACAGACTTAAGGGCTAGACTTCTCGTGCTTGAGTACCTATTCTACTGATTAGTGGTTGAATACATTTAGATAATTTAAATTTAAATCTCTTTACCTCTCAGCCTTCATCAGACCTGTCCACAGAGACCTGGCAAGCCAGAAAGGGCTGGCAAGACATATTCAGGGCATTAAATGAGAAGAACATGCAGCCAAGAATACTTTATTCAGAAAGACTGACATTCAAAATGGATGGAGAGATAAAGAGTTTCCAAGACCAGCAAGGCTTAAAAGACAATGCAACCACCAAGCTGATACTGCAGGAAATATTAAGGGGGGTTGTATAAAAAATGAAAAAAACCCAAGAATAGCATTGAACAGAAATATAGAGACAATCTACAGAAAAAAAGACTTCAAAGGTAACACGATGTCAATAAAAACGTATCTATCAATAATCACTCTCAATGTGAATGACCTAAATGCGCCCATAAAATGGCACAGGGTTGCAGATTTGATAAAATGACAAACCTTTGTATGTGAAAAATGGAATGAAATATAATATCCTTCTCTTTAAGAATTAAGAGATAATACATATAAATGCATAGCACATGATACAATACAAGACACACACATACCACATAATACAAATATATACAAAGATTATTCTTAATAATTCCCTTACTGTTATATTTATTAGCTATAAAAGATACTTATCAGATCAATGTTTTCAAGTAAAATGGATATTTATTTGAAAGCAAACGTGTAATGAAGTTACACATTTTTTAAAGTATAGGAATAATTTCAGTGACATAATATTTATAATAATGGATTGGATATTGCATTCAATACATCATTTATGAATTTTTTAAAACAGAGCAAACACACATGACTATGGTAATATTAATCATTCCAAGGCAATATGTTCTTTGATTATCAAACTGTGATTATTAATTTTGAAAATTTCTTCTGTTTTAATATATTTTAAAAATTGTACTATGACATAGAATTTATAATACATAAAATAATGTTTTGCTTAAAAAAATAAGCATAAAAATCAAAAGAGAAAAACTTATTCTTTGTTATTTCCGATCAACAGCTTATTTCAATTATGTTTAATTCTACAGGTTTAAAATACATGGTAGTGTCCATTCAAGAGTATATCTAACCACCTGTGTTGTTTTATTGCACATTAAAACCAGGAGGGGAAGCAGGTGGGAGATGGGGTAACTGGTGATGGGCATTGAGGAGGGCACTTGATGTAATGACAACACGGGGTGTTTTTTGCAACTGATGAATCACTAAATTCTATCTCTGACACTAATTAAAAAAGATATAATATTATCATATCCTGTTTGTATAAAACCTATGATTACACAGAATCTAACATCCCTTTAGATTCATTGTTTCATTTCTATTCACACTTCAAACTGGTTTTCTTGAAAATAGCAAAGCTTCATCATTCCCATCTCTATGTTCTAATGTTAAATACCTCACTGACCAATATTTTGGGCTCATCCTCATGTGGTCTTTTTTTCAATTATATCATAACTATTAAAGCTAAATAACCCCGATTTTCATGCACATGCTATAGATGTACATGCTATAGATGTACTAGAAAATAGTATTCCATGGACTATGAGAACCCCATTAATAAACAATGTCTCATCCAATATACCAACAACTAAAAGAAGTAAACACTATTTTATCTTGAAATTTTACATGGAGTAGCTGAGATGTGAGAAGATGATTTGTATGTGGAAAATCAAGGGGAGAAACCAGGTACGAATGAAGTACCATCAATCCCAAACCCAGCTTCTGGAAGTTAACTTCAAACATTTGTGTTAGTTCTGTTTTTTATTCCAACCATTCTCTTGATAGTAGGAAGATTGGCACATTAACAATCAAAGTAAGTAATGGACCTCAAAGTCATAGGCTACACTAAATGGTTATCTTTCATGTAATTGATAAATTCATTCAAAAAGGGGATCTGTTCTTTCTATTTTTCTGGATGGATGCATTCCCAGACTCAGTCTTTCTACAAACCCAATATAATTACATACAGGAAATAAAGAATAAATACATTTTAAATAAACTTGTGAGTACATTAAAACATACAAAATAACTAGGAATGTTGATTAAGCCAAGGGAAAACATGAACTCCTGTCCTCTTGACAATTCAAGTTACATAAAGGACCCTCTCAGAGGTTCCAGGCCACACACAATTCAAGCAGGGAGGACTGAGGAGGTTAAGTGTATGGACATATGCTGAGTCAGAGCACACCTCGAGGATGGATTCCAACAATTGCAAGTTCTGGAAAGTAGAGCACTTTCTTACATCCTATGGGTCTCAAGTTTGTGTTTTAAAAGTGGGTCCTTAGAAAATGAATAAAAAATTAAAGTGAGTCATTAATTATATTACATGGTTACTACAAAAATAAGATAAGTTAGCATATAGAGAGTACTTAATTGATCACTGGAAAACAGCAAGAATCAGTAAATAGCAGCCACTACCACTTTCATGTACTCAAGAAAATGTGATTTTTCCTACAGAAAAGTAATGAATAGAAGAGGTAATTGATGAAATCAGATACATCCTTCTAATTTGGAGGTTGAACAGGAAGCAAATTTCAAGTTTCCTGACAAATTCATCAATATATTGTGCATAATTGATATTTGATAAATACAGGTTGACATAATCATAGAAAATGTACACTCTCAGACAAAATTAAAGAAGCACAGATTAAACAAAATAATTGTTTTTATATCTTTACTACCAGATTTTTAAAGTTTTTCTTTGTAACATAAGTTACCAGTTAGAATAGAGTAACAAATAATTATAGGATAATAATGAAAATTGTCTATATTTCCATTTGAAAGTGTTAAGTGAGAACTGTAAGACTACCCTTATCCCTTAGAATCACTGATATGTGCTCTTCTAGATATCATTCTAAAATATAACCCAAAAGAATGTGAAAAACATCCTATATACACAAAGATTTTTCACATTCCTTTACAATGTGTAATAGGAAGTTATATAATCAAAGTATCAAAATTATTGCTATAGACACAATATAGCAACCAAAATGGCATTATATATTATGCTGGTTTTTTAAAATTAATTTATTTATTTTCAGAAAAACAGTATTCATTATTTTTTTCACCACACCCAGTGCTCCATGCAATCCATGCCCTCTATAATACCCACCGCCTGGTACCCCAACCTCCCACCCCCCCACCACTTCAAACCCCTCAGATTGTTTTTCAGAGTCCATAGTCTCTCGTGATTCACCTCTCTTTCCAATTTACCCCAACTCCTTTCTCCTCTCTAACACCCCTTGTCCTCCATGATATGTTAATTGAGAAGCAAATCCATGTTTTAAAAATTTATAAAATTCTTTGGCAAAGAGTCAAAGAAAATGGTTAAAATGCCATTGTGTAAAATCCTGATATTTAAATTTCTTTGTTTTTCTATGGATAATTTCCCATGGATTATTAGTCTTTAAAATTATAGAACTAAATGGACAAAATGAAAAGCACTGGAGAATATGACCTTAAGTTTTATGCACCCAATCTGGGAGTCCTGGATTCACCCGCTTCAGGGGAAGCCACCATAGAGATCCAGGGCTCCAACACCCAAATAACTGTTTGGAATTCAGAAAATACTTCTGTTCTAATATAAAGTGCATGTCACCTGGCTAAAGCTGAAGGAGTCCTGAGTTCCAGGCTCTAGAAATGCCGGTAGGAAGGTATTTAAAAGATTATAGATGACCAAACACCTTCTACATTTACTATCTCCATGTGGATTATTTTAAATCTCAGGGTAGCTGATCCCTGAAGAAATGTCCTGTTTGGCTCACATAATGATCAAATGAGGATTTGACAAATTTGAAAGGGACATCTGCTGCATAACAGTGTTAAATGAGGTAATGTATGCAAACTATCCAGGAGTGCCTTCAATCCTGCTAGCCTGTTTTATAGTAATGACTAGTGTGTCAAGAAAATCTCGCAATTACGTAGGGGACAGAGTGAAATTTAACCCACCCCCTGTTAAAAATCACCCCAAGAGGGGAGACTAAATTATATCTTTAAATTCTAAAAACTTCCTAGATATATGATTTAGGGTAAGTATTTAGGGTAACTTATAGTGCAATGTAAGCTGCATGTTAATCATCTATAAAAGGGAAATAATAATGTCTCTCCCATAGTGTTATCCATTGAGTTTAATTTATTCCGTGAATAGGAGGCACTAGATATATCAAATATATGCTTGCTTTTTCCTTTATTTTTGCTCAAGCATAGAAATGTTTTCTTCTTATTGACAGATAGTAATGAGGAAATGAAATAAAAAAAAAAACCTGGCAACAAATAATTTCATAAACCTGGAGATAATTACAATGGTTTGTAACTTTCAAAACATATGTTTGTAGTATTACCTAAATTAAAATAAACTTCAATTTTAGTAGAATTCTCTAAGCAAATATAATAAAAGTTCTTAAAAATTTTATCTTTATATAGGTATTTATTTTTTAATTTTTTTAAAATTTATTTTGTATTTCAGCATAACAGAACAATATTTCATCATTTTTGCAACACACCCAATGCTCCAATGCAATCCGAGGCCTCAATAATACCCACCACCTGGTACCCCGACCTCCCACCCACTGCCCCTTCAAACCCCTCAGATTGTTTTTCAGAGTCCAAGGTCTCTCATGGTTCACCTCCCCTTCCAATTTCCCCCAACCCCATTCACCTCTCTAACTCCCCATGTCCTCCATGCTATTTGTTATGCTCCACAAAGAAGTGAAACCATATGATAATTGCCTCTCTCTGCTTGACTTATTTCACTCAGCATAATCTATTCCAGTCCCGTCCACGTTGCTACAAAAGTTGGGTATTCATCCTTTCTGATGGAGGCATAATACTCCATAGTGTATATGGACCACATCTTCCTTATTGTCCTTATTCGTCCGTTGAAGGGCATCTTGGTTCTTTCCACAGTTTGGCGACCATGGCCATTGCTGCTAGAAACATTGGGGTATAGATGGCCCTTCTTTTCACGACATCTGTATCTTTGGGGTAAATACCCAGGAGTGCAATGGCAGGGTCATAGGGAAGTTCTATTTTTAATTTCTTGAGGAATCTCCACACTGTTCTCCAAAGAGGCTGCACCAACTTGCATTCCCACCAACAGTGGAAGAGGGTTCCCCTTTCTCCACATCTTCTCCAACACATGTTGTTTCCTGTCTTGCTAATTTTGGCCATTCTAACTGGTGTAAGGTGATATCTCAATGTAGTTTTAATTTGAATCTCCCTGAGGGCTAGTGATGATAAACATTTTTTCATGTGTTTGATAGCCATTTGTATGTCTTTATTGGAGAAGTGTCTGTCCATATCTTCTGCCCATTTTTTTATATGATTGTCCATTTTGTGTGTGTTGAGTTTGAGGAGTTCATTATAGATCCTGAATATCAACCTTTTGTCTGTACTGTCATTTGCAAATATCTTCTCCCATTCCGTGGGTTGCCTCTTTGTTTTCTTGACTATTTCCTTAGCTGTGCAGAAGCTTTTGATTTTGATGAAGTCCCAAAAGTTCATCTTTGCTTTTGTTTCCTTTGCCTTTGGAGACATATCTTGAAAGAAGTTGCTGTGGCTGATATCGAAGAGATTAATGCCTATTCTCCTCTAGGATTCTGATGGATTCCTGTCTCACATTGAGGTCTTTTATCCATTTTGAGTTTATCTTTGTGTACGGTGTAAGAGAATGGTCCAGTTTCATTCTTCTACATATAGCTGCCCAGTTTTTCCAGCACCATTTATTGAAGAGAGTGTCTTTTTTCCACTGTATATTTTTTTCCTCTAATGACGAAGATTAATTGACCTTAGAGTTGAGGGTCCATATCTGGGCTCTCTACTCTGTTCCACTGGTCTATGTGTCTGTTTTTATGCCAGTACCATGCTGTGTTGGTGATCACAGCTTTGTAATAAAGCTTGAAATCAGGTAACATGATGCCCCCATCTTTATTTTTGTTTTTCAATATTTCCTTAGTGATTCAGGGACGCTTCTGATTCCATACAAATTTTAGGATTATTTGCTCCAGCTCTTTGAAGAATACTGGTGGAATTTTGATTGGAAAGGCATTAAAAGTATAGATTGCTCTAGGCAGTATAGACATTTTAACAATGTTTATTCTTCCGATCAAAGAGCATGGAATGGTCTTCCATCTTTTTGTGTCTTCTTCAATTTCTTTCATGAGTGTTCTGTAGTTCCTCGAGTACACATCCTTTACCTCTTTGGTTAGATTTATTCCCAGGTATCTTATGGTTCTTGGTGCTATAGTAAATGGAATCTATTGTCTAATTTCCCTTTCTGTATTTTCATGATTAGCGTATAAGAAAGCACTGATTTCTGTAAGTTGACTTTGTATCCTGCCACGTTGCTGATTTGCTGTACGAGTTCTAGTAGTTTGGGGGTGGAGTCGTTTGGGTTTTCCATATGAAGAATCATGTCATCTGCAAAGAGAGAGAGTTTGATTTCTTTATTACCAATTTGGATACCTTTTATTTCCCTTTGTTGTCTGATTGCTGTTGCTAGGACTTCTAATACTTCACTCATAATTTTATGAATTTGGGCTTTCTCTCGTTTCTTTTGATTACTTGGCCAATGGTTTATCGATCTTATTGATTATTTCAAAAACCAGCTTCTAGTTTCATTGATATGTTCTACTGTATCTCTGGTTTCTACCTCATTGATCTTAGCTCTAATCTTGATGATTTCCCTTCTTATGTGTGGAGTTGGTTTGATTTATTGTTGATTCTCCAGTTTTAAGGTGTAGAGATAGCTGGTGTATTCTGGATTTTTCAATTTTTTTGAGGGATGTTTGGATGGCTATGTATTTCCCCCTTAGGACTTCCTTTGCTGTATCCATAGGTTTTGGACCGAAGTGACTTCATTCTCATTTGTTTCCATGAATTGTTTCAGTTCTTCTTTGATCTCCTGGTTGATCCAAGCATTCTTAAGCAAGGTTTCCTTTAGCTTCCAGGTGTTTGAGTTCCTTTAGAACTTTTCCTTGTGATTGAGCTCGAGTTTCAAAGCATTTTGATCTGAGAATGTGCAGGGAATAATCCCAGTCTTTTGGTATGGTTTGAGTCCTGATTTGTGTCCCAGGATGTGGTCTATTCTTGAGAAAGTTCCGTGTGCACTTGAGAAGAATGAGTATTTTGTTGTTTTAGGGTGGAATGTTCTGTATATATCTATGAGGCCCATCTGGTCCGGTGTGTCATTCACTGCTCTTGTTTATTTATTGATTTTGTGCTTTGATAATCTGTCTATTTCAGAGAGAGGTGTGTTAAGATCTCCTACGATTAGTGTCTTCATATCAGTATGACTCTTTATCTTGATTAACAGTTTTCTTAAGTAATTGGCTGTTTCCATATTGGGAGCATACATATTTACAGTTGTTTGATCATCTTGGTGGATAGTCCCTTTAAGGATTATGTCGTGTCCTTCTGTATCTCTGACTACAGTCTTTAGTTTGAAGTCTAATTTATCTGATATGAGAATCGCTACCCCAGCCTTCTTTTGAGGCCCATTGACATGAAAGATGCTCCTCCATCCCTTCACTTTCAGTCTGGGTGTATCTTTAGGGTCATAATGGATCTCTTGTAGACAACATATGGATGGGTCCTGTCGTTTTATCCAATCTGCAACCCTGTGCCATTTTATGGGTGCATTTAGGCCATTCACATTGAGAGTGATTATTGATAGATACATTTTTATTGACATTGAGTTACCTTTGAAGTCTTTCTTTCTGTAGATTGTCTTTATATTTCTGTTCAATACTATTCTTAGGAGTTTTCCTATTTTATAGAACCCCCCTTAATATTTCCTGCAGTATCAGCTTGGTGATTGCATTGTCTTTTAAGCCTTGCTGGTCTTGGAAACTCTTTATCTCTCCATCCATTTTGAATGTCAGTCTTGCTGGATAAATTATTCTTGGCTGCATGTTCTTCTCATTTAGTGCTCTGAATATGTCTTTCCAACCTTTTCTGGCTTGTCAGGTCTCTGTGGACAGGTCTGACGTTATTCTGATGGGCTTCTCTCTGTAAGTAAGGAGCCTTTTTGCCCTGGCGGCTTTCAAGAGATTATACCTACAATTATTATTCCTCTATTTGACTATCTGGTGCCTTGTTTTTTTTTTTTTTTTTTTTCTATAATATTGGGTGGAGACCTTTCGGCCTCAAGTATATGAACGCTGGTTCCATTTGTGATACTGGGAAAATTTTCATGAAGAACTTATTCTACTATATCTCTAGACTTCTTTCTTTGTTCTCCCCTTCAGGGATTCCAATAATTCTGACATTGGAATGTTTCATGGCATCATTTATTTCCCTGATTCTGTTTTTGTGGCTTCTAAGCTATTTGTTCCAGGCTTCCTCCTGATCCTTTCTCTCTATCTGTTTGTCCTCCAGATCACTAATTCTATCTTCTGTCTCAGTTACCCTAGATTTGAGAGAAATTAGATTAGATTGGAACTCATTGAGAACATTGTGAAGTTCATCCCTGGTAGCTTTCATTTCAGCCCTAACCCTGTGAACATCGTGTCTGGTCACTTTCAGTTCAGCCCTAATCAATTCCATTTGGTCATCCATGGCTTTCTTCAACCTAGCTATTGCCTGGATAATTGTTAGCCTGAATTCTCTTTCCGACATATTGTCTATGTTGATAGCCATTAGCTCTGTTGCAGAAGTTCCATCCTCTGTGTTTTTCTTCTGTTGGACATTCCTCCTCCTAGTCATTTTGTTGAGAGGTGGCTGAACAGATGTAGCTGGATGTATCCACTGTGGTGCCGTCAAGGTGCACCCTGGAACACTTCTGAGCAATCAGGATTCCCCAGCCAAATGAGAGACAAAATTAAAGAATAAGAAAGAGAGAGAGAGAGAGAGAGGAAAGAAAGGGAAGATGAAAAACAAGGTTCAGCCCAAATGGGCCCCAATGTACGATTTATGATGTATATAAACAAAAACAGACAAAGAAAAGACTGATAAAAGTATATGTCACTAGGAATAACATATATATGTAAATAAAGGAAGAACCTCGTCAAAAATAACCCCAAGTGTAAGATTTATATACTATCAGGACAAGTACAAAAACACAGAAACAGTGGTGGAAGAAAAAGATGGGAGAGTGGTTATAAATCCTCAGTGTGGGTTAGGAAGTTTGTTTTGATTCTTCCTGGATGTATCTTGATATCTTTATGAAAGAACTCAACTTTCCTAAGATAAAGCAGGATTAAAAATTTGTTTACCTGTAGGGGTAGTATTGATTGGGTAAGGGGTTTACTTTGAAGTTTAACTCTATATGAATATTAGAAAATAAAAAGGAATAAACTAGACTAAACTAAACTAAAATTAAAAAAAAGAAATTCAAAAAATAGACATGTAAAAGAAAAACACAGTTGTATGTATCAAAAAGTTCAGGTTAGAATGTTATTATGGAATTTGATGTACTGGGCAGCTCATTATGATGGTAAATAGGTTAAAAAATTGTCTATATAAAAAAAAATGAGCCAGAATAGTGGGAAAAGGTTGAACATAAAAGTTGTCCTATGAAGTAGTGTGAAGTAGTGGTGGTTGTTATCTTGCAGTCTTTTTTTTTTTTTTCTTTCTTGGTTTGTTTTCTGGGGCAGGGGCCTGCCATGTGGGTTTTCAGTCAATGATGTTTCCTGAGTTAAGTCCTCCCGCCCCCCTCAAGGGGGTCGGCTCTTAGGAAACTGTTTTTTTTTTTTTTTTTTCAGGCTTTTGTTCTCTGGCGGTTTTTGTTTGTTCACTCCTTTTTTTTCCTCTCACCTTTACCACTTTTGATGGTTTTTGTAGTTTTAGAGGAAAACAAACTGTACCTTGACCTCCCTCTCAGAGAGAAGCCTCAGTCTGGCTGCAGAGCCCAAACGAATTCCCCCTTTCTTGTTGGCAGAGCGGGTTCTGAGTTGTGGTCCCTGGGGCCGCAGGATCTTTGTACCCATCTCTTTCAGGGGATTCTATTGGTCGCACGCATCTCAGGCACTGAGACTGGGGCGCAGGTCCGAAAGCACCAGGCGGGGCTTTTGGGCAACTTTGTCAGGGGAGAGATTGGGGCATGTGTCTTAGGCTCTGAAACAATGGTGTGGGTCAAAGAGTGCCAGCTGGGCCTTTGTAACTCTCTCAGGGGAGAATGAGGGACTCGCATATCTCAGGCTTTGTAGCAGGGCTCGTGAGTTCTGCTGCCAGACGTGGCACCCAGCCCCTCACAGGAGCCAGAACCCACGCATTCTCAGGTGTGCTGGCAGCTTCGGTACCAAGACCTGGTTTCTCTGCCACACTTTCTCTGGCTCAGCACCAGGGGAGGCTTTCCTGGGACCACGGACTTAAGCCCCTGCCCATAGCCGCCCCAATTTCCACAATTTCCCCCCGGTGATCCTTTGCTCTTTTTGAGTGCTTTCCACCAGTCTCCAAGTTAATGCTGGTCCCCAGACACAGGACACTCTCAGATTGTGGTATTACTTTCCAACTTGTCACCTCTGGTGGCTCCCTCCCCCTTTTGTTTATCTTCTGATATCAGTCCACTGTTCCCACTCAGCTTTACCTGCACACTGGCATCTTCTGCCCCTGTAGAGATCCAGACATGTATAATTCTGATCTCAGGCTGATTTCATGGGTGATCGGAGTTCTTTGGTAGGTAATCAGCTCACTTTAGGGTACAGGTTGAAAAGGAGCCTCCTCCTACTTCCCCGCCATCTTGTCCCTTCCTAATCCACATTTTTGATTCAACAGTCTTAAGAACATTGACTTGCTTATAGAAATAGGACTCAGGTTCAAAATTTCAACATAAGCAACCTGTGTCAAGATCAGAGGAAGTAATTAAAATAATGGCCTGATGTTCAATTATTTTTTCTATAGCAAAATACTTTGTTAATTGGTAGAAATTAACATGAGGTTGGGTTTCAACCAGTCAACCTTCTGAACTAATTGAATGAGATAATACTGGCAACCTCTCTGCTGAGATTGGAAACAAACAGTAAGAATAAGAATAAGAATAAGAATAAAGAATAAAGAATAAAAAGAATAAGAATAAAGTATGAGGGGTGCCTGGGTAGCTCAGTCTTTAAGCATCAGCGTTCAGCTCAGGTCATGATCCTAGGGTCATCAGATTGTGCCCCACATGGGCCTCTATGCTCTGCAGGGAGCCTGGTTCTCCCACTCCCACTTCCCTTGCTATTTTTTCCCTTTCTTCCTGTATCTCCCAGTCAAATAAGTTAATAAAATCTTTAAAAAAAGGAAAAAAAAAAGAGAATGAGAAAGAGGAGGGGGAGAATGAAAGGAGAAGGAAGAAGAAGAAGAAGAAGAAGAAGAAGAAGAAGAAGAAGAAGAAGAAGAAGAGACATAGAAAAGAAAATAGGGAAAAAAAGAAAGAAAGAAAAAAGGAAGGAACGAAAGGAGGAAGAATTGAAGGAAAGAATAGAAGGAAGGAAGAATGGAAGAAAAAAGAAAGAAAATTGTAATAATTTGAAAGTCATGGTACAGTAATTTAGAGTTCAGAGAAAATAAAACTTGTTTGTATTTTTCCTTTTACAAAGTTTCTATTGAGTTCATATGTCCTGTCTTCCTTTCTCCCAAATATCTTACATGTAAAATTTAGTTGAAAATATTGACTCTCACATTACTTGAAAATACCATAATTGTATTTGTCAACATGGGAAATGTGATAAATGAAATTGTTGAATTACTATATTGTTTACCTGAAATTAATATAATACTGGATGTCAATTACACTGGAATTAAAATTTAACAAATAAATAAAATAAAGCACTTTAATCGTGAAAAGACTTTCTCCAGGCAGGGGGTTCTTGGAAGTATTCATTGGATGCCAGTCTTCAAGGAAAAAAAAAAAAGTAATGATAGAATCCAGATCTCAGATTTTAAGTAATGTTTGAGTTCCAAAAATAATCAACACTGACCTTCAGGTTAGTCACTGGTAGAAATAATGTAAACATGTTAAAATTTCACGGGTCAAAATCATAATTTTGGTAGCATGATATATATAGTCTTGGATTCTTATCTATGAAAAATATAAAATACACAATTAAGATATGGCCTTGAATGTCCTATGCAAGTGAAAGGCACTGAAGCTGACTTCTTTATTTTCAGGATGATCAAATTCTAAATTTATCTAATACATTTTAATAGTGGCAAACTTTGTTGTTTTGTTATATGCACTTGAAAGAGTGTGAGAAAAATATTTTAAGTGAATTATGAACCAACAGAAGTAAACTACTGAGAATGCTTATTAACAGCTTAGAATCCCTTTATGGATAAGGAGCTAAGATGGAGGAGTAGTTGAGCATCGTGGTCTTGCCTCATCTCTAGAACACAGCTAGATAATAGAAAATCATTCTAAATAACCAAGAAATCCATCTGAGGACTGAGCCCTGGTAACAGAGAAATGTGTGAGAGAGAGGGATGTACAAAGCTAAATAAAAGGAGAATATTTCCAGAAAGTAAATGAGAAGGGCTGAATTTTGTGAGTTTCTGCAAATAGCAGGACTCAAGCACTATATAGTATTAGACGTCCTGTGAGTGCTACCATACTCCTGGAGAAAGACATGCAGCAACACAGGGGCAGACAGTATGATTAGAGGATCCCCTAAAGCACCCAGTGCAAGACTGTTCCTTATTCTTCTAGTGCATCTCAGAGAAGACATTCACAAATTCCCCTGTCAGGGGACAAAAGAGCCATCAGGTACCATTTCACTCCTCCACACCTCAACATAGGTACAGAGACACCTGCTGGGGTGGGTAAATTAGACAATGTTTAGTCTGCTTTTCTACAAATCCCAGGACCCTGCACTCTGACAAGACTGCCTCCCTGGTCACACCCACATCAGTCCCACTGAAGTGAGACCCTCCCTCAGAAGATCAGGGCAGTCCCCTCCACAGTGGGTAATTAAAATTTGGAGTCAGCAGACTTGGCTGGGATAGAGCCCAGAGTGCACTGTGCTTCTCCAGACAGGTAAGTAATCTGGGGACAGAGAGTGTGAAGAAGAGGATCTGAAAGATGCCTGAGATGCTCCAGGGAGAATTATCCAATCCACTGTGCATATTAACTGAGAAAACACTGAGTCCCCGTTCTGGAAATGAAGGAGCTGGCTAGAGTCTTTTCCCTTCCCTGGCCCCTCAGCGTATACCTACTTCAGTTAACAGCACAGAGCCAACAGTAGCTGCCTAATCTACTTGGACAAAATCCCACCCCTGCCTCTGCTGGGGAGGCTTGTCCCAGGCAATTGTGCCTAAGTACTAAGGTGGTGGGCATATTGCCAGAAAATCAGCACCAACATCCATATACACCACATCTACCAACCACAGAGTTGGGCAGGTTGCAAGTCCAGAGGAAGTAGCATCAGGTCTCATTTAACAAGCCAACCAGAACTCTCGTGTCTAAAATTTACCACCCTCTGGCCAAGGACAAAACACTGCCGACTGGAGACAAGGAGAATCTCAGCAGACAACTGACCTGAGGGATAGAACAGCTAAAATAGGGCAGAAGAGTGATTACAGCACCTATCAAAGATCCCCTAAAATGGCAGGCCCTGGAGACTAAATGGCCTTGTTCTTCTTCATAAAACCATCACTCTCAAAAGCAGGAAGTGTAAAAGGCTTTTCTAACACAGAGGAGGAAACAAGCCCAGACAATATTCCAAAATAGAAGAAGCATCTGAAAAAGAATGAAACAAGAAAAGATCACAGCCAGAGATATACCTAAAGGAGATATAAGTGATATGCCTGATGGAAAATTTAAAGCCACAAACATAAAAATGCTCTCTGGGGTTGAGGAAAGCATGGAAGTCATCAGGGACACAACTGTAGCAGAGATAAAAGAGTTAAAAAAGAAAAACAACCAATCAGGCTGAAATGAAAAATGCAACAACTTTGGTATGAAATTGATTGCATGTAACAACCACAAGAATGTAAGAACCAGAGGAATGAATAAGTGATATAGAAGAGAAGTTATGGAAAATATTGAGCACCAATGAAAGAGAGAAGAATGATGGCTCATGAGGGTAGTCTGAGGAACTCCGTGATTCCATAAAGCATTATAATACTTGTATCATAGGCATCATGGTAGTAGAGAAAGAAAAGGGGACAGAGGGATTATTTGAGGAAATTATATCTGACAACTTCCTTAATCTGGTGAAAGAAACAGAAACCCAAATCCAGGAGCACAGACAACTCCCATCAAAATCACTAAAAAACACTAAGATCCATTGTAGTTAAATTTGCAAAATACAGTTTAAAAGAAAAAAAATTCTAAAAGGATGAAGACAAAAGAAGTTCCTAACCTACAGGGAAACAACAATATGGTTAGTCACAAATCTCTCCTCAGAAACCTGGCAAACTGGAAGAGAGTGGCTTAATCTGTTTACTGTAGATAATGAGTAAAATCTGCAGCCAAGAATATTCTCCCCACCGACGCTATCATTCAGAATAGAAAGAGAGATAGAGATTCCCAAATAAAAATTAAAAGTTTGTGGGCGCCTGGGTGGCTCAGTGGGTTAAGCCGCTGCCTTCGGCTCAGGTCATGATCTCGGGGTCCTAGGATCGAGTCCCGCATCGGGCTCTCTGCTCGGAAGGGAGCCTGCTTCCTCCTCTCTCTCTGTCTGCCTCTCTGCCTACTTGTGATCTCTGTCAAATAAATAAATAAAATCTTTAAAAAAAAATTAAAAGTTTGTGATAACTATACCTGCCCTGAAAGAAATACTAAAGGGGAAACTTTGAGTGGGAAGCAAAGACCAAAAGTGGCAACGACTAGAAAGGAGCAGAGAAAATATCCAGAAATAATAACATAACAGTAGTAAAATGACATGAAATACATATCTATCAAAAATTACTCTGAATATAGGGGCACCTGGGTGGCTCATGGGTTAAGCCTCTGCCTTAAGCTCAGTTCATGATCTCAGGGTCCTGGGATCGGGGCCTGCATCAGGCTCTCTGCTCAGGGGGGAATCTGCTTACCCCTCTCTCTCGCTGCCTGGCTCTCTGCCAACTTGTGATTTCTGTCTGTCAAATGAATAAATAAAACCTCAAAAAATTACTCTTAATATAAATGGATTAAGCACTCCAATAAAAACACACAGGATTTCAGAATGGGTTTAAAAAGGAGACTTATCCGTAGTTGGCCTACAAAGGACTCATTTTAGACCTAAAAACACCTGTAGATTGAATGTATGGGGGGGAGAGATCCATCATGCAAATGGACATTAAAAAAACAGACTGAATAGCAAGAAATCAAAGAAGAAACTAAAAAAAATACACGGAAAAATGAAAATGAAAATATTATGGTCAAAAGCCACTGGAATGCAGCAAAAGTAGTCCTAGTGGGGAAATGTGTAGTAATACAGGGCTACGGCAAGTAGCAAAAAAAAAAAAAAAAAAAAAATCTCAAATAACCTAACCTTACACCTAAAGAAACTAGAAATGAAAAAAGAAAAATCCTAAAGCCATCATAAAAGAGAAATATTAATGATTAAGACAAAAAATAAATGGTATAGAAACTAAAACAAACAAACAAAACAAAAAACCAAAAACAACAACAACAAGAACAAAAAACAAACTAGAACAGATAAATAAAACCAGGAGGTTCTTCTTTGCAAAACTTAAAAAAAATGAAGAAATCACCACTAGAATTATCAAAGAGCAGAGAAAAAGAGAAGACAGAAATAAATAAAATCACAAATGAGAAAGGAGAAATAACACCAGAGAAATACAAATAATTATAGGAAAATATTGCACAGAAAGATTATGCCAAAAAAATTTAGAAAAATGGAAGAAATGCATAAATTTCTAGAAATATATGAACTACCAAAAACTTATATAGGGGAAAAAAAATAGAAAACATGAACAGACCTATGTTTGGCAAAGAAATTTTTTTGGCAAAGAAAAGAAATAAAAAAGAAAAATTCCCCCCCAAAAGATAATATATATTCTCTCAAACTATTAAAAAATAGAAATGGAAGGAAAAATTCCATGCTCATTCTACAAATCCAGAATTACCACAATTCCAAAACCAGAGAATGATTCCACCAAAGATAACTGCAGGCCAACATCTTTGACAAATATGGATGCAAAAATGCTCAGAAAGTATTAGCCAATTGAATCTGACAGTACATTAAAGAATCATTTATCCTGATCAAGTGGCATTAATTCCTTTGTTGCAAGGGTGATTCAATATCCACAAATCAGTCAATGAGATAGACCACAATAATAAAAATAGGGATAAGAACCATACGATCATCCTAATAGATGCAGAAAAAAAATTTAACAAAGTACAGTATTCATTCATGATAAAAATCCTCAACAAAGTAAGTTTCCAAAGATCACACTTCAACATAATAAGGGCTGTATATGAAAAACCCACAGCTAGTATCATCTTCAATAGGGAAAAACTGAGAGCTTTTCCTCTATGATCAGGAGCAAGACAGGGATGTCTATTGTTAATGCTGTTATTTAACACAGTACTGGCTCTGTTAGTACTCATTTCCTAGAGCCCACCAACTTAGTCCTTCATTTTCTTCATTCTGTTAGTCACATTCCCTCTTCAAAATGTTTCATTTACTCTTTTCTACATCAAGAACATTCTCTATGACATATCCATTTTAATTATTTCTTCATCTCAGTTAAATTTTCACCAAGTATCACTCTCATAGTTTTCTCTATTGGAGTATTTTATATAAAATTACAAAACTCTCTGGCTTAGCCCTTTCCCATATCCAGCATTTTTTCTATTAGTTACTACATTTGACATAATCTAAACTATTTGCATTTATTTTATTAATTTTATATCTCCCTGTATTGAAATGCAAACCTGATGAGTTCAAAGATTTCTGTTGGTTCTTATCTTTTTTTACTTCCGTATCAAAAATGCCTGTAGCAGTTACACACACATAAATTAATAAATCAGTTTTGAGTGTACATATGAATGAATGAATGAATGAATGAATGAAGTACTCTTTCTACATAAGATTTTTTTGCATTGATCCTTTGTTATTTATTTTTAAAAAGATTTTTATTTATTTATTTGACACAGAGAGATCACAAGTAGGCAGAGAGGCAGGCAGAGAGAGACAGAGAAGGAACAGATTCCCTGCTAAGCAGAGAGCCCAATGCGGGACTTGATCCCAGGACCCTGAGATCATGATGTGAGACGAAGGCAGAGGCTTAACCCACTGAACAAACCAGGCGCCCTTTGCATTGATCCTTTTAATGTTACACGTTTGAATAGGTTATATTTCCTTTTCATTGCATTTCAGATACTAAGGAACACACTGAAAAATAGTCATGAGACACAAACATTGAGTTGATGATCATGAAATCTATAGTTTCAGAAGCTAGATAATGTTGACAACAGCACCATTTTTCCTGCTTCCAGATTGGAAACTTATCCAGTTTCAATATATATAATTAACCCATTCTGAATACATCAGGGATCAATAAATTTATCAATTTATTTATTTTTAAAATATTTTTCAGGGTTTTAATGCTCCAAAGCAGTATCCAGGCAAAGTAATCTATGTTGTTCGATCTCAATCAATAAGGGGTTCCCAATGTGACATTTCATATGCAAATATCCATTATGACAATAATCTTCTCATGGCCCCAATAACGTCCTTATTCCTTAGGCTATAGATAAAAGGGTTCAAAAGGGGTGTGATAATGGTGTAAAACACTGCCACTGCCTTATCTTGCTCTGGAGAATGCAAGGAGTGTGGTCTTGTATAGGTGGAGAGACCAGTCACATAGAATAGGCTTGCCACAATCAGGTGAGAGGAGCAAGTGGAAACAGCTCTTGTCTGTCCTTTGCCTGAGCTCATCTGAAAAACGACAGAAAGTACACATGCATAGGATGCTAGAATGGCCATGAATGGTAGCAGCAGAATAATAAGAGAACTCAGAATGACTGTATACTCATACATGGAAGTGTTCTGGCACACCAGTTGTAATAGAGACGGAAGTTCACAGAAAAAGTGGTTGATGAGCCGTGATCTGCAAAATGGAAGGTGAAATACATACAATGTGTGTATTAAAGCATTGATAGAACCACTGGTCCATGCACATGTAACCATGAACCAACAGATCTTCTTGCTCATGAGTATGGGATAGTGTAAAGGGTGACAGATGGCTACATATCGGTCATAAGACATGAAACCAAGAAGAAGGGCTTCAGTTCCACCAAGGACCATGAACAAAAATGTTTGAATCACACAGCCTAAAAAAGTAATGATCTTACTATTTGACAGAAAGTTAGTGGTCATCTTGGGCACTGTGGTGGAAATGTTCATTATATCCATGAAGGAGAGTTGACTGAGTAGAAAGTACATTGGAGTGTGGAGTCTGGTGTCCAGTCGAATGAGAAGAATCAGTACGATATTCCCCATCAGAGCCACTGCAAAGATAATTACAATGGCAACAAAGAGGAAAGCATCCTTTTGACCAAACTGGAAAAGACCAGAGAGTATAAAATCTGTTTCAGCACTTTGATTTCCTGTCTTCATAGTTTGATTCCCAATATCAGAGCAGATCTTATCTAAAGATTCCATGCAAAGAGAAGGACTGCCCTTTAATAAAAAAGGAAAGATTATTAAATGAGTTGAATTGCATCCAGACCATTTCCTCAGCCAAGTAAAGTATCCAGATGGTACATTACTTTGATTTTCTACCCAAAATGAATAGAAAACAAAATTATCTTAATTTGGTAACTTTCAGATAACAAACTCCTTATGATCAGAAATAAATCAAAGTTTTTACACACAGGGTGACTTTTAGAGAATTTCTTACTCACTTTTCTTAGCTCCTTTTTAAAATTTAAATTCAGTTAATTAACATACAATGTATTAGTTGTTTCAGGGGTACAGGTCTGTGATTCATCAGTCTTATATAGTACCCAGTAATTGTTACAACACATACTCTCCTCAAGCTCTATATTTTTTGATAATCAAATACATTAATCACACTTCATATACCAATTAATTTATGACAGTACTAAACACACTGTAAATTTCCATCCAGTTTGAAAAATACATATTTTCTTCTCTTTTTTCCTGTCTTTAAGTCCAGAATATATGGGTATTTCTAAAGCATATACAAAGTTATCTATTCAGTTTTATTTTTCTTTTTCTGCACCTCTGATTCCAAAAGGTAATAATATGGTAAGCGTTAAAAAGATTAAATTCTGTAAAACTCTTCCATAAAGCTCAAGAAATTAATTTTAGTTTCTTCCACAGTAATGTATTATAAATAATTAAAAATTTTTTCACTCAATAAAAGAGGAAAATAGGACAAAAGCATGTGTTAAGATGAGAATCACCTGAAAGGTATCCTGCATCTACTTTCCTCCAAAATGAAATTCTCTAACACCCAGACTCCTCTTCCAACAACCAAAAACACTTTTCAGGAATGGATGAAATTCCACATGTGAAGTTACACTCCATGTAATTTTTCAAAATTTTGCAAATTTTTCTAATTACATTAACATAAAATAAATACATTAAAGCCTGACAACTCTTATATTATGTTCACCAATATAATTTAAAAAATACAATTCCCAATATTAAAACAACTCTATCAGGTAGCTCTGATGACTTAAGTAACAACTTTCAAAGCACCAATGGTCAGAATCGCCAAACTTTGGGAAGAGCCAAGATGCCCTTCAACTTGAATCTTAAAATTTCAACATAAAGTAGGAAATTTAAAATAGCATCATCTTTAAGTTTGTTTTACACCCAAACTGGAAACTTGACAGGAGAAGGGAAGCAAAATTAAAGAGTGTGTTTATCATAGTTGAATTCAGAACAAGCTTAATATTATTAGGTCCATAAACTGAAAGTCAGAAATTTCTACCTAAACAATTTTATAAAATAAGTAATTCTATCTACCGTTATTTTCATACTAATAAAAACCTCATGATTCTTACAGTCCACACATATTTTTATTGGCATTTTCCACACTTTCCTTGAATTTTGAATTCTGCTTTGATTAAAATTTTTAGTGTAAATTTTATTTTAAGTAAAGGAATTAGGTAACTCATAGGAGATATACATTAAAGCAATGAGTAGAAATGGAAGCCATACATTTAGAAAATGTGTTATCGCCTTCATATTTTCAGTCAGTAAGAAGATAAGTATGAAGACAGATTTTTTCAAAATATAACTACTAATTATAATCATGACCTGTATGGAACCATAAAATGTACAAGAAATTTAATTGAGTCACATTAAATTTTCACCATATATTTTTTTATTTCCTGAAATACTTTACTTCTTTTTCATAGTTCAATTATTTCAAAAATGTCGCATATAAATTTATGCTAAACATAATGTAAAATGTTAGAGCTTCAAGAAGAAAGAAAAAAAATTTATTCACTAGCCCCTTCAAAGTAATACTCTTTAAGTAAGTGGTATACAGTGCTACCAGACTATGGTCTTATCTCATTGCATCAAAATATCCTTCATCTCCTTTGTCCATTAAGCCTGGGATGATTCAAGTTCAGTATAAGACCAAACAAATCTCAGATACTTACCTCTTGTTTAGTAATATGTTGATAACATAGCCAACTCAAAAATAGTCCCATTGAGAAAGTCTGCATGTGATATGCATAATAGAATTCACACTGCATAAACTTCAAAATGAAATGCATTACTTTAAATAGTATGTCTGATACTAATTGCATATTTTCCTTTTCTATATAGGTTGTATTAAACTCATCAAGGCACACCAAATTCTTTTCACTTACCTCAGAGAACTCAGCAGATTAAACACTTGTTTGACAGTTGAGTGACTGATACTATGAAGATTTTTTTCTCTCCACCAAGTCATGTCTTTGAAACTAAAGAAAAAAATATTTCCTTAAAATCGTACATTTTCTCCTGGATGAACAAACAAATTTTTCTTTACTTTTATAAAATAATCTAAAGGTCATTTCTTTTGAAATATATACCCTCATGTGGAGCTGTGTCTCATTCTTCTAGAATTTTGTTTTTAAAGTTAAGCATTAAAAAAGAATGAAAGATGTGTCTGCAATAGTGTATATAGGAAGGATCCCTAAAACCTATGTGAGGGTTGCAATCACAGCAATTGAAAGAAAGAAAGAAAGGAAGACAGAAAGAAAGAAAAAGGAATTTTAGTAAAACTACATGATTTGTATGAAAAAAATGGTAAAGGTAGGAAATGTAGTAATGTATGTAAAATGTAGTAATGTAGTAAAACTACATTATATATATTTTATATATTATATATGTATTATATGTAATATGTAGTTACACAGGCAGAAAAAAATATACTTTGAATAACCAAGCTATTTAGTGTGACTCATCTGAAAAACAGCAAAAACAAAGTGATTCGGAGAGAAATTCAAATATATTTCATACTTAAGTCTCTAATTTGAAACTTATTTTAGGAACTGTTAATGTACCCTAAGTCTATAAAATTTTATTTTATTTTTTGCCATAGGAAAAAAAAAACTTTGATCATTTAGCATAATAAATTTAGTAGAAAAAATAACTTAAACACACACAGACATTTGGCTCCCTTTATGTAAGATTTTTAACCTCTTAAGGCAAATGGACTAACTGCCTAATGATGGTGGAAACTCATTTTGATTTCAACAGCCCTTTTGGGAAAACTTGGTCTCTAGTCCACAATTAAGCACATACTACCCATTCCATTTGTTGCTTCATTAGAGCTGATGTCAGTGCTCCAAAAGAAAAAGAAGAAAAAAAAAGATATGACTTAGCCAAATATTTTCATATATTTGTAAAAATGAAAAACAATGACATTGCCAGTCCTATCTGATAGTGTTTTAAAAAGTATTAATTAACTTAATTTTGCCTTCAGGATATACACATGGATTTGAACTCTGCATTCTTTTTTTTTTTTTTAAGATTTTATCTATTTATTTGACAGACAGAGATCACAAGTAGGCAGAGGGGCAGGCAGAGAGAGAGAAGGAAGCAGGCTCCCCGCCGAGCAGAGAGACCAATGTGGGGCTCGATCCCAGGACCCCAGGATCATGACATGAGCCAAAGGCAGAGGCCTTAACCCACTGAGCCACCCAGGCACCCTGAACTCTGCATTATTTTTAAAGAAAGATTTTATTTATTTGTTTCAGAGAGGAAGCAACTGAGAGAGAGAAAAAGCATTAGCAGTTGGGGAGAGACAGAGAGAGCAGGAGAAGCATACTCCCCACAGAGCAGGGAACCCAATGTGGGGCTACATCACAGGACCCAGTGATCATGACCTGAGCCAAAGGCAGATGCTTAGTCAACTGAGCCACCCAGGTGTCCCAAATTCTACATTATTAATAACTAACTGATATAGAGTTGGATTTTTTGTGTGTAAAAATAGGTAGGAATTTCTAAGGATTTACATGACATAAGAAATATTACCTGTTAACTAGTGCTTTTTCTTTCTTTCTTTCTTTCTTTTCTTCTTTTTTTTTTTTTTTGGATACAGAAATCTTAAGAATATAGGCTTGCTTACAGAATTAGGATTAGGTTTTTTAAAGTTCTTAAGGTGCTATTTGTGCCCATGTTCAGAGACAGAAATTTAAATAATAGCAAGATAGTCACTTAATATTTTTTCTATGCCAATAATAGTTAATTGTCAGAAATTAAAATGAGGTTGGATTTTAACTAGTCAATCTCCTTAACTAATTTTATGGGATAATATATGGCAACACCTGTTCTCAGATTTGAGACATACAAGAAAACTAATAGAAAAGAGAATCATGGGAATGTGGCAGAATAGTAGGGGTACCTTCATTTCATCTGGTCCCCAGAATTCAGCCTGATAGTTATCAAACCATTCTGAACATCAGCGAATACAACCTGAGATCTAAGAAAAGAATTGCTGCAATTCTAGAAATGGAAAAGCAACCACTTTTTGCAGAAAGGTGGGAGATGCAGAAAAGTGAGTATGAGCCGATATATTGGAAGATAAACTTTAGGGGGAGCGAGCCTCCATAAGCTGACTACTGGAAAGTGATATCATTGGAGAGTGAAAAATTGGAACTTTTGGAAATCTGCTCTGGTAAGGTATGTCCCAGCCGGAAAGGTTCTTAGGTGCCAATGTGGGGCAGAATCCTAGGGAGAACTGTGTGATCTCTGGATCCCTTGGGTCAAAGAAAGAATGGAGTTCCTGAGTGTGCCAGAGTTCCCAGGCATTGGAGTAGGGAACCTGGTTGCAATTAGCAGGGCCAGGAGTGGGCTTTCAGCTCAGTGATGCCATAAACCATGAACCAGTGCAGGATTGGTCAACTAGTCTCCTAGCAGGAGCCCAGCAAGTGGCAGAATCACAGCGAGAACCTCTTCATTCCCCAGGAAGGAGGTGCAGATGTGTTCCTCAAGGGTCTTCAGAATTTGGAGACTCAAATTGGGGTTATGTGTCTCAGATAAAAATGCTTTTTCACAGGCTGAGTGAACAAAGAATGAAGACAGAAACAAGGGAGACAAAAGTAACTGACTGCTTTTCTCTGAGGACACACAAAGACTGGGTGTGTGATACTTCAGCTCCAGGTCTGGAGATGAGGGAGCCACCATTTGTATTATCATCTGCTAAAGCAGTGCTGAATGCCTTCAGGGAACAAAAGGCACTTAGAGCAACACAGAGCAACTTACACTGAGCCTGGGCCTCTGGCAAGAACAGTGCAACTGCAGCTAGGAAAGGCACCTGAGAATCAGTGAAACAGGTCTGACTCCAGGAAAAAGCCCTGAAAATCAGTGCAACAGTCCTAACTCCAGAAGACCAAAAAGATCGGCAGGTGAATACCAAGTTTATAGACCACTCAGGATTGAGAAACTCCTGTGCTAGGGGAAAATAGTGTATAGAATTTGGGGTTTCTTCTAGTGATTCTTTAGCCTTTCAGTTTAAAATATCATTTTCCTTTTTCTCCTCTTTTATTTTTTCCACTTTCAAATAATTTCTAATTCTATTGACTTTTTTAAAGTATTTTTTAAATTTTCATTTTTACATTTACATTTTATATATTTTTAAATATTTGGCAGCCTTTTATTGTATTCAATTTTATTTTTGAATGTCTCTATCTATAGCCAAATACATGTAAGATTTTCTTTCTTAACAATTTTGAGATATAGTGTCTTCTAACAAATGGAACAAAATACACTCAGGAGCTGGGGTATCATATCTTCTGTCCACCTGTTTTATTATATTATCCCTTTTTTCCTTTTCTTTTTCTTTTTTTGGTTCCTGATCTCTTCTGATTTGTGTAGTGTATATTTCAGTGGAGTCATGGTTGTTATTCTTGTATTATGCTTTCTTGTTCTTCTATTCTTCTCTGAACAAAATAAAAGGATGGAAAAGTTCCCAGAAAAAAAGAGCAAAGGCAGTGATAATTGCCAGAGACTTAATAATTATGGCTATTACTAAAATTTCCAAGTTAGAATTCAGAATAATGATTATAAAGATACTAGCTGGACTTGAAAAAAACATAGGAATCTCTAAACAATCCTTTAATGGAGAAATAAAAGAACTAAGACCTACTCAGGTAAAACTAAAAGAGGGTTTTCCTGATATTCAATAACAATGGAGGAACTTCCTGCTAGGATAATGAAACAGAAATGAGATTTAGTGATATAGAAGATAAAATGAGGGGGGACAAAGGAACTGAGAGAAACAAATACTGGTTCATAGGAGGATTTGAAAGATCAGCAACATCATAAGAAAAATCAATATATAATAATTGGGTTCCTGGAGGAAGAGGAAAGAGAGAGGAACAGAAGATACATTTGAACAAATAATAGCTGAGAACTTCCCTTATCTGGGGAAGGAAACAGGCATTAAGCTCCAGGAGGCACAATAGAACCCCCCTTCAAATCAATAAAAATAGATAAACATCCTGCCTTATAATAGCAAAGTTTGCAAATTTCAGAGACAAAAAGAAAATCCTGGAAAGAGCTTGGGAAAGAGGCCCTTAATCTATAGGGGTAAGAACATTAGACATGGCAGAAGGCCTAACCACAGATACCCAGTCAGAGAGGACTGGCATGATATATTCAGGGTGCTAAATGAGAAAAACATGCAACCAACAGTACTTTACCCAGCAAGGATAACTTACAGAAAAGAAGGAGAGATCTAAAGAGCTTTCAGGAAAAACAGAAACTAACTAACTAAATAATGATCAATAAACCTGCCCTGCAAGAAATATAAAAGGAGTTCCTTTAAGCAAAAACAGAGCCCAAAATTAACATAGACCAGAAACAAACAGTGATAATAGAATTTATACTTAATACAATGCACGAAATTCCTATATTTCAATATTTATTCTGAATGTAAATGGGCTAAATGCTCCAATCAAGAGACACAGGGTATCATACTGGATTAAAAGCAAAACAAAACAAACCAAAACAACAGCAACAACAACAAAAAAACCCTGTCCATTTACTGTCTACCAGAGTATCATTTAAAACCCAAAGACACCTCCAGATTGAAAGTGAGTGGATAACCATTTATCATACTAATGGGCATCAAAAGAAAGCTGGGATAGCAATCCTTATAACAGAAAAATTAGATTTTAAAACAAAGCCTGTAATAAGAAATGATGTGGAACATGGCATCATACTTAAAGGAACTATCCAAGAAGATATAACAATTCTAAATACACTCCTAACTTGGGAACAGCCAATTATATCAGCCAATTGATAACCAAATTAAAGAAAAACATTGATAATAACACAGTGATAGCAAAAGTCTTTAAAAGCCTGCTGACAGCAATGGGCAGGTTATCTAAGCAGAAAATCAACAAGGAAACAAGTACTTAGAATGAAATAGTGGGTGAGATGGACTTCACAGATATATATGGAACATTCTATCCTAAAAGCAACAGAATGCACATTCTTCTCAAGTGCACATGGAATATTCCCCAGGAAAGGTCACATACAGGGTCATAAATCAAGTCTCAACCAGTACCAAAATATTGGGATTGTTCCCTGCATGTTTTCAGAGCACAATGCTTTGAAACTGGAACTCAATCAGAAGATGAGATGTGGAAGGAACTCAAATACTTGAAGGCTAAAGAGCATACTACTACAGAAAAGAGTATACATTGCGGAAAAAAAAGTCTCTTCCACAAATGGCTTTAGGAAAACTGCAGAGCCACATGCAGGAAAACATTCTCTTTCACCATACACAAAGATAAACTCAAAATGGATGAAATACCTCAATGTGATTCAGGAATCCATCAAAATCCTAGAAGAGAACACAGGTAGCAACTTGCTCTACCTCATCCAAGAAACTTATTGCAAGACATGTTTCTAAAGGCAAGGGAAACAAAAGCAAAAATGAACTATAGGATGTTTTCAAGATTAAGTGCTTCTGGACAATAAAGGAAATAGTCAACAAAATTAAAGGGTAAGGCACAGAATGGGAGAAAATATTTGCAAATGACATGACAGATAAAGGGCTTATATCCAAGATCTATAAAGCACTTATCCATCTCAACACCAAAAAAACAGTCCAGTCAAGAAATGGGCAGAACACATTAAATGGGCAGAAGACATGGGCAGAAGACACACTTCTCCAAAGAAGACATGCATATCGGCAGCAAACACATAAAAAAAAGCCTCAACATCACTAGAAGTCAGGAAAATACAAACAAAAACCACAATGAGATACCATATTATACCAGTCAGAAAGCTAAAATTAACAAGACTGGGAACTATATTACATAGCTGAGGATATCAGAAAAGGGGAACTTTCTTGCACTGTTGGAGGGAATAGAAGCTGGTGCAACCATTCTGGAAAACAGTATGGAAGTTCCTCAAGGTTTTAAAAATAGAGCTATCCTATGACCCAATAATTACACTACTAGGCATTTATTCCAAATATAGAAATGCAGTGTTCCAAAGGAAGAATTCCATTTTTTTTGGTAGCAATGTCTAACATAGCCCAACTCCAGAAAGAGCCAGATGTCCATTGACATAGAAATGAAAAAAGAAGAAAAATAACTATATATATATGAATATTACTCAGCCATCAGATCAGAAAGTATGAAATCTTTTTAATGTACTGTTGAATCCTATTGGCTAGTATTTTGTTGAGTATTTTCGCATCTGTGTTCATCAAGCATATCGGTCTATAGCTCTCTTTTTTGGTGGGATCCTAGTCTGGTTTTGGGATCAAGGTGATGCTGGCCTCATAAAATGAGTTTGGAAGTTTTCCTTCCATTTCTATTTTTTGGAACAGTTTCAGGACAATAGGAATTAGTTCTTCTTTTAATGTTTGGTAGAATTCCTCCGGGAAGCCGTCTGGCCCTGGGCTTTTGTTTGTTTGGAGATTTTTAATGACTGTTTCAATCTCCTTACTGGTTATGGGTCTGTTCAGGCTTTCTATTTCTTCCTGGTTCAGTTGTGGTAGTTTATATGTTTCTAGGAATGCATCCATTTCTTCCAGATGGTCAAATTTATTGTCGTAGAGTTGCTCATAGTATGTTCTTATAATAGTTTGTATTTCTTTGGTGTTAGTTGTGATCTCTCCTCTTTCATTCATGATTTTATTTATTTGGGTCCTTTCTCTTTTCTTTTTGATAAGTCGGGCCAGGGGTTTATCAATTTTATTAATTCTTTCAAAGAACCAGCTCCTAGTTTCATTGATTTGTTCTATCTATTGTTTTTTTGGTTTCTATTTCATTGATTTCTGCTCTGATCTTTATGATTTCTCTTTACCTGCTGGGCTTAGGGTTTCTTTCTTGTTCTTTCTCCAGCTCCTTTAGGTGTAGGGTTAGGTTGTGTACCTGAGACCTTTCTTGTTTCTTGAGAAAGGCTTGTGCCGCTATATATTTTCCTCTCAGGACTGCCTTTGTTGTGTCCCACAGATTTCGAACTGTTGTATTTTCATTATCATTTGTTTCCATGATTTTTTTCAATTCTTCTTTAATTTCCCGGTTGACCCATTCATTCTTTAGAAGGATACGATTTAGTCTCCATGTATTTGGGTTCTTTCCAAACTTCCTTTTGTGGTTGAGTTCTAGCTTTAGAGCAAGGTGGTCTGAAAATATGTAGGAAATGATCCCAATCTTTTGATACCGGTTGAGTCCTGATTTAGGACCGAGGATGTGATCTATTCTGGAGAATGTTCCATGTGCACTAGAGAAGAATGTGTATTCTGTTGCTTTGGGATGAAATATTCTGAATATATCTGTGATGTCCAGTGTGTCGTTTAAGGCCTTTATTTCCTTGCTGATCTTTTGCTTGGATGACCTGTCCATTTCAGTGAGGGGAGTGTTAAAGTCCCCTACTATTATTGTATTATTGTTGATGTGTTTCTTTGATTTTGTTATTAATTGGTTTATATAGTTGGCTGCTCCCACGTTGGGGGCATTGCACGACAAAGTGGGATTTATTCCAGGGCTGCAAGGTTGGTTCAACATCCGCAAATCAGTCAATGTGATAGAACACATCAATAAAAGAAAGAACAAGAACCATATGATACTCTCAATAGATGCTGAAAAAGCATTTGACAAAGTACAGCATCCCTTCCTGATCAAAACTCTTCAAAGTGTAGGGATAGAGGGCACATACCTCAATATCATCAAAGCCATCTATGAAAAACCCACCGCAAATATCATTCTCAATGGAGAAAAACTGAAAGCTTTTCCGCTAAGGTCAGGAACACGGCAGGGATGTCCATTATCACCACTGCTATTCAACATAGTACTAGAGGTCCTAGCCTCAGCAATCAGACAACAAAAGGAAATTAAAGGCATCCAAATCGGCAAAGAAGAAGTCAAATTATCACTCTTCGCAGATGATATGATACTATATGTGGAAAACCCAAAAGACTCCACTCCAAAACTGCTAGAACTTATACAGAAATTCAGTAAAGTGTCCGGATATAAAATCAGTTCACAGAAATCAGTTGCATTTCTCTACACCAACAGCAAGACAGAAGAAAGAGATATTAAGGAGTCAATCCCATTTACAATTGCATCCAAAACCATAAGATACCTAGGAATAAACCTAACCAAAGAGACACAGTATCTATACTCAGAAAAGTATAAAGTACTCATGAAAGAAATTGAGGAAGACACAAAGAAATGGAAAAATGTTCCATGCTCCTGGATTGGAAGAATAAATATTGTGAAAATGTCTATGCTACCTAAAGCAATCTACACATTTAATGCAATTCCTATCAAAGTACCATCCATCTTTTTCAAAGAAATGGAACAATTAATGCTAAAATTTATATGGAACCAGAAAAGACCTCGAATAGCCAAAGGGATATTGAAAAAGAAAGCCAACGGTGGTGGCATCACAATTCCGGATTTCAAGCTCTATTACAAAGCTGTCATCATCAAGACAGCATGGTACTGGCACAAAAACAGACCCACAGATCAATGGAACAGAATAGAGAGCCCAGAGATGGACCCTCAAATCTATGGTCAACTAATCTTTGACAAAGCAGGAAAGAATGTCCAATGGAAAAAAGACAGCCTCTTCAATAAATGGTGCTGGGAAAATTGGACAGCCACATGCAGAAAAATGAAATTGGACCATTTCCTTACACCACACACAAAAATAGACTCAAAATGGATGAAGGACCTCAATGTGTGAAAGGAATCCATCAAAATCCTTGAGGAGAACACGGGCAGCAACCTCTTCGACCTCTGCCGCAGCAACATCTTCCTAGGAACAATGCAAAAGGCAAGGGAAGCAAGGGGAAAAATGAACTATTGGGATTTCATCAAGATCAAAAGCTTTTGCACAGCAAAGGAAACAGTTAACAAAATCAAAAGGCAACTGACAGGCCCAGCAGCCGTACCGCAGACGAGCCCGCGCCCACGCCCGCGCCGCTCAGATCTCCCAGCTGGACATTGGAAATAACTTTTGATGGTTTAGGTCTTCACTCATTTGACCCCAGGAAATGAGCTTTGACTGTTGGGGACCTGGATGAAGAGCTCTGTGTTCAACTTGTTCGAGTCCTGTAGCCTACAAAGACTGTCTGGTTGCACAAGGATCATTCAATTGAAATTTTATTTTATTTAGAGGAGTCAAGATGGCGGAGAAGTATCAGGCTGAGACTACTTCAGCTAGCTAGAGATCAGCTAGATAGCTTATCTAAAGATTGCAAACACCTGAAAATCCATCGGCAGATCGAAGACAAGAAGAACAGCAATTCTGGAAACAGAAAAACAACCACTTTCTGAAAGGTAGGACCGGCGGAGAAGTGAATCCAAAGTGACGGGAAGATAGACCCCAGGGGGAGGGGCTCCCGGCAAGCGGCGGAGCAACCGCTCACAGAATGAGGACTTTTAAAAGTCTGTTCCGCTGAGGGACATCGCTCCAGAGGCTAAACCGGGGCAAAGCTCACGCGGGGTCAGCGTGGCCTCAGGTCGTGCAGGGTCACAGAAGGATCGGGGGTGTCTGAGTGTCACAGAGTTTGCGGGTATTGGAACGGGAAAACCGGCTACAGAGACAGAGCCGAGAGTAAGCTCACAGCTCGGTGTTACCTTGAACTGG
This sequence comes from Mustela nivalis, assembly GCF_964662115.1. Lineage (NCBI taxonomy): Eukaryota > Metazoa > Chordata > Mammalia > Carnivora > Mustelidae > Mustela > Mustela nivalis. Next base: position 4,278,810 of record NC_139022.1, on the reverse strand, counting down.
TCGCAGGCTTGGTGAGCTCAGAGCGCGGCCGGAGGTCAGGCAGACGGGAGTAACTGGCGCTGTTCTCTGAGGGCGCACTGAGGAGTGGGGCCCTGGGCTCTCGGCTCCTCCGGGCCGGAGAACAGGAGGCCGCCATTTGTATTCCCCGTCCTCCGGAACTCTACGGAAAGCGCTCAGGGAACAAAAGCTCCTGAAAGCAAACCCGAGCGGATTACTCACCCCGGCCCCTGATAAGGGCGGTGCAATTCCGCCTGGGGCAAAGACACTTGAGAATCACTACAACAGGCCCCTCCCCCAGAAGATCAACAAGAAATCCAGCCGAGACCAAGTTCACCTACCAAGGAGTGCGGTTTCAATACCAAGGAGAGCAGCAGAATTCCAGAGGAGGAGAAAGCAAAGCACGGATCTCATGGCTTTTTCCCTGTGATTTTTTTTTTTTAGTTTTGCAGTTAATTTAATTTTTTTCTTTTTCATTTTTTGTTTTTTTTTTTTTTTCGCCTTCGGGTAAAAATTTTTTTTAACTGTTACCTTTTTCTTTTTAAATGATTTTTTACTAGTTTATCTAATATATATATTTTTTCGTTTTTATATTTTTCTTATTTGTTTTCTTTTTTTAAATTCTTTTCTTTTCTTTTTTTCTTTTTTTTTCTTTATTCCTTTTTGAACCTCTTTTTATCCCCTTTCTCCCCCCTCACGATTTGGGATCTCTTCTAATTTGGTTAAAACATATTTTCCTGGGGTTGTTGCCACACTTTTAGTATTTTACTTGCCCCTTCATATACTCTTATCTGGACAAAATGACAAGACAGAAAAATTCAACACAAAAAAAAGAACAAGAGGCAGTACCGAAGGCTAGGGACCTAATCAATACAGACATTGGTAATATGTCAGATCTAGAGTTCAGAATGACAATTCTCAAGGTTCTAGCCGGGCTCGAAAAAGGCATGGAAGATATTAGAGAAACCCTCTCAAGAGATATAAAAGCCCTTTCTGGAGTAATAAAAGACTAAAATCTAACCAATTTGAAATAAAAAAAGCTATTAATGAGGTGCAATCAAAAATGGAGGCTCTCACTGCTAGGATAAATGAGGCAGAAGAAAGAATTAGTGATATAGAAGACCAAATGACAGAGAATAAAGAAGCTGAGCAAAAGAGGGACAAACAGCTACTGGACCATGAGGGGAGAATTCGAGAGATAAGTGACACCATAAGACGAAACAACATTAGAATAATTGGGATTCCAGAAGAAGAAGAAAGAGACAGAGGAGCAGAAGGTATACTAGAGAGAATTATTGGGGAGAATTTCCCCAATATGGCAAAGGGAACGAGCATCAAAATTCAGGAGGTTCAGAGAACACCCCTCAAAATCAATAAGAATAGGCCCACACCCCATCACCTAATAGTAAAATTTACAAGTCTCAGTGACAAAGAGAAAATCCTGAAAGCAGCCCGGGAAAAGAAGTCTATAACATACAATGGTAAAAATATTTGATTGGCAGCTGACTTATCCACAGAGACCTGGCAGGCCAGAAAGAGCTGGCAAGATATTTTCAGAGCACTAAATGAGAAAAACATGCAGCCCAGAATACTATATCCAGCGAGGCTATCATTGAAAATAGAAGGAGAGATTAAAAGCTTCCAGGACAAACAAAAACTGAAAGAATTTGCAAACACCAAACCAGGTCTACAGGAAATATTGGAAGGGGACCTCTAAGCAAAGAGAGAGCCTACAAGTGTTAGATCAGAAGGGAACAGAGACCATATACAGTAACAGTCACCTTACAGGCAATACAATGGCCCTAAATTCATATCTCTCAATAGTTACCCTGAATGTTAATGGGCTTAATGCCCCTGTCAAAAGACACAGGGTATCAGAATGGATAAAAAAACAAAACCCATCTATATGTTGCCTCCAAGAAACTCATTTTAAGCCCGAAGACACCTCCAAATTTAAAGTGAGGGGGTGGAAAAGAATTTACCATGCCAATGGACATCAGAAGAAAGCAGGAGTGGCAATCCTTATATCGAATCAATTAGATTTTAAGCCAAAGACTATAATAAGAGATGAGGAAGGACACTATATCATACTCAAAGGGTGTGTCCAGCAAGAAGATTTAACAATTTTAAATATCTATGCCCCCAACGTGGGAGCAGCCAACTATATAAACCAATTAATAACAAAATCAAAGAAACTCATCAACAATAATACAATAATAGTAGGGGACTTTAACACTCCCCTCACTGAAATGGACAGATCATGCAAGCAAAAGATCAGCAAGGAAATAAAGGCCTTAAACGACACACTGGACCAGATGGTCATCACAGATATATTCAGAACATTTCATCCCAAAGCAACAGAATACACATTCTTCTCTAGTGCACATGGAACATTCTCCAGAATAGATCACATCCTTGGTCCTAAATCAGGACTCAACTGGTATCAAAAGATTGGGATCATTCCCTGCATATTTTCAGACCACAATGCTCTAAAGCTAGAACTCAACCATAAAAGGATGTTTGAAAAGAACCCAAATACATGGAGACTACTCATGAAAGAAATTGAGGAAGACACAAAGAAATGGAAAAATGTTCCATGCTCCTGGATTGGAAAAATAAATATTGTGAAAATGTCTATGCTACCTAAAGCAATCTACACATTTAATGCAATTCCTATCAAAGTACCATCAATTTTTTCAAAGAAATGGAACAAATAATTCTAAAATTTATATGGAACCAGAAAAGACCTCAAATAGCCAAAGGGATATTGAAAAAGAAAGCCAACGTTGCTGGCATCACAATTCCGGACTTCAAGCTCTATTACAAAGCTGTCATCATCAAGACAGCATGGTACTGGCACAAAAACAGACACATAGATCAATGGAACAGAATAGAGAGCCCAGAAATAGACCCTCAACTCTACGGTCAACTAATCTTCGACAAAGCAGGAAAGAATGTCCAATGGAAAAAAGACAGCCTCTTCAATAAATGGTGCTGGGAAAATTGGACAACCACATGCAGAAAAATGAAATTGGACTATTTCCTTACACCACACACAAAAATAGACTCAAAATGGATGAAGGACCTCAATGTGAGAAAGGAGTCCATCAAAATCCTTGAGGAGAACACAGGCAGCAACCTCTTCGACCTCAGCCGCAGCAACATCTTCCTAGGAACAACGCCAAAGACAAGGGAAGCAAGGGCAAAAATGAACTATTGGGATTTCCTCAAGATCAAAAGCTTTTGCACAGCAAAGGACACAGTTAACAAAATCAAAAGACAACTGACAGAATGGGAGAAGATATTTGCAAACGACATATCAGATAAAGGACTAGTGTCCAGAATCTATAAAGAACTTAGGAAACTCAACACCCAAAGAACAAATAATCCAATCAAGAAATGGGCAGAGGACATGAACAGACATTTCTGCAAAGAAGACATCCAGATGGCCAATAGACACATGAAAAAGTGCTCCATATCACTCGACATCAGGGAAATACAAATCAAAACCACAATGAGATATCACCTCACACCTGTCAGAATGGCTAAAATCAACAAGTCAGGAAATGACAGATGCTGGTGAGGATGCGGAGAAAGGGGAACCCTCCTACACTGTTGGTCGGAATGCAAGCTGGTGCAACCACTCTGGAAAACAGCATGGAGGTTCCTCAAAATATTGAAAATAGAACTGCCCTATGACCCAGCAATTGCACTATTGGGTATTTACCCTAAAGATACAAACGTAATGATCCAAAGGGGCACGTGCACCCGAATGTTTATAGCAGCAATGTCCACAATAGCCAAACTATGGAAAGAACCTAGATGTCCATCCACAGATGAATGGATCAAGAAGATGTGGTATATATACACAATGGAATACTATGCAGCCATCAAAAGAAATGAAATCTTGCCTTTTGGGACAACATGGATGTAACTTGAGCGTGTCATGCTTCGCGAAATAAGTCAAGCAGAGAAAGACAACTATCATATGATCTCCCTGATATGAGGAAGTGGTGATGCAACATGGGGGCTTAAGTGCGTAGGAGAAGAATAAATGAAACAAGATGGGATTGGGAGGGAGACAAACCATAAGTGACTCTTAATCTCACAAAACAAACTGAGGGTTGCTGGGGGGAGGGGGTTTGGGAGAAGGGGGTGGGATTATGGACATGTGCTTTGGTGAGTGCTGTGAAGTGTGTAAACCTGGTGATTCACAGACCTGTACCCCTGGGGATAAACATATATGTTCATAAAAAATAAAAAATTAAAAAAAAAAGAAAAAGAAAACATATATAGTATGTACCTCACATTCCATTCATCTCTATGTTTATCTTTATACCAACAGAACCGTATATCCATTATTGCAGATGACAATTCTCTGGAAATCACACAGTCTAAGTCTCATTTTGTTCTTTCTTTAAATGGTTTTGGAGAATCTAGTTTCTTCTATGCATTTACGTACACATTTTAGATCACGCTTCTAAATTTCCAGAGGGAAAATAGAAAACCCTCCAGAGATTTTGACTTTGATTGGATTAAATCTCTACACACCAATGTAGAGAAAATTACATATTAATTATGTTGAGTCTTTTGGTCAATGAACATCAAAAATCTTTCTGCTTATTTAATCTTACTCAGAAATGTTTAGAAACTTTCAGTGTACAGGTCTGACACACATTTTCTTCATTTTTTTTCTTAAGTATTTTGTGTATGTATGGTTTTATTTTGGATGCCTTATAAATTAAATTGTTTTATAATTTCAAAATCTCATGTTTGTTGGTGATATAAGAAATAAAATTAATTTTATATTGATTTTTATTTCAAAAAAAAAAAAATGCCTCCCAAAAAACAAGAGCCCGGGACCTGATGGATTCCCTGGGGAATTCTACCAAACTTTCAAGGAAGAAATAACACCAATTCTCCCGAAGCTGTTTCAAAAAATTGAAGCGGAAGGAAAACTTCCAGACACTTTCTATGAAGCCAGAATTACCCTGAGCCCCAAACCCAGCAAATACCCTATCAAAATGGAGAATTTTTGACCAATATCACTGATGAATATGGATTCTAAGATTCTCAACAAGATCCTAGCCAACAGGATCCATAGCACATTAAAAAGATTATCCACCATGACCAGGTGGGATTCATCCCTGTGCTACAGAGATGGTTGAACATTCGCAAATCAATCAATGGGATAGAACAAATTAATATGAGAAGAGAGAAGAACCACATGGTCCTCTCAATGGATGCAGAAAAAGCATTTGACAAAATCCAGCATCCGTTCCTGATTAAAACGCTTAAAAAGTATAGGGATAGAGGGAACATTCGTGAACTTCATCAAATCTATCTATGAAAGACCCACAGCAAATATCATCCTCAATGGGAAAAAGCTTGCCGCCTTCCCGTTGAGATCAGGAACACGACAAGAATGCCCACTTTCACCACTCTTGTTCAACATAGTATTAGAAGTCCTAGCAGCAGCAATCAGACAACAAAGAGAAAGAAAAAGTATCCAAATTGGCAATGAAGACTTTAAACTCTTTCTCTTTGCAGATGACATGATTCTTGATATGGAAAACCCAAAAGACTCCACCCCAAACTACTAGAACTCATACAGCAATTCAGCAGCATGGGCAGGATACAAAGTCAATGTGCTGAAATCAGTGGCTTTCTTATACAATAACAATGAAAATACAGAAAGGGAAATTAGAGAATCAATTCCATTTACTATAGCACCAAGAACCATAAGATACCTGGGAATAAACCTGACTAAAGTGGTAAAGGATCTGTATTCGAGGAATGAGAAAACACTCATGAAGGAAATTGAAGAAGACACAAAAAGATGGAAGACCATTCCATGCTCTTGCATTGGAAGAATAAACATTGTTAAAATGTCTATACTGCCTAGAGCAATCTATACTTTTAATGCTATTCCAATCAAAATTACACCAGTATTCTTCAAAGAGCTGGAGCAAATAATCCAGAAATTTGTATGGAATCAGAAGAGACCCCGAATCACTAAGGAAATGTTGAAGAACAAAAATAAAGCTGGGGGCACCACGTTACCTGATTTCAAGCTTTATTACAAAGTTGTGATCACCAAGACAGCCTGGTATTGGCATAAAAACAGACACATAGGCCAGTGTAACAGAGTAGAGAGCCCAGATATGGACCCTCAACTCTATGTCAACTCTATGGTCAATTAATCTTCAACAAAACAGGAAAAAATATACAGTGGAAAAGAGACAGTCTCTTCAACAAATGGTCCTGGGAAAACTGGACAGCTATATTTAGAGGATTGATACTCGACCATTCTCATACACCGTACACAAAGATAAACTCAAAATGGATAAAAGATCTCAGTGTGAGACAGGAAACCATCAGAATCGTAGAGGAGAACTTAGGCAGTAATCTCTTTGATATCAGCCACAGCAACTTTTTTCAAGATATGTCTCCAAAGGCAAAGGAAACAAAAGCGAAAATAAACTTTTGGGATTTCATCAAAATCAAAAGCTTCTGCACAGCAAAGGAGACAGTCAAGAAAGCAAAGATGCAACCCACGGAATGGGAGAAGTTATTTGCAAATGACAGTACAGACAAAAGGCTGATATCCAGGATCTATAATGAACTCTTCAGACTGAACACACATGAAACAGGCAATCATATAAAAAAAAATGGGCAGAAGATATGCACTGGACAGACACTTCTCCAATCAAGACATACAAATGGCTATCAGACACATGAAAAAAGTTCATCATCACTAGCCATCAGGGAGATTAAAATTAAAACGACATTGAGATATCACTTTACACCAGTTAGAATGGCCAAAATTAACAAGGAGTGGATGTGGAGAGACGGGAACCCTCTTATACTGTTGGTGGGAATGCAGGTTGGTGCAGCCTCTTTGGAGAACAGTGTGGAGATTCCTCAAGAAATTAAAAATAGAACTTCCCTACGACCCTGTCATTGCACTCCTGGGTATTTACCCCAAAGATACAGATGTCGTGAAAAGAAGGGCCATCTGTGCCCCAATGTTTATAGCAGCAATGGTCACGTTCGCCAAACTATGGATAGAACTAAGATGCCCTTCAACAGACGAATGGATAAGGAAAATGTGGTCCATATACACTATGGAGTCTTATGCCTCCATCAGAAAGGATGAATACCCAACTTTTGTAGCAACATGGATGGGACTGGAAGAGATTATGCTGAGTGAAATAAGTCAAGCAGAGAGAGTCAATTAACATATGGTTTCACTTATTTGTGGAGCATAACAAATAGCATGGAGGACATGGGGAGTTAGAGAGGAGAAGGTAGTTGGGGGAAATTGGAAGGGGAGGTGAACCATGAGAGACTATTGTCTCTGAAAAAGAATCTGAGGTGTTTGAAATCGTGGAGGGGCTGGGAGGTTGGGTTACCAGGTGGTGGGTATTATAGAGGGCACAGATTGCATGGAGCACTGGTTGGTGACAAAATAATGAATACTGTTTTTCTGAAAATAAATAAATTAATAAAAAAACCCCTGGTAAATGGAAAACTAAATGTTCACATATGAAAGAAAGAAACTAGACTTTTAGCTTGGACCACTCATAAATATTGAAATGAAATGGGTTGCAGAATTAAATGTAAGATTTGAGAGTATAGAGCTCACTGAAGAAAATGGTGAAATATCTCTTTTGCATTGGTCTTGATGGCTTTCTTTTTTTATATGACAGCAAAATACAGGCCATAAAAATAAAAATAAACAAGTGATGCTATGTGAAACTTAAAATATTCTATGAAGTAATGGAAAGAACCAAGAAAAGTACAAGACAACACATGAAATAAGAAAACACTTGCAAACCATCAGCTTATCAGGGGTTAATATGCAAACTATATGAGGGATAAATAAACTCCATGGAAAAACAGAAATAATAAGTTAAAAATAGAAGCAATTTAAAACAGAAAAGCTGGCATATCAAAATTTATGGGGTACAATAAAAGTGGATCTAACAGGGAATTTAATAATAATTCAAACTTGGTTCAAAAACACAATGACATAAAATTGAATCTTGGAACACCACATCAAAAACTAATGATAAATTTTATGGTGAGTAACATTACACAATAAAAATTATTTAAAAACTAACGACAATGATATATATACACACATATTTTATATTTATATATAAAATTTATATATTTTATATAATAGTATAAAATGTATGTGTTTTTTTAATTTATAAAGTTCATATAAATTTAAAACTAAATAAACTAGAAGAATAATGAAGGAATGAGTAATAGAAGGAAATAAGTAATGAAGATCTGGATGGAAATAAATACAATAAAATAATAAAAAATAGAGGGACAACTGTCTGGTTAAGTCTGTGGAATATGTATTTTTTCATGTCAAGGTTGTGACTTTTAGCTCTATGTTGGGTGTAGGGATTACTTAAAATTAAAATATTTTTTAAAAATAGAGAAAATACACAAAAAATCACTAATAACTAGTTGCTTCATAATGTAAACAAAATTAACAAACCTTTACCTAGACTAAGAATAAAAGCATCCAAATAAGTAACATCAGGAATGCAAAACAAGACACATGTGATGCCACAGAAATACAAAATTTCATGGGAGACCACTAAGAAAAATTACAGACAATAAAATAGACAACCTAGAAAGATGAATCCATAGAAATTTCCAATCTTCCCAGATTGAATCATGAAGAAAGAAAATCTGAATATGCATATTACTAATAAGAAGATTGGATTAGAATCAAAATCCTCCCAGTAAACCAAAGTTCAGGAATAGATGGCTTTCCTAGTGAAATATATCAACATTCAAGAATACTCAATACTGGAGAGACAAGATGGCGGGGAAATAGGAGGAGGCGCCCGTTCAACCTGCACCCTAAAGTGAGCTGATTACCTTCCAAAGATCTCCAATCACCCACAAAATCAGCCTGAGATCAGAATTATACACCTATGGATCTCTACTGGAGCAGAAGACACCAGTGGGCAGGTAAAGCAGAGTGGGAAAGTCGGACTGATATAGGAGGATAAACAAAAGGGGGAGGGAGCCACCATAGGCAACCCATTGGAAAATAATATCCCAATACGAGAATGCTCTGCACCTGGGAACCAGCATTAACTCGGGAGTCTGGTAGAAAGCACTCAAAAAGAGCAAAGGATCACCAGGGGGTAAATTGCGGGAATAGGGGTGTTAGGGTCAGGGCTTAAGTCCCCAGACCCAGGACAGCCACCACTGTGGCAGAGAAACCAGGTCTTGGTCACTGAACCACCAGTGCGCCTGAGAGTGCTTGGCACCCAGCTCCCTTGAGGGATGGGAGCCTCGCCAGCCAACTGAAGCACAGCCTTTTTGCAGTCCCCAGGCAAGGGCCCTGCTGTGCCATTGGAGTCCGAGTCGTGCCCACCCCTCCTCCCCTGAGAGAGGTGCACATAAATGCGAGATGGGTGCTCTCAGATCAGAAAGACCAGGCACTCCCAGCCCAGGCCAGCGGGAAAATCTCGGTGTGCAATCACTGCTTAGAACCTCTCTGGCAGTCTGAAGCTGCCCAGACAGCGCCACTGCTGTGGTTTTGGGTACAAGCAAAAAATCCTGAGACCCCAGGGACTGGGAACCTGCTCTGCCAGTGGCCAAGGGGGGATTTATATGGGCTCTGCAGCCAGACTGAGGCTTCTCTCTGAGAGGGAGGTCAGGGTGCAGTTTGCTTTCCTCTAAACCTAAAAAAAACCATCAAAAGTGGTCAAGGCGAGAGAAAAACAAAAGAGAACAAATATAAAAACCTCTAGAGAACAAAAGCCTGAAAAAATCAGTTTCCTCAGAGCCCACCCCCTTGAGGGGGGCAGGAGGACTTAGCTGAGAGAACTTCAGGGACTGAAAACCCACATGGCAGTCCCCTCTCCCAGAAAACCAACCGGGAAAGGAAAAAAAAAAAAAAAAAAAAGACAAGAGAACAACCACCACTACTTCATAGGACAATTTTTATTATAAATTCAATCCCACTATTCTGGCTCATTTTTTATTACATAGTTAATTTTTTATTATTATATAGATTTTTTTAACCTATTTACCGTCACAGTGAGATGTTCAGTACATCAAATTCCATAATAACCTTCTAACCTGAACTTTTTGATACATACACCTGTGTTTTCCTTTTGCATTTCTATTTTTAAAATTTCTTTTTTTTTTTTTAAATATGGAACGCTTCACGAATTTGCGTGTCATCCTTGCGCAGGGGCCATGCTAATCTTCTCTGTATCGTTCCAATTTTAGTATATGTGCTGCCGAAGCGAGCACTATTTTTAAAATTTCTTTATATTTTTAAAATTTACTTTAGTTTATTCCTTTTTTAAATTTTTATTTTCTAATACTCATATAGAGTTAAACTTCAAGGTAATCCCCTTTCCCCAATCAATGCCACCCCTATAGGTAAAGCAATTTCTAATCCCCTCTTATCTTAGGAAAGTTGAGTCCTTTAACAAAGATATCAAGATACATCCAGGAAGAATCAAAACAAACTTCCTCACCCACACTGAGAATTTACAACCACTCTCCCACCTTTTTCTTCCACCAGTATTTCTGTGTTTTTGTGTTTGTTTACACTCAGGGTTCTTTTTGAGGAGGTTCTTCTTTTATTTGCATATATATATATACATCCTGAGTGTATATATATATATATATATATATGTATATATATACTCTTGTCATATACATTTATCAGTAATTTTGTTTGTCTGTATCTGTATACTTCATAAATAGTACCTTGGGGCCCATTTGGGCTAAACCTTCTCTTTTATCTCACCTTTCTTTCCTGTCTCTCTCACTCTCTCTTTTTTTTTTCTTGTCCTTTTCTTTTTCCTCTCATTTGGGTGGGAAGCCCTGATTGCTCAGAAGCATTACAGGGTGCACCTGGAATGCACCACAGACGATACACCCAGCTACACCCATTCAGCCATCTCTCACCAAAATGACTAGGAGGAGGAATGCCCAAAGAAGAAAAATACAGAGGATGGACCTTCTGCAACAGAGCTAATGGCTATCAACATAGACAATATGTCAGAAAGAGAATTCAGGCTAACAATTATCCAAGCAGTAGCTAGGTTGGAGAAAGCCATGGGTGACCAAACAGAATTGATTAGGGGCGAACTGAAAACGACCAGCAATCATGTTTTCAATATTAGGGAAGAGCTGAAAGCTACCAGGGATGGGTTTCACAATGCTCTCAATGAGTTCCAATCTCATCTAAATTCTCTCAATGCTAGAGTAACTGAGGCAGAAGATAGAATTAGTGATCTGGAGGACAAACAGATAGAGAGAAAGGATCAGGAGGAAGCCTGCAACAAACAACTTAGAAGCCACGAAAACAGAATGAGGGAAATAAATGATGCCATGAAAGGTTCCAAGGTCAGAATTATTGGAATCCCTGAAGGAGAAGAGAAAGAAAGAAGTCTAGAAGATATAGTAGAACAAGTTCTTCATGAAAATTTTCCCAATCTCATGAATGGAACCAGCGTTTATGTACTAGAGGCCGAAAGGTTTCGCTCCCAAGAATACAGATTCTCAAAAGTCATCAGACACCTAATAGTAAGAATGAAGAATTATAATTGTAGGTAGAACCTTTTGAAAGCAGCTAGGACAAAGAAGATCCTTACGTACAGAGGAAAGCCCATCAGAATAACGTCAGAACTGTCCACAGAGACCTGGAAAGCAAGAAAGGGCTGGCAAGATATATTCAGGGCACTGAATGAGAAGAACATGCAGCCAAGAATACTTTATCCAAAAGACTGACATTCAGAATGGGTGGAGAGATAAAGAGTTTCCAGCACTGGCAAGGCTTAAAAGACTATGCAACGACACAGCTGATACTGCAGGAAATATTAAGGGGGCTTCTTTAAAGGAAGAAAAAGCCCAAGGATAGCATTAAACAGAAATATAGAGACAATCTACAGAAAGAAAGACTTCAAACGTAACACGATGTCAATAAAAACGTATCTATCAATAATCACCCTCAATGTGAATGGCCTAAATGCGCCCATAAAATGGCACCAGTTACAGACTGGTTAAAACAACAGGACCCATCCATATGTTGTCTACAAGAGACCCATTTTGAACCTAAAGATACACCCAGACTAAAGTGAAGGGACGGAGAAGCATCTTTCATGCCAATGGGCCTCAAAAAAAGGCTGGGGTAGTGATTCTCATATCAGACAAATTAGATTTTAAACTAAAGACTGTAGTCAGAGATCCAGAAGGACACTACATCATTCTTAAAGGGACTATCCACCAAAATGATCTAACAATTGTAAATATTTATGCCCCCAATATGGGAGCAGCCAATTACATAAGAAAACGGTTAATCAAGATAAAGAGTCATATTGATATGAATACACTAATCATTGTAGAACTTAACATGCCTCTCTCAGAAAAGGACAGATCATCGAAGCAGAAAATCAATAAAGAAAAAAGAGCATTGAATGACACATTGGACCAGATGGACCTGGTAGATATATGCAGAACATATCACCCTAAAACAACAGAATACTCATTCTTCTCAAGTGCACATGGAACCTTCTCAAGAATAGACCACATACTGGGTCACAAATAGGACTCAACCAATACCAAAAGACTGAGATTATTCCCTGCATATTCTCAGATCACAATGCTGTGAAACTGGAGCTCAATCACAAGGAAAAGTTCAGAAGGAAATCAAACACCTGGAAGCTAAAGACCACCTTGCTTAAGAATGCTTGGATCAGAGGGGGAGGAGTCAAGATGGCGGAGAAGTAGCAAGCTGAGACTGCTTCAGCTAGCCGGAGATCAGCTAGGTAGCTTATCTAAAGATTGCAAACACCTGAAAATCCATCGGCAGATCGAAGACAAGAAGAACAGCAATTCTGGAAACAGAAAAACAACCACTTTCTGAAAGGTAGGACCGGCGGAGAAGTGAATCCAAAGTGACGGGAAGATAGACACCGGGGGGAGGGGCCGGCTCCCGGCAAGCGGCGGAGCAACCGCGCACAAAATCAGGACTTTTAAAAGTCTGTTCCGCTGAGGAACATCGCTCCAGAGGCTAAACCGGGGCGAGGCCCACGCGGGGTCAGCGTGGCCTTAGGTCCCGCAGGGTCACAGAAGGATCGGGGGTGTCTGAGTGTCGCAGAGCTTGCGGGTATTGGAACGGGAAAGCCGGCTGCAGAGACAGAGCCGACAGTAAGCTCGCAGCTCGGGGTGACCTTGAACCGGTCGCAGGCTCGGTGAGCTTGGAGCGCGGCCAGAGGTCAGGCAGACGGGAGTGACTGGGCGCTGTTCTCTGAGGGCGCCCTGAGGAGTGCGGCCCTGGGCTCTCGGCTCCTCCGGGCCGGAGACCAGGAGGCCGCCATTTGTATTCCCGTCCTCCGGAACTCTACAAAAAGCACTCAGGGAACAAAAGCTCCTGAAAGCAAACCCGAGCAGATTACTCACCCCGGGCCCCGGGTAAGGGCGGTGTAATTCCGCCTGGGGCAAAGACACGTGAGAATCACTACAACAGGCCCCTCCCCCAGAAGATCAACAAGAAATCCAGCCGAGACCAAGTTCACCTACCAAGGAGTGCGGTTTCAATACCAAGGAGAGCAGCAGAATTCCAGAGGAGGAGAAAGCCAAGCACGGAACTCATGGCTTTTTTCCTGTGATTTTTTTTAGTCTTGCAGTTAATTTAATTTTTTCTTTTTCATTTTTTTTTTTTCTTTTTTCTTCCCGCCTTCGGGTAAATTTTTTTTTTTTAACTGTTACCTTTTTCTTTTTTAACAATTTTTTACTAGTTTATCTAATATATATATTTTTTCTTTTTTACATTTTTCTCAGGTGTTTTTTTTTTTTTTAAATTTTTTTTTCTTTTCTTTTTCTTTTTTTTTTTTTCTTTTCTTTGTTTTTTTTTTTTTCTTTCTTCCTTTTTGAACCTTTTTTTATCCCCTTTCTCTCCACTCACGATTTTGGATCTCTTCTAATTTGGTTAAAGCATATTTTCCTGGGGTTGTTGCCACCCTTTTAGTATTTTACTTGCCCATTCATTTACTCTAATCTGGCCAAAATGACAAGACGTAAAAATTCAACACAAAAAAAAGAACAAGAGGTAGTACCGAAGGCTAGGGACCTAATCAATACAGACATCGGTAATATGTCAGATCTAGAGTTCAGAATGACAATTCTCAAGGTTCTAGCCGGGCTCGAAAAAGGCATGGAAGATATTAGAGAAACCCTCTCGAGAGATATAAAAGCCCTTTCTGGAGAAATAAAAGAACTAAAATCTAACCAAGTTGAAATCAAAAAAGCTATTAATGAGGTGCAATCAAAAATGGAGGCTCTAACTGCTAGGATAAATGAGGCAGAAGAACGAATTAGTGATATAGAAGACCAAATGACAGAGAATAAGGAAGCTGAGCAAAAGAGGGACAAACAGCTACTGGACCACGAGGGGAGAATTCGAGAGATAAGTGACACCATAAGACGAAACAACATTAGAATAATTGGGATTCCAGAAGAAGAAGAAAGAGAGAGGGGAGCAGACGGTATACTGGAGAGAATTATTGGGGAGAATTTCCCCAATATGGCAAAGGGAATGAGCATCAAAATTCAGGAGGTTCAGAGAACGCCCCTCAAAATCAATAAGAATAGGCCCACACCCCGTCACCTAATAGTAAAATTTACAAGTCTCAGTGACAAAGAGAAAATCCTGAAAGCAGCCCGGGAAAAGAAGTCTGTAACATACAATGGTAAAAATATTAGATTGGCAGCTGACTTATCCACAGAGACCTGGCAGGCCAGAAAGAGCTGGCATGATATTTTTAGAGCACTAAACGAGAAAAACATGCAGCCCAGAATACTATATCCAGCTAGGCTATCATTGAAAATAGAAGGAGAGATTAAAAGCTTCCAGGACAAACATCAACTGAAAGAATTTGCAAATACCAAACCAGCTCTACAGGAAATATTAAAAGGGGTCCTCTAAGCAAAGAGAGAGCCTACAAGTGGTAGATCAGAAAGGAACAGAGACCATATACAGTAACAGTCACCTTACAGGCAATACAATGGCACTAAATTCATATCTCTCAATAGTTACCCTGAATGTGAATGGGCTAAATGCCCCTGTCAAAAGACACAGGGTATCAGAATGGATAAAAAAACAAAACCCATCTATATGTTGCCTCCAAGAAACTCATTTTAAGCCCGAAGACACCTCCAGATTTAAAGTGAGGGGGTGGAAAAGAATTTACCATGCTAATGGACATCAGAAGAAAGTAGGAGTGGCAATCCTTATATCAGATCAATTAGATTTTAAGCCAAAGACTATAATAAGAGATGAGGAAGGACACTATATCATACTCAAAGGGTCTGTCCAACAAGAAGATTTAACAATTTTAAATATCTATGCCCCCAACGTGGGAGCAGCCAACTATATAAACCAATTAATAACAAAATCAAAGAAACACATCAACAACAATACAATAATAGTAGGGGACTTTAACACTCCCCTCACTGAAATGGACAGGTCATCCAAGCAAAAGATCAGCAAGGAAATAAAGGCCTTAAACGACACACTGGACCAGATGGACATCACAGATATATTCAGAATATTTCATCCCAAAGCAACAGAATACACATTCTTCTCTAGTGCACATGGAACATTCTCCAGAATAGATCACATCCTCGGTCCTAAATCAGGACTCAACCGGTATCAAAAGATTGGGATCATTCCCTGCATATTTTCAGACCACAATGCTCTAAAGCTAGAACTCAACCACAAAAGGAAGTTTGGAAAGAACCCAAACACATGGAGACTAAACAGTATCCTTCTAAAGAATGAATGGGTCAACCGGGAAATTAAAGAAGAATTGAAAAAAATCATGGAAACAAATGATAATGAAAATACAACGGTTCAAAATCTGTGGGACACAACAAAGGCAGTCCTGAGAGGAAAATATATAGCGGTACAAGCCTTTCTCAAGAAACAAGAAAGGTCTCAGGTACACAACCTAACCCTACACCTAAAGGAGCTGGAGAAAGAACAAGAAAGAAACCCTAAGCCCAGCAGGAGAAGAGAAATCATAAAGATCAGAGCAGAAATCAATGAAATAGAAACCAAAAAAACAATAGAACAAATCAACGAAACTAGGAGCTGGTTCTTTGAAAGAATTAATAAAATTGATAAACCCCTGGCCCGTCTTATCAAAAAGAAAAGAGAAAGGACCCAAATAAATAAAATCATGAATGAAAGAGGAGAGATCACAACTAACACCAAAGAAATACAAACTATTATAAGAACATACTATGAGCAACTCTACGCCAATAAATTTGACAATCTGGAAGAAATGGATGCATTCCTAGAAACATATAAACTACCACAACTGAACCAGGAAGAAATAGAAAGCCTGAACAGACCCATAACCAGTAAGGAGATTGAAACAGTCATTAAAAATCTTCAAACAAACAAAAGCCCAGGGCCAGATGGCTTCCCGGGGGAATTCTACCAAACATTTAAAGAAGAACTAATTCCTATTCTCCTGAAACTGTTCCAAAAAATAGAAATGGAAGGAAAACTTCCAAACTCATTTTATGAGGCCAGCATCACCTTGATCCCAAAACCAGACAAGGATCCCACCAAAAAAGAGAGCTATAGACCGATATCCTTGATGAACACAGATGCGAAAATACTCAACAAAATACTAGCCAATAGGATTCAACAGTACATTAAAAAGATTATTCACCACGACCAAGTGGGATTTATTCCAGGGCTGCAAGGTTGGTTCAACATCCGCAAATCAGTCAATGTGATAGAACACATCAATAAAAGAAAGAACAAGAACCATATGATACTCTCAATAGATGCTGAAAAAGCATTTGACAAAGTACAGCATCCCTTCCTGATCAAAACTCTTCAAAGTGTAGGGATAGAGGGCACATACCTCAATATCATCAAAGCCATCTATGAAAAACCCACCGCAAATATCATTCTCAATGGAGAAAAACTGAAAGCTTTTCCGCTAAGGTCAGGAACACGGCAGGGATGTCCATTATCACCACTGCTATTCAACATAGTACTAGAGGTCCTAGCCTCAGCAATCAGACACCAAAAGGAAATTAAAGGCATCCAAATCGGCAAAGAAGAAGTCAAATTATCACTCTTCACAGATGATATGATACTATATGTGGAAAACCCAAAAGACTCCACTCCAAAACTGCTAGAACTTATACAGAAATTCAGTAAAGTGTCAGGATATAAAATCAGTTCACAGAAATCAGTTGCATTTCTCTACACCAACAGCAAGACAGAAGAAAGAGATATTAAGGAGTCAATCCCATTTACAATTGCATCCAAAACCATAAGATACCTAGGAATAAACCTAACCAAAGAGACACAGAATCTATACTCAGAAAACTATAAAGTACTCATGAAAGAAATTGAGGAAGACACAAAGAAATGGAAAAATGTTCCATGCTCCTGGATTGGAAGAATAAATATTGTGAAAATGTCTATGCTACCTAAAGCAATCTACACATTTAATGCAATTCCTATCAAAGTACCATCCATCTTTTTCAAAGAAATGGAACAAATAATGCTAAAATTTATATGGAACCAGAAAAGACCTCGAATAGCCAAAGGGATATTGAAAAAGAAAGCCAACGTTGGTGGCATCACAATTCCGGACTTCAAGCTCTATTACAAAGCTGTCATCATCAAGACAGCATGGTACTGGCACAAAAACAGACACATAGATCAATGGAACAGAATAGAGAGCCCAGAAATAGACCCTCAAATCTATGGTCAACTCATCTTCGACAAAGCAGGAAAGAATGTCCAATGGAAAAAAGACAGCCTCTTCAATAAATGGTGCTGGGAAAACTGGACAGCCACATGTAGAAAAAAGAAATTGGACCATTTCCTTACACCACATACAAAAATAGACTCAAAATGTATAAAGGACCTCAATGTGCGAAAGGAATCCATCAAAATCCTTGAGGAGAACACAGGCAGCAACCTCTTCGACCTCTGCCGCAGCAACATCTTCTTAGGAACAACGCAAAAGGCAAGGGAAGCAAGGGAAAAAATGAACTATTGGGATTTCATCAAGATCAAAAGCTTTTGCACAGCAAAGGAAACAGTTAACAAAATCAAAAGACAACTGACAGAATGGGAGAAGATATTTGCAAACGACATATCAGATAAAGGACTAGTGTCCAGAATCTATAAAGAACTTAGCAAACTCAACACCCAAAGAACAAATAATCCAATCAAGAAATGGGCAGAGGACATGAACAGACATTTCTGTAAAGAAGACATCCAGATGGCCAACAGACACATGAAAAAGTGCTCCATATCACTCGGCATCAGGGAAATACAAATCAAAACCACAATGAGATATCACCTCACACCAGTCAGAATGGCTAAAATCAACAAGTCAGGAAATGACAGATGCTGGCGAGGATGTGGAGAAAGGGGAACCCTCCTACATTGTTGGTGGGAATGCAAGCTGGTGCAGCCACTCTGGAAAATAGCATGGAGGTTCCTCAGAATGTTGAAAATAGAACTGCCCTATGACCCAGCAATTGCACTATTGGGTATTTACCCTAAAGATACAAATGTAGTGATCCAAAGGGGCACATGCACCCGAATGTTTATAGCAGCAATGTCCACAATAGCCAAACTATGGAAAGAACCTAGATGTCCATCCACAGATGAATGGATCAAGAAGATGTGGTATATATACACAATGGAATACTATGCAGCCATCAAAAGAAATGAAATCTTGCCATTTGCGACAACATGGATGGAACTAGAGCGTATCATGCTTAGCGAAATAAGTCAAGCGGAGAAAGACAACTATCATATGATCTCCCTGATATGAGGAAGTGGTGATGCAACATGGAGGCTTAAGTGGGTAGGAGAAGAATCAATGAAACAAGATGGGATTGGGAGGGAGACAAACCATAAGTGACTCTTAATCTCACAAAACAAACTGAGGGTTGCTGGGGGGAGGGGGTTTGGGAGAAGAGGGTGGGATTATGGACATTGGGGAGGGTATGTGCTTTGGTGAGTGCTGTGAAGTGTGTAAACCTGGTGATTCACAGACCTGTACCCCTGGGGATAAAAATATATGTTTATAAAAAATAAAAATTAAAAAAAAAAAAAAAGAATGCTTGGATCAACCAGGAGATCAAAGAAGAACTGAAACAATTCATGGAAACCAATGAGAATGAAGACACTTCGGTCCAAAACCTATGGGATACAGCAAAGGAGGTCCTAAGGGGGAAATACATAGCCATCCAAGCCTCCCTCAGAAAAATTGAAAAATCCAGAACACAGCAGCTTTCTGTACACCTGAAAGAACTGGAGAATCAACAACAGATCAAAGCAACTCCACACATAAGGAAAGAAATCATCAAGATTAGAGTTGAGATCAATGAGGTAGAAACCAGAGAAACAGTAGAACGTATCAATGAAAGTAGAAGCTGTTTTTTTTTGAAAGAATCAATACGATTTGATAAACCATTGACGACACTAATCCAAAAGAAAAGAGAGAAATCTCAAATACATAAAATTATGAATGAAAGGGAGATATCACAATGAACACCAAGGAAGTAGAAACAATCATCAGAAGTTATTATCAACAGTTATATGCCAATAAGCTAAGCAGCCTAGATGAAATGGATGCATTCCTGGAAAACTACAAACTCCTAAAATTGAATCATGAAGAAATTGACAACCTGAATAGACCAATATTTAGTAACGAGATTGAAGCGGTGATCAAAAACCTCCCAAAAAACAAGAGCTCAGGACCTGATGGATTCCCTGGAGAATTCTTCCAAACTTTCAAAGAAGAAATAACACCTATCTCACCATGCTGTTTCAAAAAATTGAGGCAGAAGGAAAACTTACTGACTCTTTCTATGAAGCCAACATTACCCTGATCCCCAAACCAGGCAAAGACCCTACCAAAAAGGAGAATTTCAGACCAATATCACTGATGAATATGGACGCTAAGATTCTCACCAAGATCCTAGCCTACAGGATCCAACAGCACATTAAAAAGATTATCCACCATGACCAGGTGGGATTCATCCCTGGGCTACAAGGATGGTTCAACATTCGCAAATCAATCAATGTGATAGAACAAATTAATAAGAGAAGAGAGAAGAACCATATGGTCCTCTCAATGGATGCAGAAAAAGCATTTGACAAAATCCAGCATCCGTTCCTGATTAAAAAGCTTCAAAGTATAGGGATAGAGGGAACATTCCTGATCTTCATCAAATCTATCCTTGAAAGACCCACAGCAAATATCATCCTCAATGGGATAAAGCTTGCATCCTTCCGGTTGAGTTCAAGAACACGACAAGGATGCCCACTCTCACCACTCTTGTTCAACATAGTATTAGAAGTCCTAGCAACAGCTATCAGACAACAAAGGAAAATAGAAGGTATCCAAATTGGTAATGAAGAAGTCAAACTCTCTCTCTTTGCAGATGACATGATTCTTTATATGGAAAACCCAAAAGACTCCACCCCCAAAGTACTAGAAATCATACAGCAATTCAGCAATGTGGGCAGGATACAAACTCAATGTACAGAAATCAGTGACTTTCTTATACACTAACAATGAAAATACAGAAAGGAAATTAGAGAATCGATTCCATTTACTATAGCACCAAGAACCATAAGATACCTGGGAATAAACCTAACTAAAGAGTTAAAGGATCTGTACTCAAGGAACTACAGAACACTCATGAAAGAAATTGAAGAAGACACAAAAAGATGGAAACCATTCCATGCTCTTGTATTGGAAGAATAAACATTGTTAAAATGTTTATACTGCATAGAGCAATCTATACTTTTAATGCCATTCTGATCAAAATTCCACCGGTATTCTTCAAAGAGCTGGAGCATATAATCCAAAAATTTGTATGGAATCAGAAGAGACCTCAAATAGCTAAGGAAATGTTGAAAAACAAAAATAAAGCTGGGGGCATCACGCTACCTGATTTCAAGCTTTACTACAAAGCTGTGATCACCAAGACAGCATGGTACTGGCATAAAAACAGACACATAGACCAGTGGAACAGAGTAGAGAGCCGGTATATGGACCTTCAACTCTATGGCCAAATAATGTTAGACAAAACAGGAAAAAATATAGAGTGGAAAAAAGACAGTCTCTTCAGTAAATGGTGCTGCAAAAACTGGGCAGCTATATGTAGAAGAATGAAACTCGACCATTCTCTTACACCGTACACCAAGATAAACTTAAAATGGATAAAAGACCTCAATGTGAGACAGGAATCCATCAGAATCTTAGAGGAGAACATAGGCATTAATCTCTTCGATATCAGCCACAGCAACTTCTTTCAAGATAGGTCTCCAAAGGCAAAGGAAACAAAAGCGAAGATGAACTTTTGGGAAGTCATCAAAATCAAAAGCTTCTGCACAGCCAAGGAAACAGTCAAGAAAACAAAGAGGCAACCCATGGAATGGGAGAAGATATTTGCAAATGACAGTACAGACAAAAGGTTGATATCCAGGATCTATAATGAACTCCTCAAACTCAACACACACAAAACAGACAATCATATCAAAAAATGGGCAGAAGATATGGACACTTTTCCAATAAAGAAACCCTGAGTTTAAGATTGATGTACTATCAGATACATGAAAAATATTCATTATCACTAGCCATCAGGGAGATTCAAATTAAAACTACATTGAGATATCACCTTACACCAGTTAGAATGGCCAAAATTAGCAAGACAGGAAACAACATGTGTTCGAGGGGATGTGGAGAAAGGGGAACCCTCTTACACTGTTGGTGGGAATGCAATTTGGTGCAGCCTCTTTGGAGAGCAGTGTGGAGATTCCTCAAGAAATTAAAAATAGAACTTCCCTATGACCCTGTCATTGCACTCCTGGGTATTTACCCCAAAGATACAGATATAGTGAAAAGAAGGGCCATCTGTACCCTACTGTTTATAGCAGCAATGGCCACGGTCGCCAAACTGTGGAAAGAACCAAGATGCCCTTCAACGAATGAATGGATAAGGAAGATATGGTCCATATACATAATGGAGTATTATGCCTCCATCAGAAAGGACGAATACCCAACTTTTGTAGCAACATGGACGAGACTGGAAGATATTATGCTGAGTGAAATAAGTCAAGCAGAGAGAATCAATTATCATATGGTTTCACTTATTTGTGGAGCATAACTAAAAGCATGGAGGACATGGGGAGTTAGAGAGAAGGGGGTTGTGGTAAATTGAAGGGGAGGTGAATCATGAGAGACTATGGACTCTGACAAACAATCTGAGGGGTTTGAAAAGTGGCGGGGGGGGGTGGGAGGTCAGGGTACCAGGTGGTGGGTATTATAGAGGGCATGGATTGCATGGAGCACTGGGTGTGGTGAAAAAATAATGATACTGTTAAGCTGAAAATAAATAAATGAAAAAAATATATATAACAAGAGACAAAACAATATATATATTTGCATATATATATATGCAAATAATGGAAGAAATTCCTCAAAGGAACCCCGCGTTTAAGATTTCTATACTATCAGGACAAAAACAAAAACATAGAAATGCTGGTGGAAGAAAAAGATGGGAGAGTGGTTGTAAATTCTCAGTGTGGGTATCGAAGGTTGTTTTGGCTCTTCCTGGATTTATCTTGATAACTTTATTAAAGGACTCAACTTTCCTAAGATAAAGGGAGATTAGGAATTCGTTTACCTATAGGGGTGGCATTGATTGGGGAAAGGGGATTACCTTGAAGTTTAACTCTATATGAATATTAGAAAATAAAAATTTAAAAAAGGAATAAACCGGACTAAAGTAAATTAAAATAAAAAAAAAGAAATTTTAAAAATAGAGATGCAAAAGGAAAACACAGGTGTATGTATCAAAACTTCAGTTTAGAAGGTTATTATGGAATTTGATGTATTGGACATCTCACTATGACGGTAAATAGGTTAAAAAATTATCTATATAATAACAAAAATTATCTATATAAAAAAATGAGCCAGAGTAGTGGGATTGAATTAATAATAAAAATTGTCCTATTGATGAGGGAGCAGGAGGCTGGCTGAGGACAAAGCAAAAGCTGGCTCCTTGCACCCCGTGTACATTCCAGACTATCACAAAAATGTCACAGGACTAATAAAAGATATGAACACCCAGATTAAGGCCCTATAAGATCCTTCTTTCTCTTTTAGTGATTGGTTAAGTTCCTGGCTAGGAGGAGGGCTATGGCCAAATCTCCTTTTCGGGCTTCTTATTCTTATCGCCTTATTAATCTTAATATGTTGCTTTGTTCCATGTTTCTCTACTTGGTGCCGAGACTCCATTGCTACAATGACTACACCACGGCAGAGGATCCTTGTCACACGCGAGGACGCCTCTTCACTGTCAGCGCTGGATTCAGCTGCCTCCACCTTTTGTAACTCCCTTATAAGTTCCTACCCTGACCAATATTGACCTGAGCAGGTAGGGACAGCTCTACGCCCCTATTCAGCACGAAGAAGTTACAGAAGATGAGACCTTCCACCTTCAACCACCTTAAAGATTTAAGGGTCAAAATTGTTCAGGGGGAATGATGAGGGAGCAGGAGGCTGGCTGAGGACAAAGCAAAAGCTGGCGCCTTGCACCCCCTCTTCACCCGCTCCCCTCCATATGTGTAGCATTCCTCAGGCACCCCTGACTGCCATAAAACGATAAATAGTTAACTTGCAGGGATCGCAATCCTGCAGAACAGGAATCTCCCTTGCCCTACAAGATGTCCTAGAGACCTAAACAGGGAGGTTACCTTATCAATAGCACAAATTTCCAGAGGCAAATAACTCTTGGTTCCTGAAGCCCCAATGTCCCCCTCCCACCATAAACTGGAGGAGACTGGGGTAGAAGGGAATGTAAATGATAGCCAGATCATAATGCCCCACCAAGAATCCCCCATTATCTTGATGTTAATGCCTGACCTAAAGACGACATTGATCAGGCCATAAGGGAAAAGACCCCCCCCCACCCCGCCCCAGCACCTTTTGCACCAACGACGTCTTTTAGTCGTCGGCTCCGAACCTCCTCACCCCACCGAACCTGACTTAGGTTCTGGGACTTCATCACTATGAGGTAGTGGTGGTTGTTGTCTTGTAGTGTTTTCATCTTTTTTTTTTTTTTTCCTTTCGTGGTTGGTTTTCTCAGGGAGGGGCTTGCCACGTGGGTTTTCAGTCAATGATGTTCTCTGAGTTAAGTCCTCTCGCCCCCCTCAAGGGAGTGGGCTCTGAGGAAACTGTTTTTTTCAGGCTTTTGTTCTCTGGAGGTTTTTATATTTGTTCACTTTTGTTTTTCTCTATTGCCTTGATCACTTTTGATGGTTTTTGTAGGTTTAGAGGAAAGTAATCTGCACCCTGACTTCCCTCTCAGAGAGAAACCTCAGTTTTGCTGCAGAGCCCAAATAAATCCCCCCTTGGCCACTGGCAGAACATGTTCCCAGTCGCGGTCCCTGGGGACTCAGGATTGTTTGCTTGTACCCCAAACCATGGCAGTGGCAGTGGCTGTCTGGGCAGCTCCAGCCTGCCAGAGAAGTTCCAAGCAGGGATCTTACACTGAGAGTTTCCCACTAGCCCGGGCCGGGAGTGCCTGGTCTTTCTGGTCCCAGAGCACCAGGCTAGCACTTGTGTTCACTTCTCTCAGGGGAGGGTGGGGAGCAGGACTCTACTCTGATGGCAAGGCAAGGCACTCACAAGGGGACTGCAAAAAGGCTGTGCTTCTGTTGGCTGGGAGGCTCCCAGGCCCTCACAGGAGCCAGACGCCAAGCACTTTCAGGCATGCTCCTGGTTCAGCGACCAAACCTTGTTTCTCTGCCGCACTCTCTCTGGCTGTTGGCCAGGGTTGGCTGCCTTGGGTCTGGGGACTTAAGCCCCTGACCCTAACACCCAGATTCCTGCAATTCCGCCCCCGCCCCCCAGTGATCCTTTTCTCTTTTTGAGTGCTTTCTACCAGACTCCCTAGTTAATGCTGGTCCCCAGGCGCAGGGCACTCTCATATTGGGATATTACTTTCCAATGGGTCACCTCTGGTGGCTCCCTCCCCCTTTTGTTTATCTTCTGATATCTGTCCAACTTTCCCACTCTGCTTTACCTGCCCACTGGCGTCTTCTGCTCCAGTAGAGATCCAGACGTGTATAATTCTGATCTCAGGCTGATTTCGTGTGTGATTGGAGTTCTTTGAAAGGTAATCAGCTCACCTTAGGGTACAGGTTGAAGGGGCACCTCCTCTTACTTCCCAGCCATCTTGTCTTGGACATGATTCTTTATATGGAAATCCCCAAAGACTCCACCCCCAAACTACTAGAACTCATACAACAATTCAGCAACCTGGCAGGATACAAAGTCAATGTACAGAAATCAGTGGCTTTCTTATACACTAACAATGAAAATACAGAAAGGGAAATTAGAGAATCGATTCCATTTACTATAGCACCAAGAACCATAAGATACCTGGGAGGTAAAGGATCTGTACTCGAGGAGCCACAGAACACTCATGAAAGAAATTAAAGAAGACACAAAAAGTTGGAAGACCATTCCATGCTCTTGGATCAGAAGAAAAAAACATTGTTAAAATGTCTATACTGCCTAGAGCAATCTATACTTTTAATGCCATTCCGATGAAAATTCCACCAGTATTCTTCAAAGAGCTGGAGCAAATAATCCAAAAATTGGTATGGAATCAGAAGAGACCCCGATCACTAAGGAAATGTTGAAAAATAAAAATAAAACGCGGGGTATCAAACTACCTAATTTCAAGCTTTACTACAAAGCTGTGATCACCAAGACAGCATGGTACTAGCATAAAAACAGACACGTAGACCAGTGGAACAGAGTAGAGAGCCCAGATATGGACCCTCAACTCTATGGTCAATTAATCTTCGACAAAACAGGAACAAATACACAGTGGAAAAAAGACAGCCTCTTCAATGACTTGTGCTGGGAAAACTGGACCGCTATATGTAGAAGAATGAAACTCGACCATTCTCTTACACCGTACACAAAGATAAACTCAAAATGGATAAAAGACCTCAACATGAGACAGGAATCCATCAGAATCCTAGAGGAGAACATAGGCAGTAATCTCTTCCGTATCAGCCACAGCAACTTCTTTCAAGATATGTCTCCAAAGGCAAAGGAAAAAAAAGCGAAAATAAACTTTTGGGACTTCATCAAAATCAAAAGCTTCTGCACAGCCAAGAAACAGTCAAGAAAACAAAGAGGTAACCCACGGAATTGGAGAAGATATTTGCAAATGACAGTATAGACAAAAGGTTGATATCCAGGATCTATAAAGATCTCTTCAAACTCAACACACACAAAACAGATAATCATATCAAAAAATGGGCAGAAGATATGAACAGACACTTCTCCAATGAAGACATACAAATGGCTATCAGAGACATGAATAAATGTTCAGCATCACTAGCCCTCAGGGAGATTCAAATTAAAACCACATTGAGGTATCACCTTACACCTGTTAGAATGGCCAAAATTAACAAGACAGGAAACAATGTGTTTTGAATGGGATGTGGAGAAAGGGGAACCCCTTACACTGTTTGTGGGAGTGCAAGTTGGTGCAGCCTCTTTGGAGAGCAGTGTGGATATTCCTCAAGAAATTAAAAATAGAACTTCCCTATGACCCTGCCTTTGCACTCCTGGTTATTTACCCCAAAGATACAGATGTCGTGAAAAGAAGGGCCATCTGTACCCCAATGTTTATCATAGCAATGGCCACGGTCGCCAAACTGTGGAAAGAACCAAGATGTCCTTCAACGGATGAATGGATAAGGAAGATGTGGTCCATATACACGATGGAGTATTATGCCTCCATCAGTTAGGATGAATACTCAACTTTTGTAGCAACATGGACAGGACTAGAAGAGATTATGCTGAGTGAAATAAGTCAAGAATAGAGTCAGTTATCATATAGTTTCACTTATTTGTGGAGCATAACAAATAGCATGGAGGACATGGGGAGTTAGAGGGGAGAAGGGAGCTGGGGGAAATTGGAAGGGGATGTGAACCATGAGAGACTATGGACTCTAAAAAACAATCTGAGGGGTTTGAATTGGCGAGGGGGTGGGAAGTTGGGGTACCAGGTTTTGGGAATTATAGAGGGCACGGATTCATGGAGCAATGGACTTGGTGCAAAAATAATGAATACTGTTATGCTTTAAATTAAAAATAAGTAAAAAAAAAAAAAAAGAAATTGCAAATAGAGTTTCCCTATGAACCTGCAATTGCACTACTGGGTATTTATCCCAAAGATGCAGATGTAGTGAAAAGAAGTACCACCTGTACCCTTTTGTTTATAGCAGCTATGGCCATTGTCTCAATCTGTGGAAAAAACCAAGATGACCTTCAATGGACAAATGGATAAGGAAGCTGTAGTCCATAGACACTATGAAGTATTATGCCTCCATCAGGAAGGACGAATACCCAACTCTTGTAGCAACATGGACGGGACTGGAAGACACTATGCCAAATGAAATAAGTCAATCAGAGAGATTCAATTATTATATGATTTCTGTTATTTGTGGAGTATAACAAATAACATGGAGGATATAGGGAGATGAAGAGCAGAAGGGAGTTGAGGGAAATTGGAGGGGGAGGTGAACCATGAGAGACTATGGACTCTGAAAAACAACCTGAGGGTTTTGAAGGGGCGGGGTGTGGGAGGTTGGGGGAGCCAGGTGGTGAGTATTATGGAGGGCATGTATTGCATGGAGCACTGTGTGTGGTGTATAAACATTGAGTTCTGTTACACTGAAAATAAATTAAAAAGTTTGTTTATGGGCTGCCTAGGTGGTTTAGTTCATTAGGCTATTGGCTCTTGGTTTGGTTCAGTTCATTTACTCAGAGTTCTGGTATAGAGCGCCATGACAGTCTTCATGAGTCTGCTTGAGGATTATCTCTTTGCCCATCCTCCTTTTCTAAAATCAGTAAATAAATATTTAATAAGTTGTTAAATTATTGAAGAAGGAAATTGATAAGTGAGAATAGTTTGTAAAGGACAGGGGTTATGTGGAGTCTCAGACAAAGGCCAAGGATATCTACAATGTTGAGAAATTCACTTCATCCCCTGATTGCTTCCTGACTCCCTTGGGCATTTTATTAAAGAGGAGCATAGTCAATACAAGTTAAAAGCCTCGCTTACTTTGATACAGTCAGTGACTGTTTTGAAAAGCTGAAAGGATAAAATTTTTTTACACTTCAAAGCAATAGTTTTATTACTAAAGTATAGCATACTGACCATAACCTTAATGAGAAATATGATTTTCAAACTCCTTTTATTGTACTCCTACATAATTCAAATAAATTTGAGAAAAGTATATGATTTTTTTCTTCCCAAATGTATTTTATATCATATCTCACTTCTGTATTTCAAATATTTTATGTCAGAGATTATGTGCCAATTGGCTTTATATATAAAGCCACAGTTTCTCATTGAAATGACACAATATCTGAACCAGGAATAAGTCAATGATTGCATGAGTGTCTGAGACAGGGGAATAATCTTTGTTGCTTAACCAACAGTGACTTCAAAGTTCCTACATCATAAGATAAAAGATATAATTATTGATCATGCCATATATCATCTTGGAACTTGCATCCTTTCAGAAACAGCTAATGTTACTTCACTCACCATGAACATCAGCAGTCTATATATGACATGTGAAAACAGGACATGGAAGGTCAGTTATTTGACCTTAAATCACGTAGTCAGGTGTTACACATGCTTGTTTCCTTGATGTTTTACATACCATCCATCCTTCAAGAGCAAAGAAAGTGCAATATAATTCTTAGTACAGAAGAAGGAAGTCCAGATTATTAACCTGCATCATGAATTAATGAGTTTTCTTTTCTGATTATTTAATTTGGCTCACTTAATTTTCTCTGACAAAATAAGCTCATCCCCCTCCCCCAAAAGAAGACAATGAAAAGTTGCATTTAGCCATGAAATGAGGAGTTACCAAGAATGTTATAGAAATGATTTATTTTATTACATGTTCTGTTAAAGAATTCATCAAAATACACAAAACTTTTGGTGATTAAAGAGCCTAACAATACCAATGAACAGTCCTCTAAAGAAGCCAACAATAGGAGAAACACAGGAATTCGTTCTCAGATATTCTCAGATCTCACTGGGCAGATATGTGGGTTCCTTCTACATTGTGAATAAAGAGCATTCATAAATGGACCCATTTTTCTCTTTCCATGGAGCATATTCTCCGTTTTCTCATCATTACTCTTGGCTCGTTCCTCTGGAGTACTTTTTTTTTTTTTTTTTTTTTTGTCCAACATCTTCATTGACTACTTGCCATGATAATTATAGAAAATGATTTTCTTATGGCTTAGAGGTTTTCTCAGTCACCTTCCTGAGGATGCATATTTGGAATCTTTACATAAAAATATTATTTTATTTTACAAATATTCCCTGATTTTTTCTGATCTGCGTGAGAGGATGGAAGTTTCCACTATACATGTATAAGCAAGGACATGTAATCATTTGCTTTGTTCAATGCTATGTGGCTGAAAATGTCTTCTTATCAATTCTAAGTTAAGGACTTTAGAGATAGCTTTTTTTCTGCTTCTTCCATATCCATGAGAATTAAATACTTGAGAAGGTTGTCACTTTCAAACCATTTTTTTCAGTGCTTGATTTCTTCATCGTTGAAACAGAAAGTTCTTATAAAATGTCCAGTTACAAAAATGGAAACCACTTAATATATTTTCAAACAGAGATAAAGAGATTTAGAAAATCAATTTAATGGGAGATGGCGACACCAAAGAGCTAAGTAGGGAAAAGAAATGAACAACTACAGGAAGTTTTCATCACAGTGAGAGATGTAGACAGCTGGACAATGTGCTTTCCTGTAGCTGATGAATGGGGGCTTCGTGTAAAATATGAAAGCAAGACAGAGACTGGAAAGCAATATATATTATTTTATTATTTTATAAAATATTTTATATATATACATACACACACATACACACATGTAGCTCTTCTGTATACAAACATGGTATCTATCTATATCTCTATCTATCTATCTATCTATCTATCTGTCTATACTACTTCTGTATCCATTCATCAATCAATGGACATTTGGGCTGTTTCTATATCTTGGCAATTATAAATAATGACATTGTAAACAGGGGTGCATGTATCCCCTTAAATTAGTATTTTTGTATTCTTTGCATAACATACCTAGTAGTGGAATTGGTGGGTCACAGAGTAGTTCTGTTTTTAACTTTCTGAGACACCTACCTCTATACTGTTTTCTGGAGTGACTAACCCAGTTTGCATTCCCACAAATACTGCATGGGGGATCCTTTTCCTTCACAGTCTCACTAACATTTGATACTTCTTGTGTTATTGATTTTATCCTTTCTAACAGGTGTGAGGTAATATTTCATTGTAGTTTTGATTGGAATTTCCCTGATGATGGGTAATGATTTTATTAATTTTTTTATATTGCAGTATCTCTCTCTTTTTTAAAATTTCTTTTCAGCGTAACAGTATTCATTGTTTTTGCACCACACCCAGTGCTCCATGCAATATATGTCCTCCCTAATACCCACCAGCAGTCTCCCCCGACATCCCACTCCCCCGCCCCTTCAAAACCCTCAGATCGTTTTTCAGAGTCCATAGTCTCTCATGGTTCACCTCCCCTTCCAGTTTCCCCCAACTCCATTCTCCTCTCTAACCCCATGTCCTCCATGCTATGCTATTTGTTATGCTCCACAAATAAGTGAAACCATATGATAATTGACTCTCTCTGCTTGACTTATTTAACTCAGCATAATCTCTTCCAGTCCCATCCGTGTTGCTACAAAAGTTGGGTATTCATCCTTTCTGATAAAGGCATAATACTCCATAGTGTATATTCATTTTTTATTTCAAGTTCAATGAACACTTGGTATTATATTAGTTTCAGCATTTTCTGCTAGCATTTTCTTTGAGTTTTGTTTTATTTTGGTTTTTGTTTATTGGTTTGTTTTTGAATTGACTGCAAACTGATTCTATGAATAAAATGACACGATTTTAGTATTAGTTTTGGGTCCACATCTCTTCCCAGAATTGAAATATGTTGCAGCTAATATTCTTGTATAGTAAGCCAATGCAAATGTTGATGGTTTAAAATAACAATACTAAATTATTTCCCTCATAAAACTTGTTCAGATGAAGTTTTTTTTAAAAGATTTCATTTATTTATGTGAGAGAGAGAATGAGAGAGAGAGAAAGAGGATGAGAAGGGAGAAGATCAGAGGGGAAAGCAGCCTCCCTGCTGAGTAGGGAGCCTGATGTGGGACTTAATCCTGGGACTCCAGGATCATGACCTGAGCTGAAGGCAATTGCTTAACCAACTGAGCCACCCAGTTGCCCTGTTTAGGTGAAGTTTGACAGACACAATCCTTTTATGTGAGTTGGGGCATCTCCAGTGCAATCTAGAGAATTATCTCCAAGACTGGAACCACTTATTAGCATAAACTTTTTCATGAAATCATATATTCCAATATGCAAATCACTCAACTACACTAGCATAAGTGGTTTTAAAATGATTGAGCCTGAAGCATATAATGTTACATAGCATGAATACAGTACCTATTTTTACCTTGTATGCTTTTAGAATGAATTATGTTTGAATGTAATGTGTGATGTCATATTTGGCATATCATTCCCCAGTAATTTAATTTATTAAAATTATTTTTTAATTTTTTTATTATGTTATTTTAGTCACCATACAGTACTTCCTTCGTTTTTGATGTAACATTCCATGATTCATTGTCTGCATATAACACCAGTACTCATTGAAATATGTGCCCTCTTTAATACCCATAATTTGTTGAATTTAATTTAGAGAATGAAGTTTGAATATACAATTTTATTCTAATATTTGAGCTTCAAGGACATGGCATTCTATTAGGAACAAAATCTTATAATAGTTTATAATTAAAAAAATTATTAAGTTCAATCAGCCAAAGTATAGTGCATCAAAATCTTATAAGTATCAAAAAAAGACAAGATGGCAGGGAAGTAGGAGGAGGTGCCCATTCAACCTGCACCCTAAAGTGAGCTGATAACCTTCCAAAGATCTCCAATCACCCACGAAATCAGCCTGAGATCAGAATTATACACCTATGGATCTCTACTGGAGCAGAAGACACCAGTGGGCAGGTAAAGCATAGTGGGAAAATTGGACTGATATAGGATGATAAACAAAAGGGGGAGGGAGCCACCAGAGGTGACCCCTTGGAAAGTAATATCCCAATATGAGATTGCCCTGCACCTGGGGACCAGCATTAACTCAGGAGTCTGGTAGAAAGCACTCAAAAAGAGCAAAGGATCACCAGGGGGTAAATTGCGGGAATCCGGGTGTTAGGGTCCGGACTTAAGTCCCCAGACCCAGGGCCGCCAGCCACCCCTGGCCCAGAGCCAGAGAGAGTGCAACAGAGAAACCAGGTCGTGGTCCCTGAACCACCAGCACACCTGAGAGCACGTGGCACCTGGCTCCAGTGAGGGCCTGGGAGCCTCGCCAGCCAACAGAAGCACAGCCTTTTTACAGTCCCCACGCAAGTGCCCTGCTGTGCCATCAGAGTCCTAGTCGTGCCTCCCGCCTTCCCTGAGAGAGGTGCACACAAACGCCAGCCTGGTGCTCTGGGACTGGAAAGACCAGGCACTCCCATCCTGGGTCAGCGAGAAAATATCAGTGTGTGATTGCTGCTTGGAACTTCTCTGGCAGTCTGGAGATGCCCAGACAGCTGCCTCTGCTGTGGTTTTGGGTACAAGCAAAAAATCCCGAGTCCCCAGGGACCCCGACTGGGGTCTGCTCTGCCAGCAGCCAAGGGGGGGATTTATTTGGGCTCTGCAGCCCCACTGAGGCTTCTCTCTGAGAAGGAGGTCAGGGTGCAGTTTGCTTTCCTCTAAACCTACAAAAACCAGCGATCATGTTTTCAATAGTAAAGAAGAGCTGAAAACTACCAGGGGTGAGCTTCACAATGCTCTGAAGGAGTTCAAATTTAATCTAAATTCTCTCAACGCTAGAGTAATTGAGACAGAAGAATGAATTAGTGATCTGGAGGACAAACAGATAGAGAGAAAGGATCAGGAGGAAGACTGGAACAAACAGTCAAAAGCGACAAAAACAGAATCAGGGAAATAAATGATGCCATGATACGTTCCAGGTCAGAATTATTGGAATCCCTGAAGGGGAAGAGAAAGAAAGAAGTCTAGAAGATATAGTAGAACAACTACTTCATGCAAATTTTCCCAATCTCGTGAATGGAACCAGCGTTTATGTACTAGAGGCCGAAAGGTTTGCCCCCCAAGATTACAGATTCTTGAAAGTCCTCGAGACACCTAATAGTAAGAATGAAGAATTATAATTGTAGGCAGAGCCTCTTGAAAGCAGCTAGGACAAAGAAGATTCTTAGGTACAGAGGAAAGCCCATCAGAATAACGTCAGACCTGTCCACAGAGATCTGGCAAGCCAGAAAGGGCTGGCAAGATATATTCAGGGCACTGATGAGAAGAACATGCAGCCAAGAATACTTTATCCAGCAAGACTGACATTAAAAATGGTGGAGAGATAAAGAGTTTTCAAAACCGGCAAGGCTTAAAAGACTATGCAACCACCAAGCTGATACTGCAGGAAATATTAAGGGGGCTTCTTTAAAGGATGAAAAAGCCCAAGAATAACATTGAACAGAAATATAGAGACAATCTACAGAAAGAAAGACTTCAAACGTAACACGATGTCAATAAAAACGTATCTATCAATAATCACCCTCAATGTGAATGGACTAAATGCACCCATAAAATGGCACAGGGTTACAGATGGATAAAACGACAGGACCCATCCATATGTTGTCTACAAGAGACCCATTTTGAACCAAAAGATACACCCAGACTGAAAGTGAAGGGATGGAGAAGCATCTTTCATGCCAATGGGCCTCAAAAGAAGGCTGGGGTAGAGATTCTCATATCAGACAAATTAGATTTTAAACTAAAGACTGTATTCAGAGATCCAGAAGGACACTACATCATTCTTAAAGGGACTATCCACCAAGATGATCTAACAATTGTAAAATCTATGCCCCCAATATGGGAGCAGCCAATTACATCAGAAAACTGTTAATCAAGATAAATAATCATATTGATATGAATACACTGATCATTGGAGAACTTAACACGCCTCTCTCAGAAATAGACAGATCATTGAAGCAGAAAATCAATAAATAACATGAGCATTGAATGACACATTGGACTAGATGGACCTCATAGATATATACAGAACATTCCACCCTAAAACAACAGAATACTCATTCTTCTCAAGAGCACATGGAACTTTCTCCAGAACAGACCACATACTGGGTCACAAATCAGGACTCAACCAATACCAAAAGACTGAGATTATTCCTTGCACATTCTCAGATCACAATGCTGTGAAACTGGAGCTCAATCACAAGGAAAAGTTCAGAAGGAAATCAAACACCTGGAAGCTAAAGACCACCTTGCTTAAGAATGCTTGGATCAACCAGGAGATCAAAGAAGAACTGAAACAATTCATGGAAATCAATGAATATGAAGACACTTCAGTCCAAAACCTATGGGATACAGCAAAGGAGGTCCTAAGGGGGAAATACATAGCCATCCAAGCCTCCCTCAGAAAAATTGAAAAATCCAGAACACAGCAGCTTTCTGTACACCTGAAAGAACTGGAGAATCAACAACAAATCAAACCAACTCCACACACAAGAAGGGAAATCATCAAGATTAGAGTTGAGATCGATGAGGTAGAAACCAGAGAAACAGTAGAACGTATCAATGAAAGTAGAAGCTGTTTTTTTGAAAGAATCAATAAGATTGATAAGCCATTGACGACATTAATCCAAAAGAAAAGAGAGAAAGCTCAAATACATAAAATTATGAATGAAAGGGAGATATCACAATGAACACCAAGGAAGTAGAAACAATCATCAGAAGTTATTATCAACAGTTATATGCCAATAAGCTAAGCAACCTAGATGAAATGGATGCATTCTTGGAAAACTACAAACTCCTAAAATTGAATCAGGAAGAAATTGACAACCTGAATAGACCAATATTTAGTAACGAGATTGAAGCGGTGATCAAAAACCTCCCAAAAAACAAGAGCCCAGGACCTGATGGATTCCCTGGAGAATTCTTCCAAACTTTCAAAGAAGAAATAACACCTATCACACGATGCTGTTTCAAAAAATTGAAGCAGAAGGAAAACTTCCTGACTCTTTCTATAAAGCCAACATTACCCTGATCCCCAAACCAGGCAAAGACCCTACCAAAAAGGAGAATTTCAGACCAATATCACTGATGAATATGGACGCTAAGATTCCCACCAAGATCCTAGCCTACAGGATCCAAAAGCACATTAAAAAGATTATCCACCATGACCAGGTGGGATTCATCCCTGGGTTACAAGGATGGTTCAACATTCGCAAATCAATCAATGTGATAGAACAAATTAATAAGAGAAGAGAGAAGAACCATATGGTCCTCTCAATGGATGCAGAAAAAGCATTTGACAAAATCCAGCATCCGTTCCTGATTAAAACACTTCAAAGTATAGGGATAGAAGGAACATTCCTGATCTTCAGCAAATCTATTTCTGCAAGACCCAGAGCAAATATCATCCTCAATGAGAAAAAGCTAGCGACATTCCCATTGAGATCGGGAACACGACAAGGATGCCCACTCTCACCACTCTTGTTCAACATAATATTAGAAGTCCTAGCAACAGCAATCAGACAACAAAGAGAAATAAAAGGTATCAAATTGGTAATGAAGAAGTCAAACTCTCTCTATTGTCAGATGACATGATTCTTCATATGGAAAACCCAAAAGACTCCACCCCTAATCTACGAGAACTCATATAGCAATTCAGCAACGTGGCAGGATACAAAGTCAATGTGCAGAAATCAGTGGCTTTCTTATACATTAACAATGAAAACACAGAAAGGGAAATTAGAGAATCGATTCCATTTACTATGGCACCAAGAACCATAAGATACCTGGGAATATACCTAACCAAAGAGGTAAAGGATCTGTACTCGAGGAATTACAGAACACTCATGAAAGAAATCGAAGAAGACACAAAAAGATGGAATACGATTCCATGCTCTTTGATCAGAAGAATAAACATTGTTAAAATGTCTATACTGCCTAGAGCAATCTATACTTTTAATGCTATTCCAATCAAAATTCTACTGGTATTCTTCAAAGAAGTGAGGAAATAATCCTAAAATTTGTATGGAATCAGAAGAGACCCCGAATCGCTAAGGAAATGTTGAAAAACAAAAATAAAGCTGGGGGCATCACGTTACCTGATTTCAAGCTTTACTACAAAGCTGTGATCACCAAGACAGCATGGTACTGGCATAAAAACAGACACATAGACCAGTGGAACAGAGTAGAGACCCCAGATATGGACCCTCAACTCTATGGCCAATTAGTCTTCGATAAAAGAGGAAAAAATATACAGTTGAAAAAAGACAGTCTCTTCAATAAATGGTGCTCGGAAAACTGGGCAGCTATATGTAGAAGAATGAAACTCGACCATTCTCTTACACTGGACACAAAGATAAACTCAAAATGGATAAAAAACCTCAATGTGAGACCGGAATCCATCAGATTCCTAGCAGAGAACATAAGCAGTAATCACTTCGATATCAGCCACAGCAACTTCTCTCAAGATATGTCTCCAAAGGCAAAGGAAACAAAAGCGAAAATAAACTTTTGGGAAGTCATCAAAATCAAAAGCTTCTGCGCAGCAAAGGAAACAGTCAAAAACCAAAGGGGAATCCATGGAATGGGAGAAGATATTTGCAAATGACAGTACAGATAACAGGTTGATATCCAGGATCTATAATGAACTCCTCAAACTCAACACACAGGAAACAGGCAAACATATCAAAAAATAGGCAGAAGTTATAAACAGACACTTCTCCAATCAAGACATACAAATGGCTATCACATAAAAAAATGTTCATCATCACTTGCCCTCAAGGAAATACAAATTAAAACCACATTGTGATATCACCTTACACCAGTTAGAATGGCCAAAATTAGCAAGACCTGAAACAACATGTGTTGGAGGGGATGTGGAGAATGGGGAACTCTCCTATACTGTTACTGGGAATGCAAGTTGGTGCAGCCTCTTTGAAGAGCAGTGTGGAGATTACTTAAGAAATGAAAAATAGAACTTCCCTATGACCCTGCAATTGCACTTCTGGGTATTACCCTAAAGATATAGATGTCATGAAAAGAAGGGCCATCTGTACCCCACTGTTTATAGCAGCAATGACCACGGTTGCCAAACTATGGAAAGAACCAAGATGCCCTTCAATGGACGAATGGATAAGGAAGATGTGGTCCATATACACTATGGAGTATATGCCTCCATCAGAAAGAATGAATACTCAACTTTTGTAGCAACATGGACGGGACTGGAGGAGATTATGCGGAGTGAAATAAGTCAAGCAGAGACAGTCAATTATCATATGGTTTCACTTATTTATGGAGCATAACAAATGTCATGGAGGACAAGGGGTGTTAGAGAGGGGAAGGAAGTTGGGGTAAATTGGAAGGGGAGGTGAACCATGAGAGACTATGGACTCTGAAAAACAATCTGAGTGGTTTGAAGTGGTGGGGGTGTGGGAGGTTGGGGTACCAGGTGGTGGGTATTATAGAGGGCACGTATTGCATGGAGCACTAGAAGTGGTGACAAAATAATGAATACTGTTTTTCTGAAAATAAATAAATTAATTAACTGTTTCCTTTGTGGTGCAAAAGCTTTTGATCTTGATGAAATCCCAATAGTTCATTTTTGCCCTTGCTTCCCTTGCCTTTGGCGTTGTTCCTAGGAAGATATTGCTGTGGCTGAGGTCGAAGAGGTTGCTGCCTGTGTTCTCCTCAAGGATTTTGATGGATTCCTTTAGCACATTGAGGTCCTTTATACATTTTGAGTCTATTTTTGTGTGTGGTGTAAGGAAATGGTCCAATTTCCTTTTTCTGCATGTGGCTGTCCAATTTTCCCAGCACCATTTATTGAAGAGGCTGTCTTTTTTCCATTGGACATTCTTTCCTGCTTTGTCGAAGATGAGTTGACCATAGATTTGAGGGTCTATTTCTGGGCTCTCTATTCTGTTCCACTGATCTATGGGTCTGTTTTTGTACCAGTACCATGCTGTCTTGATGATGACAGCTTTGTAATAGAGCTTGAAGTCTGGAATTGTGATGCCACCAACGTTGGCTTTCTTTTCCAATATCCCTTTGGCTATTCGAGGTCTTTTCTGGTTCCATATAAATTTTAGCATTAATTTTTCCATTTCTTTGAAAAAGATGGATGGTACTTTGTTAGGAATTGCATTAAATGTGTAGATTGCTTTAGGTAGCATAGACATTTTCACAGTATTTATTCTTCCAATCCAGGAGCATGGAACATTTTTCCATTTCTTTGTGTCTTCCTCAATTTCTTTCATGAGTACTTTATAGTTTTCTGAGTATAGATTCTGTGTCTCTTTGGTTAGGTTTATTCCTAGGTATCTTATGGTTTGGGGTGCAATTGTAAATGGGATTGACTCCTTAATTTCTCTTTCTTCTGTCTTGCTGTTGGTGTAGAGAAATGCAACTGATTTCTGTGCATTGATTTTATATCCTGACACTTTACTGAATTCCTGTATAAGTTCTAGCAGTTTTGGAGTGGAGTCTTTTGGGTTTTCCACATATAGTATCATATCATCTGCGAAGAGTGATAATTTGACTTCTTCTTTGCCGATTTGGATGCCTTTAATTTCCTTTTGGTGTCTGATTGCTGAGGCTAGGACCTCTAGTACTATGTTGGTGATCATGGACATCCCTGCTGTGTTCCGGACCTTAGCGGAAAAGCTTTCAGTTTTTCTCCATTGAGAATGATATTTGCGGTGGGTTTTTCATAGATGGCTTTGATGATATTGAGGTATGTGCCCTCTATCCCTACACTTTGAAGTGTTTTGATCAGGAAGGGATGCTGTACTTTGTCAAATGCTTTCTCAGCATCTATTGAGAGTATCATATGGTTCTTGTTCTTTCTTTTATTGATGTGTTGTATCACATTGACTGATTTGCGGATGTTGAACCAACCTTGCAGCCCTGGAATAAATTCCACTTGGTCATGGTGAATAATCCTTTTAATGTACTGTTGAATCCCATTGGCTAGTATTTTGTTGAGTATTTTCACATCTGTGTTCATCAAGGATATTGGTCTATAGCTCTCTTTTTTGATGGGATCCTTGTCTGGTTTTGGGATCAAGGTGATGCTGGCCTCATAAAATGAGTTTGGAAGTTTTCCTTCCATTTCTATTTTTTGGAACAGTTTCAGGAGAATAGGAATTAGTTCTTCTTTAAATGTTTGGTAGAATTCCCCCGGGAAGCCGTCTGGCCCTGGGCTTTTGTTTGTTTGGAGATTTTTAATGACTGTTTCAATCTCCTTACAGGTTATGGGTCTGTTCAGGCTTTCTATTTCTTCCTGGTTCAGTTGTGGTAGTTTATATGTTTCTAGGAATGCATCCATTTCTTCCAGATTGTCAAATTTATTGGCGTAGATTTGCTCATAGTATGTTCTTATAATAGTTTGTATTTCGTTGGTGTTAGTTGTGATCTCTCCTCTTTCACTCATGATTTTATTTATTTGGGTCCTTTCTCTTTTCTTTTTGATTAGTCGGGCCAGGGGTTTATCAATTTTATTAATTCTTTCAAAGAACCAGCTTCTAGTTTTGTTGAATGGGAGAAGATATTTGCAAACGACATATCAGATAAAGGACTAGTGTCCAGAATCTATAAAGAACTTAGTAAACTCAACACCCAAAGAACAAATAATCCAATCAAGAAATGGGCAGAGGACATGAACAGACATTTCTGCAAAGAAGACATCCAGATGGCCAACAGACACATCAAAAATTATCAATCGGCATCAGGGAAATACAAATCAAAACCACAATGAGATATCACCTCACACCAGTCAGAATGGCTAAAATCAACAAGTCAGGAAATGACAGATCCTGGCGAGGATGCGGAGAAAGGGGAACTCTCCTACACTGATGGTGGAAATGCAAGCTGGTGCAGCCACTCTGGAAAACAGTATGGAGGCTCCTCAAAATGTTGAAAATAGAACTGCCCTATGACCCAGCAATTGCACTATTGGGTATTTACCCTAAAGATACAAACGTAATGATCCAAAGGGGCACGTGCACCCGAATGTGTATAGCAGCAATGTCCACAATAGCCAAACTATGGAAAGAACCTAGATGTCCATCCACAGATGAACGGATCAAGAAGATGTGGTATATATACACAATGGAATACTATGCAGCCATCAAAAGAAATGAAATCTTGCCATTTGCGACAACATGGATGGAACTAGAGCGTATCATGCTTAGCGAAATAAGTCAAGCAGAGAAACACAACTATCATATGATCTCCCTGATATGAGCAAGTGGTGATGCAACATGGGGGCTTAAGTGGGTAGGAGAAGAATTAATGAAACAAGATGGGAATGGGAGGGAGACAAACCATAAGTGACTCTTAATCTCACAAAACAAACTGAGGGTTGCTGGGGGGAGGGGGTTTGGGTGAAGGGGGTGGGATTGTGGCCATTGGGGAGGGTATGTGCTTTGGTGAGTGCTGTGAAGTGTGTAAACCTGGTGATTCACAGACCTGTACCCCTGGGAATATAAACATGTTTATAAAAAATAAAAAATTAAAAATAATTTGCTATGCTATCAAAATGGTAATAAGAACATACAAATGACCTGATGTAATGAACTGGACCAGATAGCCAGATATCACATTTTATACCAGAAAGATTCAGTGGTCATTTTTAATATGGCCAGCTATACATCGACTGAATTATAACTCATTTATCTTCTTTCTTTGTGTACAGTATTATACATTAGTCAGTATTATAGTAAATAAGTACTTTGGACAGATGTAAATATGCTGTAATAAAAAGTGTTTTTCTTCAAAAAAAATTAATTAATTAAAAAAAAAGTAGTCCTAGCAACAGCAATCAGACAACAAAGGGAAGTAAAAGGTATCCAATTTGGTAATGAAGAAGTCAATCTCTCTCTCTTTGCAGATGACATGATTCTTTGCATGGAAAATCCAAAAGCCTCCACCCCCAAACTACTTGAACGCACACAGCTATTCAGCAACATGGCAGGATACAATGTCAATGTACAGATCAGTGGCTTTCTTATACACTAACAATGAAAATACAGAAAGGGAAATTAGAGAATCGATTCCATTTACTATAGCACCAAGAACCACAAGATACCTGGGAATAAACCTAACCAAAGAGGTAAAGGATCTGTACTCAAGGAACTACAGAACACTCATGAAAGAAATTGAAGAAGACACAAAAAGTTGGAAGACCATTCCATGCTCTTGGATGGGAAGAATAAACATTTTTAAAATGTCCATACTGCCTAGAGCAATCTATACTTTTAATGCCATTCCGTACAAAATGCCACCAGCATTCTTCAAAGAGCTAGAGCAAATAATCCTAAACTTTGTATGGAATCAGAACAGACCCCGAATCGCTAATGACACGTTGAAAAACAAAAATAAAACTGGGGCCATCATGCGACATGATTTCAAGCTTTACTACAAATCTGTGATCACCAAGACAGCATGGTACTGGCATAAAAACAGACACATAGACCAGTGGAACAGAGTAGAGAGCACAGATATGGACCCTCAACTCTATGGTCAAATAATCTTCAACAAAACTGGAAAAAATATAGAGTGGAAAAAAGACAGTCTCTTCAATAAATGTCGCTGGGAAAACTGGGCAGCTCTATGTAGAAGAATGAAACTCGACCATTCTCTTACACCATATTCAAAGATAACCTCAAAATGGATAAAAGACCTCAATGTGAGACAGGAATCCATCAGAATCCTAGAGGAGAACATAGGCAGTAATTTCTTCGATATCAGCCACAGCAACTTCTTTCAAGATATGTTTCCAAAGGCAAATTAAACAAAAGCGAAGATGAACTTTTGGGACTCATCAAAATCAAAAGCTTCTGCACAGCCAAGGAAACAGTCAAGGAAACAACGAGGCAACCCACGGAAAGGGAGAAGATATTTGCAAATGACAGTACAGACAAAAGGTTGATATCCAGCATCTATAATGAACTCCTCAAACTCAACACACACAAAAACAGACAATCATATCAAAAAATGGGCAGAAGATATGAACAGACACTTCTCCAATAAAGACATACAAATGGCTATCAGACACATGAAACAATGTTCATCATCACTAGCCCTCAGGGAGATTCAAATTAAAACTGCATTGAGATATCACCTTACACCAGTTAGAATGGCCAAAATTAACAAAACAGGAAACAACATGTGTTGGAGAGGATGTGGAGAAAGGGGAAACTTCTTGCACTGTTGGTGGGAATGCAAGTTGGTGCAGCCTCTTTGGAGAACAGTATGGAGATTCCTCAAGAAATTAAAAATAGAACTTCCCTAGGACCCTGCCATTGCACTCCTGGTTATTTACCCCAAAGATACATATGTCGTGAAAAGAAGGGCCATCTCTACCCCAATGTTTATAGCGGCAATGGCCACGGTCGCCAAACTGTGGAAAGAACCAAGATGCCCTTCAACGGATGAATGGATAAGGACGATGTTGTTCATATACACAATGGAGTATTATGCCTCCATCAGAATGGACGAATACCCAACTTTTGTAGCATCATGGATGGGACTGGAAGAGATTATGCTGAGTGAAATAAGTCAAGCAAAGAGAGTCAATTATCATATGGTTTCACTTATTTGTGGAGCATAATAAAAAGCATGGAGGACATGGGGAGTTAGAGAGAAGGGGGTTGGGGTAAATTGGAAGGGGAGGTGAATCATGAGAGACTATGGACTCTGACAAACAATCTGAGGGGTTTGAAGTGGCGGGGGGTGGTGGGAGGTCGGTTTACCAGGTGGTGGGTATTATAGAGGGCACGGATTGCATGGAGCACTGGGTGTCGTGAAAAAATAATGATACTGTTATTCTGAAAATAAGTAAATGAAAAAAAAATCTTATAAGTATAAAAACTATGGAACAGTATTTTTTTAACCCTCAAATATATCTTGATATGTTCTTTTGGTGATGTGTTGAAATAGTTACATAAATGAGACTCACTAGTTCATTCAGATGTTAAAATTCATATTTTAAGAATTTTGGAAAGAGACCATTTCAGTTTGATTTCTTTCATTTTTAAAGTGCCTTTTCCTTAAAATGAAAATATGCAGGTTAGAGGACATTGTTATTTAAATTTTTTTTGAAAATTTATTATCCTGAAACTTTCACGTTGAATGTTGTAGAAAGACTACTTGACTTTTCCCAGGTCCTTAATTTTACTTACTTTTGTTAACCAGAAAAGAAGGTGAAATTTTAAGCCCTAAGGCTTTCAGTGTGATCAAAGTTTATTTTTATCTATATAAGTCAATATAATATAGATACTTATTTTAATATGTGAAAAATAAATTTTTTCTTAGTTACTATTATGAATAAATTGTCTATGTTGATTCATATGGTTAATTCTACCATGTGTGAATTATTTTTTAATTAATGTTACTTTTTTGATAGAGATGTTCATTTCTACTCTTCATGATCTTGTTTATATTTTTTAAGAAAGCTCTATACCCAACATGGTTCTTAAATTCTTGATATTGTGATCAAGAGTCTTATGCTTTACTGACTGAGCCAGCCAGTGAGGACTATAATAAAAAGATATTTACATATATGCA
This sequence comes from Mustela nivalis, assembly GCF_964662115.1. Taxonomy (NCBI): domain Eukaryota; kingdom Metazoa; phylum Chordata; class Mammalia; order Carnivora; family Mustelidae; genus Mustela; species Mustela nivalis. The sequence continues at coordinate 4,234,920 of NC_139022.1, read as the reverse complement.
GTTCAACCTGATTACCTTGTACATAATGATTTTTTAACTCCCATATATCCACCCCAAATCCTCTTCTAATAAAGATTGTGATAAGAGTTCTTACAAGATTTCTATTTTTTTATATTCATTAAATTATGTATATATTTGAAATTTATTTTATTGAAATTTCAATAAGGTAAAATATACATTGTTTTTGTTTAAATTAATTATTCATTCTATAAGTAAATTATCCTCAAAATTGCACAAGACACACACACGCACACAGAGTTGGTGTTATCAACACAAAATGAATAAACCTTTTAGAATCTCTAAAAGAAAGTGTTTTTTTTTCCTTTTGTTTCTTGGTTGTTGTTGTTGTTATTGTTCTGTTTTCGTTTCTGTTTTTCCAGCCCAAGTTAGGGCAGCTGCTTGGGATACAGTCTTCACTAACAACATAAAATATTACAAATTAGATGAAAGCTATTTCAGAAAGATATTGAACTTTTTTAATCTTAGGACCATAATTAAGACTTAGTTTATCAGCAGGACTGTATGACTTCAGTCCCATAGAGAACCATGGAGGTTCTACCCTTAACTTTATGCTTGGAATGCTTTCTTTTAGGTTATTTATAAAACAATCAAATGTGCAATCACTGTCCAGGTTAGAAATTGAATTTGCTGACTCTGGTAATTGTTAAAGTTTGGCTTCCTTGAGATCCCATGAGCAGAGCCCAAGGACATTAAAAGTTGAAAATCTCCTTTATTTTATCAATGTTTATCTTATCTTTTACTTAGAATGCCTCAATCATTTACTAGTATTGCTGAGATCCAAAGCCCAGAACAAAAATACATAATGATGTATGAAAACAGGACAAATGTAAATTTTAATTTACCAAATATAAAAGAAACAGTTTTTTTTTTTAACAGTGAAAACTTGCCAAATGAGAGCAAAATATATGGATATGAGAAATTTCATGGTGGGCCCAGTTTGGTTGCTCCCAGTTTGTCAAATCACTCTCACCGTAGATGTCCCAGAAAATGTTTCTCTATCCATTTTCTCAAAGCCTCCTTGACGTCTTTATTCCTCACACTGTATATAAGGGGGTTCAACACAGGTGTGAAGATGGTGTAGAAAGCAGAGACCACCTTGTCACGGGCCACTGAATGGTAGGATTTGGGCCTCATGTAGATGAATATTATGGCTCCATAGAAGAGCCCCACAACAGCCAGGTGAGAGGAGCAGGTGGCAAAAGCTTTCTTCTGAGCAGCTGTAGACTTCATGTGAAGGACAGCAGTCAAGATGAGACTGTAGGAAGCCAGAATGAGAGACAGAGGGATCAGGAGCATCAGGATGCAGCACACATACATGAGAAATTCAAAAAATGTACTGTCAGCACAGGCAAGGCGCACAAGTGAGGGTGCCTCACAGAAGAAGTGGTTTATTTCCCGAGAATGGCAGTAAGGGAAGCTCAGAGTGGTCCCAGCCTGCATCAGCCCATCCACCCCTCCCAAAAGCCAGGAGCCTGCGGTCATTTGGAAGCAGAGCTTCTGATTCATGAGAATGGGGTAGCGCAGCGGGTGACAGATGGCCACATAGCGGTCATAAGCCATGGCCGCTAAGAGGAAGCATTCACCCCCTCCCAGAGTGACAAGCAGGAAGATCTGGGCTCCACAGCCAGCAGGAGAGATGGTCCTGGTGTCCATCAGGTAGTTGGTTGCCATTTTGGGGACTATGGTGGAGACCAGCATCATGTCCATGAGGGAGAGCTGGCTAAGCAAGAAGTACATGGGCGTATGAAGCTGAGGGTCCTCATGGATGAGCACGATCATGAGGGCATTGCCCAACAGGGAGATGAGGAAGATCATGAGCACCATGGAGAAGAGGAACACGTGGGTCTGAGTGTGGTTAAAGAGCCCTAAGAGAATGAACATTTCTGTGGTGTCATTTAAATCCTCCATGGCTGCAGTCATGCCTGCAAGACAAGGAATGATAAAGAATGAGTTGCTTGAAAGGAAGGTTAGGCATTTACTTAAGAAGAGGTGGTCAAATGACATAAAAGAGAGAGAGAGACACACACATACACACACACACACACACTTGGAGGAATAATTTCATCTTTAGTCTTTCACTTTGCAGTAAGATGTTGGCCTTACCATCCTAACATACATCTCTGCTGTTATTACACAGTACTTTTTAATCCAAAGAAAATTGTGTGTGAAGCATATTACAGTACAGATTACATTTCTATATTGCATTGGTATATCTTGTTAGTGTGCCACATATAATTTACTCACGCTGTTAGGAAATAATATGAAATTTCAGTTGTCTAAAGTGTTAGTACTTCTGTGCTGAGACAACATCATAGTTTTGCCAATATTTAAAACATAGTTTTAGTCAATATTGATGTGATATATCCTTTAAGTATGAATTTTCTATGTTCCCCATATGCTTAAATTAGTTTCTCAAGGTTTCCTTCAATGCCATGAGGAATTGTTTTAATATAAAAATATGCAAAACTTGGGACGCCTGGGTGGCTCAGTTGGTTAAGCAGCTGCCTTCGGCTCAGGTCATGATCCCAGCGTCCTGGGATGGAGTCCCACATCGGGCTCCTTGCTTGGCGGGGAGCCTGCTTCTCCCTCTGACTCTGCCTTCCACTCTGTCTGCCTGTGCTCACTTTCGCTCGCGCTCTCTCTCTGACAAATAAATAAAATCTTAAAAAAAAAAAAAACTTAAAAAAATATGCAAAACTAAATGTAAAATTACTGTAGTTCAGATTGCAGGCGAGGGACACCAAATGGCCATATTTCTCTGTTTTCCATGTGTTTTCATCACATGATTTCAGTTTGCCAGACTCCTGGCTACCACAGATTTTGCTTCAGAACACCTGCCACCATATGGGCCATGGTTATCCTGGAGGTACTTGTGATTACAGGGAATTTGTCTGAGTTTAGAGGCCTTGTAATGGTTAATTTTTAGATCTAATATGTATTCACAAAATTTTGAGCTTAATTAAATGTGTGCATTATAAAAGTCAATTTCATAAATGAATATAACCCTATGGAACATTAAAAAAAAAGTTTTAACTTGCAGTCTTAAGCACTTTGTTACCAGTAATCACACATCCTTAAATAAAGAATATATCTAATTTTTAAAGATTTTATTTATTTATTTGAGAGAGATAGAGACAGGGAACACATGCAGGAAGAGTGAGAGAGGAAGAAGGAGGATCTCCACTGAGCAGGGAGCCTGATGTGGGGCTCAATCCCAGGACCCTGGGATCATGACCTGAGCTGAAGGCAGAAGCTTAATGACTGAGTCATCCAGGTGTCCCAAGATAGGAGATATATTAATTTATTAACTCATAAAATTATTAATTAGCAAATTGATTATGTTTTAATTAACTGGGTAATTGTTATTTATCTAAATAGTTTATTAATACATGCTCAAATAAATTTTTGCCCAAAATAACTTTGAAGTACCACATCACTTGCAAATAAAATATGAAGTATCTTCTTTAACTTTAAGGATTAATTATCTTTTCCCTAAAGCCTCGAACTTGAATTTTTTTTATCTGTAAGCATCTATTATAGTAGAATTAGATGTATATGCAAATGACTGTCTCTTTTATATTTATGTGATATTTGTGTTTTCCTTACAAATTTACTCTTTCAAAGATTATGATTACTAAGATGATTAGGTATGGGATTTATTAACAATCTATAGGCTAATAAGTCCTTATTTAGTGTTTATGTAAATTAGTTGGTAAAAGTGCAAATATTATTTTTGCACAATATATTTTTTAAATATTAGCATTGTTTTAAGTGTCTAACATATATGACTACTACCCATTATACCATTAAATGGTATAGATGACTTGTGCACCAAAACACCTATAAATAAGAAATAATAAAGCTAATCACTCTCATTATTTTAAAAAATATACATATAATTGAATATATATAATTTAGTAAGTTATTAGCTACTGCTCCAGTTTATTAAAAATTACATATAGCATACCATATTTATGAATACTTAGAATTTTTAAAATTTTTTATTAATATTATTTATGGCCTTATGCACATGGCAAGACTTTCTCTAGTAAATCATATAAATGTATTGTTTTGGGGTCTTAGATAACCAAATCCCATATTTTTCACTCTCAGAAACTTTGTGTTTTTTTTTTCAGTTCTTCAATGTGATATAATTATTTTTAATGTCAATAATTACAGTCAAACACAGAAAAGTAAAAATTGATTTTATTTAAATTTCAAGTTTATTAATGATACTGAGCAGAAATCCTTTTAATCTTAAATTTTTGGGTTACTTTTGCAAACTCACTGTGAACATATTATGTTCAGAGAGATCACAACCAACATGAAGGAAATACAATTATAAGAACATATTATGAGAAAATTTATGTCAACAAATTAGGCAATTGAGAAGAAATGTATGCATTCCTAAAAACATATAAACAACCAAAAATTAAGTAGAAAGAAATAGAAAACTGGACTCAAAACAGAATCAAAACCAGTAAAGAAATTGAAGCACTAATCAAAAATCTACAAACAAACAAGAGTCCAAGGCCACATGGCTTCCCAGTGAGATTCTACTAATTTGAATCTTCTGAAAAAGATTCAAAAAACATATATGGAAGAAAAAGTTCCGAACTCACTCTATGAGGTCACATTATCTTGATCCCAAAATGAAATAGAGACTACATCAAGAAGGAAAATTAAAGACAAATATTCTTGATGATCATGAATGCCAAAATTCTCACTGAGATACTAGCCAATAGGCTCTAACAGGACGTTAAAAAGATTATGCACCAAAACCAAGTGAGATTTATTCCTGGGCTACAAGAGTGGTTCAATATTTACAAGTCAGTCTGCTACATCACATTAATTAAAGAAAGGCCAAGAACCATATGATAATCTCAATCAATACAAAAGAAACATTTGACAAAATACATCGTTTCTTTTTTCCTTTTTTTCATTCTTTTCTTTTTTAAATTTATTTTATTTTATTTTTTATTTTCAGCACAACAGTATTTCTTATTTTTGCACCACACCCAGTGCTCCATGCAATCCGTGCCTTCTCTAATACCACCACCTTGTTCCCCCAACCTCCTACCCCCTACCCCTCCAAACCCTCAGATTGTTTTTCAGAGTCCATGATTCACCTCCCCTTCCAATTTCTTTCATGATTCACCACCCCTTCCAATTTCTCCCAACTCCCTTCTCCTCTCTAACTCCCCTTGTCTTTCATGCTATTTGTTATGCTCCACAAATAAGTGAAACCATATGATAATTGACTCTCTCTGCTTGATTTACATCATCTTTTCTTTATTAAAAGCCTCCACGATGTGGGGATAGAGGGCGCATACAACAGCATCATAAAAGCCATGTACAAAAAGCCCACAAAAAGTATCATTATCCATGGAGGAAAAACTGAGAACCTCCCCCCTCAAGTCAGGAGCAGGACAGGGATGTCCACTCTCACCACTGTTGTTCAACATAGTACTAGAAGTCTTAGCCTCAGCAGTCAGACAGCAAAAAGAAATAAAGAGCATACAAATTGTCAAAGAAGAAGTCAAACTCTCACTCTTTGCATATTGAATGAGGTTTTATGTGAAAACTCAAAAGAGTCCACACAAAAATTGCTAGAGCTATACAGGAATTCAGCAACAGGGTAGGATATAAAATCAATGCAAAGGAATCAGTTGCATTTCTACACACTAACTGTGAGACAGAAGAAAGAGATTTAATGAACAGATCTTATTTACAATTGCACCAAAAAACACAAGACCTAGAAATTAATCTGTTTTAATACAACATATATTTTAAAAATTGTACTATGACATGGAATGTATGATATGTAAAATAATGTCTTATATTTTTAAATGTAAGCACAAAGATTAAAAGATAAAAACTTATGTTTGATATTTCCCATCAGCAGTTTAATTCAATTGTGTTTAAGTCCATAGGTTTAAAATACAAGGCAGATTTACAAATCAAGAGTATATCTAATCATCTGTGTTGTTTTATTGCCCATTAAAATAGAAGGGGGATGGTTAAGAGAGTGGGATTACAGAGTGATGTGCATTCAGGAGCTACTTGTAAGGAGCCTGGGTGTTGTATGCAAGTGATGAATCACTAAATTCTGTCTATGAAACTAAGAAAAAAGAAGCAGGATTTTAAAAGACACATTCTATAATTTTTTTGTTTGCATAAAACCTATGATTACACAGAATCCAATATCCCTTTAGTTCATGGTTTCATTTTTATCCAAATTCAATGTGGATTTCTCAGAAATAGCAAAGCTTCACCATTCCCATCTGTATGTTCTATGCTAAGTACCGCATTGGCCAATACTTTGGGTGTTAATGTGTTAATGTGGCCCTTCTTTTTTCAAGTATATCATAAACATTAAAAAACTAATGATGTACTATATGCTGGCTAATTGAACATAATAAACAAATAAACAAACAAACAAGCTCTTGGGTTTCTTCACAATCCAAACTACTTACACTGAGAGACACTGCCATTTTAAAACATAGTTTCCAGGTCTTATGGATCTTCTGTCTGGAAATGAGATGTGCCTTTCTATCAGTTCCCCTTAGTCAACACAGTCCCATAACCTCACTTAATGTCAATAGCACATGGGTATGAGGGAACGGTGGGTGTCTCTGACACTACTCCTTATTTTGTATGACCTTGGCAAGTTACTTAATCTTTTTAATCTCAATTATCTATCTATAATCTGAAGACTGGGGCAAGTGAGGGTTTCCCATATGCTTATGGAGGAGGATTGTATTGGCTTCCTTCCACACTATTGAATGAGCTGGTACAAGCTTCTGAACTTTCGTCTGCTTCACTCTCTCTCTCTCTCTCTCATGTGACAATGATATTTTGGAATTAAATAAGATTTAATTTTTTTAGTACATTTTCTTGGATCACAGTAAGAGCTCAAAAACAGCTCTCTCTATGATTATTGTATAATTTTAATGTAATTGTTATTATTCATGGATATATTCAATTGTAGCAAGATAAGTAAAATAATAAAAGTAATGTAAGAAACACATGACCTTATCTATCTTATAAAAGCTCTCAACACTTTCAAACTATTTGTTCTCCCCACTGAGATTTGTTATTTGAACAGTATATTGAGTTTCTGTATTTTATTATGGCCTTTTACTTAATGGTTAAATACTCTTAATCTAGTAAGCGTGCAAAAAATGTTTGTTCACTGACTGCCTGGTTGTTGAATATGACAAAATTTGCAGACAATAAAATTCTTTGTACTTCCAAAACCAAAATGAAACAAACAAAAAATGGAGTGACCCTAATTCTCATGAACTTGCTACAAATGGACCAACACAGTGATAAGAAAGATGGCAAAGAATTGTAGAAAATAGTATTCCAATGACTATGAGAACTCCTTGATACCTAATGTCCCATCCAACAGAACAGCAACTATAAGAAATAGACACTATTATATTGGAATTACACAAGAAGTAGCTGAGATATGAGAGGATGATTAGTATCTGGAAAATCAAGGGTAGAAACCAGGTACCAATGAAGTACCATCAATCCCAAACCCAGTTTCTGGAAATTAATTCTGATGTTCGTGTTAGTTCTCTCAGTTTTTTTTTTTTTTTTTTAATCCCAACTATTACCTTGATGGTGAGAAGACTGACAAATTAACAAACAAAATAAACAATAGACTCTCAAAGTCACAGGCTACACTAACTGATTATCTTTCTTGTAACTGATAAATGGATTTAAAAAGTGAACTTATTTTTGTATTTCTCTGGTTGGATGCATTCCCAGGCTCAGTTTTCCTCAAAATAAACCTCACTACAAACATGAAATTCAGAACAAATATTTTTAAAATAAATTTGTGAGGGTATTAAAACCCATATAAAATACATATAAAATACTAGAAATGTTTATTAAGCCAAGGGAACATGTGAACTCCCATCCTCCCTACAGTTCAAGCTTACATGAAGTGTCCTCTCAAAGGTTCCAGGTCATGCACAATTCAAGGAGGCAGGATTGAGGAGGTTAAGTGATGGGCGTGTGCCTCAGTCAGAGAACACTTTGGGGATGGATTCCAACAATTTCCAAGTCGTGTGAAGTAAAGCATATTCTTATATCATATGGGTCTCAAATTTGTGTTTTAAAAGTGAATCCTTAAAAATGAATAAAAATACAGGGGCACCTGGGTGACTCAGTGGGTTAAGCCTCTGCCTTCAGCTCAGGTCATGATCTCAGGGTCCTGGGATCGAGCCCCACATTGGGCTCTCTGCTTGCAGGGAGCCTGCTTCCTCCTCTCTCTGCCTACTTGTGCTCTCTGTCTGTCAAATAAATAAATAAAATCTTTAAAAAAAAGAATAAAAATAAATAAAGGTGAGTGATTAATTACATTACATGGTTGCTGTAAGAATAAAATTTAAGATAGTGAACAGAGAGTACTTAATGATCACTAGAAATTAGCAAGTATCAGTAAATAGTAGCCATTATTGCATTCATGTACTTAAAAAACACAATTTTTCCTAGCAAAGACTGATGAATAGAGGAGGTAATTGATGAAATCAGATAATCCATCTAACTGGGGGTTGGGCAGGAACCAAAGTTCAAGTTTACTGAAAAATTCATCAGCATACTGTGCCTGATTATTTTATACAGATTTACATAAGCATAGATAATGTACTTACTTGGAGGAAATTAAAGAAACACAGATTAAGCAAAATAATTATTTTGTTATCTTTACTGCTGGTTTTACATTTTTCTTTGTAACATGCATTACCAGTTAGAATATAGTAAAACTTACTTGTGGGATAAAAGTAATAAAAAAATGTCTTTATATCTCAGTTTGAAAATGTTAAGTAAGGACTGATATATATTCTTGGGATCACTGATATATATTCTTCCAGATATCATTCTAAAATATAACCTAAAGGAAAATGAAAAGCATGCTATATGCAGAAAAGATTTTTCACATTCCTCTACAATGTGTAATAAGTTACAGCATCAAAGTATTAAAATTATCACTATGCAACACAATATAACAGCCAGAATGTTATTATATGTTATGTTAATTGAGAGACAAGACCATGTTTTGAATATTAATAAAATATTTTTGGCAGAGTAAAATAGTGACAGTGTTATTGAGTGAAACCGTCATATTTTAATTTCTCTGTTTTTCTATGGATACTTTCCCATGGATTATTTGTCCTTAAAATTATAGAACTACATGGAAAAAATGAAAAGCACTGGAGAACATGACCTAAAGTTTTTAGCACCCAGTCTCAGAGTCCTGGAACTCACCTGCTTCAGGGGAATCCACCATAGAGATCCATGGCTCCAATAATCCACAACTCCAACACCCAAATCACTGTTTGGAATTCAGAAAATGCCTTTGTTCTAATATAAAGTGCATGTCACCTGGCTAAAGCCTAAGGAGTCCTGAGCTCCAGGGTCTGGAAATGCCAGTAGGAAGGCATTTAAATGAATACAGATGACCAAACACCTTCTCTGTTTATCATCTCCAGGTGGATTGCTTTAAATCTCAGGGTAGTTGATCCCTGAAGAAATGTTCTGTTTGACTCACATCATGCTCAAATCAGGATATGACAAATTTGAAAGTGACATCTGCTACATAATAATGTTAAACAAGGTAACATGTAAACTGCCAGGAATGCCTTCAATCCTGCTAGCTTGTTTTAGTAATGACCATAGTGTCAAGAAAATCTGGTAATTACATATGGGTCCAAGTGAATTGGAAAACTCTCCCCAAAGAATCTTCCAAAAAAGGGGAGACCAAATTCTGTCTTTATATTCAGGAAACTTTATAGATATATGATTTAGGGTAAGTTTCATGTGCACTCTAAGCTGCATGATAATCATCTATAAAAGAGGAATAATAATATCTCTCCCATAGTGTTATTCATTGAGTTTAATTTATACACTGAAAAGGGAGCACTAAATATATCAAATGCATGCTTTCTTCTTCTTCTTCTTCTTTTTTTTTTTTTTTTGCTCAAGCAGAGATTTTTTTTTTCTTTCTGATTGACAGATAGTAATGAGGGAAAGAAATTAAAAAAAAAAAAACCTGACAACAAATGCTTTCATAAAACTTGGAGATAGTTACAATGGTTTAATAATGGCCAAAACATAAGTTTGCAGTATTACCTTAATTAAATTAAATTCACCAATTCTAGTGGAATTCTCCAAACCAATATATAAAGGGTTTTAAAAATTATATCTTTATATATGTATTTAATGATAAATATAGTTAATGAAGTGTGACATGAGAGGAAAAAATATATACACGAACATATTCATGTGTATATATATATACATATCCGTGTATATATATACACATGGAATATATATATAATGTGTATTTATATATACATATGCATGAACATATTCATGTGTGTATATATATATACATACATACATTCATGAAATGTATGTATATATATATGAATATGTACATATATATACATGAATATGTTCATATATATATACATGAATATGTTCATATATATATACACACATGAATATGTTTGTGTATATATATATACACACATGAATCAAAGGCTAGTGATTATAGATAAGTTAATTAAATAAAAACAGCAATATTAACTAATAACGAAATTAGTAGCAGCACTAACAATTATCAAAAGTGTTATTTTTACTGAGGAATTACTCAGTGATGTACATCCTGCCTAAAGGTATATTTTCACAATTCTACATAAATAGGACTAAGGAAAAACCATCTATTACATAACTCAACAGCAACATATATGTCACTGCAATCATTGCAAACATGTACTTTTTAACTAATTAGCTGTAATAAATTTAAAAACTTTTTGAAGTGGTAACATTTTTAATTTTACTGAAGTGTACAAATGGATACAACAACGTGAAAAATTTATAATAGAACAGTAAGATAGATTACCTGTCCAAATCCCCCATCAAGTGTTATAAAAATGTTCTAGGTAAATAAATAGAATATTGTTCACCTGAAATAAGCAGCCCCTAATATTCATAGTTGACCAGGTATTATAAGAATGCCTTGGTATTGCTTGGAGCTGGCCTTGGTGTTCTTCTATTAAATATACACAAATTCACAGAAAGTCATATGGTTACCATAAAAATGATAAAATGGGGCAAAAATATGTCTGTGTTCTATTCTCTGGACACTGTGGATATGTTGGTTTATACAGCAAAGCAAAGTCCAGGTTACAGATAGAATTAAGGTTGCTGATCACTTCACTTTATTTTTTTATTTTTTAAAGATTTTATTTATTTATTTATTTATTTATTTGACAGAGAGAGATAGATCACAAGTAAGTGGAGAAGCAGGCAGAGAGAAAGGAGGAAGCACACACCCTGCTGAGCAGAGACCCGATGCGGGGCTCTCTCCCAATACCCTGAGATCATGACCTGAACCAAAGGCAGAGGCTTAACCCACTGAGCCAGTCAGGTACCATGAATCTCTTCACTTTAAAATAAGACATTATGTGGGATACCATTGTGAACCCATTGAGACCCATGAGGGTCTTTAAAAGTGGGAGCAGGGGGCGCCTGGGTGGCTCAGTGGGTTAAGCCGCTGCCTTCGGCTCAGGTCATGATCTCAGGGTCCTGGGATCGAGTCCCGCATCGGGCTCTCTGCTCAGCAGGGAGCCTGCTTCCCTCTCTCTCTCTGCCTGCCTCTCCATCTACTTGTGATTTCTCTCTGTCAAATAAATAAATAAAATCTTTAAAAGTGGGAGCAGGAAACTGAAGGAATCAGAGAAATGGCAGTGTGAGTGTTCTGCTCAATGTTGCTGACTTCAAAAGTCAGCGAAGGAGGGCACTAGCCACAAAGCACAGGAGATATCTAAAAAGTGAAAAGGCAAGGAAACTAGTGTCTCCTAGATTTTCCAGAGGAAATGCAACCTGACCATGACTAGATTTTAGCTCAGTAAAACCACTTTCGAACTTCTGATCACATGAAGTGTAAGGAATTTTTTTTTTAAGGTAATGATGGTGTAGTAAGTATTATATCAGTAATAGAAAACTAATACCATCAACATGAAACAGCATCTCTGTGACTGTGATGGACCACGATGAAAAGAAGGTTCCTGCCCAATCTTGTCTGGACATAAACAAACATGAACATCACCCAAGTCACAAAACTACTAAGCATTTCCCTTTCCTACAAATGAATGACCGTGGCATTGTTACTGATACCTGCATTAGCCATGGTCAGATATGGTTGACCTGTGTGTTAAGAGTTATTATGACAGTCAGTCATGAAATGACTCATGCTTGCAGACAGCAGCAATCCAAAGCAAACCCCACTTCCTAAAACCCTTGTACAATCGCCCAACACAAACCCAGATATTATATATCCTTTCTATAGCTTTCTTCCTGAGATGTCCTATGATTCCCCTAAGATGGGTGCGCCCCACACTATAGTAATAAAAACACCCATTTTGATTACAGGCACAACATAAGGAATATAGTCTTTGATGTTGTCATACTGCTCTATGGTGACTGATAGTATCTGCATTTGTGCTGAGCATGGTAGAGTGAAATTTAAATTTGTGGAATCTCAATTTCTCCACCTAAAAGTGGTGTAAAATTGTGTTTTGACTATACTCAAAAAAATTAAGAGTAAAGTCATCTCTTTGTTTTTATTCCCCATTTAACTTTTTGTTATTATTTTTTTCAATTCGAATATAGTTAATATACAGATCTTATGATATCTGCTTTTCACTGACTGGCTTATTTCAGTTAGCAAAATGCACTCCATCTCCACCCATGTTGTTGCAAATGGCAAGCTCTCATTCTTTTTTTATGGTTGTCTAATATTCCATGCTACCTATGTAATCTGTGTTAGTGCTTGTGTCTGTGGCTCATATATTAATATATACAGAATGTCTTCTTCATCTACTTGTGTATAGATGGACACTTGGGCTGCTTCCACAATCTTGCTGTTGTAAATAATGCTGCTGAAATTGTACATGTGTATTTACCCCTTTCAATTAATGTTCTTGTATTCTTTGGGTAAATACCCGGTTAGTGTGGTTACTGGGTTGTAGGGTAGTACTGTTTTTAACTTTTTGAGGATCTTCCATACAGTTTCCAACAATTTCTTGACCCATTTGTATTCTCACCAACAGTGCAGGGGTGTTCCTTTTCCACCTCCTCACAGTTATTCTTTTGTTGTGTTGTTGATTTTAGCCATTCTGACAGGGATGAGGTGGTATCTTTTTATAGTTTGATTTGAATCTTCCAGATGATGATGATGTTGAGCATATTTTCATGTGTCTGTGGACCAATAAAATGTCTTCTTTCGAAAAATGTTTATTATGACTTCAGGCCATTTGTTTGTTTGTTTTTTATTAACATATAATATATTATTTGCCCCATGGGTACAGGTCTGTGAATCACCAGGTTTACACACTTCACAGCACTTACCATAGCACATACCCTCCACAATGTCCATAACCCAACCATCCTATCTATACCCCTCTCTCCCTGGCAACCCTCAGTTTGTTTTGTGAGATTAAGAGCCTCATGGTTTGTCTCCCTCCCGATCCTGTCTTGTTTCATTTTTCCTTCCCTATCCACCATGACCCACTGCTCTTCCTCTCAAGTTCCTCATATCAGAGAGATCATCTAATAATTGTTTTTCTCTGATTGACTTATTTCTCTCAGCATAATACCCTCCAGTTTTATCCATGTCATTGCAAATGGCAAGATTTAATTTCTTTTGATGGCTGCATAGTATTCCATTGTACATATACCCCACAACTTCTTTATTTATCTGTTGATGGACATCTGGACTTTTTACAGAGTTTGGCTATTGTGTACGTGCCCCTTCAGATCACTACATTTATATCTTTAAGGCAAATACCCAGTAGTGTGATTGCTGGGTTGTAGGGTAGCTCTATTTTTAACTTTTTGAAAAAACTCCATACTGTTTTCCAAAGTGCCTGCACCAGCTTGCATTCCCACCAACAGTGTAGGAGGGCTCCCCTTTCTCCACCTCCTTGCCAACACCTGTCATTTCCTGACTTGTTAATTTTAGCCGTTCTGACTGGTGTGAGGTGGTATCTCACTGTGGTTTTGATTTGTATTTCCCTAATGCCGAGTGATGCTGAGCACTTTTTCATGTGTCTGTTGGCAATTTGGATGTCTTCTTTGCAGAAATATATGTTCATGTCTTGTGCCCAGTTTTAAAAGATTTTATTTATTTATTTGACAGACAGAGAGATCACAATAGGCAGAGAGGCAGGTAATGGGGGTGGGGAGTAGCGGGTTCCCCGCTGAGCAGAGATCCCAATGCAGGGCTTGATCCCAGGATCCTGAGATCATGACCTGAGCCAAAGGCAGAGGCTTAGCCCTCTGAGCCACCAAGGTGCCCCTCCCAATTTTTAATGGAGTTATTTGTTTATTGGGAGTTGAGCTGTGTCAATTTTTAAATATATCTTGGAAATCAACCCTTCATTGGATATGTCATAAAGATAATAAAAATAAATATATGTATCTTTTCTGATTCTGCAGTTTGTCTTTAATTTTTATTGTTTGTTTCTTTTGCTTTGCAGAAGTCTTTCATTTTGAGGTAGTCCCAATAGGTTAGATTTGCTTTTATTTCCCTTGCTCAATACAGATCTAGAATAATGTTGGTACAACTGATGTCAGAGACATCACTGCCTGTGCTCTTTTAGGATTTTCATGGTTTTAGTCCTCACATTTAGGTCTCTAATTACTTTTGAATTTATTTTTGTGTATGGGATGAGAAAGTGGTCCAGTTCATTCTTTCTCATGTACCTGACCAGTTTTCCCAGCAGCATTGTTGAAGAGATGTTCTTTCACCCATTGGGCATTATTTCTTGCTTTGCTGAAGAATAATTGACCATTAAATTGTGCTTATGGTTTTTCTATTTTGTTCTGTAAATCTATGTCTATTTTTTCATACCTGTAGCATACTGTTTTTATTACAACATCTAACGAATATAATTTAGAGTCTAAATTTGTGATATTCCAGCTTTCATTTTCTTTTTCAAAACTCTTTCAGCTACTCAGGGTCTTTTATCATTCTGTATAAATTTTAGGATTTTATTTTTTTTTAGTTCTGTGAAAAATACTCTTGGCATTTTGATATGATTGCATTCCATGCATATTTTTTAAGAGTGTTTATTCAGCCCATGAGCATGTAATACCTTTTCATTTCTTTGTTTTGTTTTCAATTTCTTCCAGTGTTTTACAGTTTTCAGAGTAGGTTTTTTTTTTTCACCTCTTTAGTTAGGTTTATTCCTAGGCATTTTATTGTTTTTAGTGCAACTGTAAATTGTAAGATTATTTTCTTAAATTCTCTTTCTGATGCCTCACTGTTAGTACATAGAAATGCAATGGATTTCTGCACATGGATTTTGCATCTTGTGACTTTCCTGAGGTAATTTCTCTAGTATTTTTTGGTGTTTTGGGGGGTTTTCTATATATAGAACCATGTTACGTACAAATAGCAAAATTTTATTACTTCATTACTAGTTCAGATGCCTTTATTTCTTTTTGTTGTCTCCTTGCTGTAGCTAAGACTTCCAGTACTAAGCTGAATGAAAGTGGTTAGGGTAGACATTGCTGTCTTGTTCCTGGCAATAGAAGAAAAGCCCTCAGTTTTCCCTCATGGAGTATGGTGTTTGCTGTGGGGTTTCATATAAAAATTTTATTATATATATATATATATATATATACCCTCTAAAATTACTTTGTGGAAGGTTTTTATCATAAATGGATATTGTATTTTGTCAAATGATTTTACTGAGTATTTGAAATAATCATATAGCTTTTATCCTTTATTTTTTTAATTTTTATTTTTTATTTCTCTTCAGTGTAACAGTATTCATTGTTTTAGCACCACACCTAGTGCTCCATGCAATATGTGCCCTCCCCAATACCCACCACCTGGAACCTCCACCCTCTCATTCCCTGCCCCTTCAAAACTCTCAGGTTGTTTTGATCTTGATGAAGACCCAAAAGTTCATTTTCACTTTTGTTTCCATTGCCTTTAGAGACATACCTTTTTTTTGAATTAAAGATTTTTAAAATTTATTTTTTATTTTCAGCATAACAGTATTCATTATTTTGGCCCCACACCCAGTGCTCCATGCAATACGTGCCCTCTATAATACCCACCCCCTGGTACCCCAACCTCCCACCCACCGCCCCTTCAAAACCCTCAGATTGTTTTTCAGAGTCCATAGTCTCTCATGGTTCACCTCCCCTTCCAATTTCCACCAGCTCCCTTCTCCTCTCTATCTCCCCATGTCCTCCATGCTATTTGTTATGCTCCACAAATAAGTGAAACCATATGATAATTGACTGTCTCTGCTTGACTTATTTCACTCAGCATAATCTCTTCCAGTCCCATCCATGTTGCTACAAAAGTTGGGTATTCATCCTTTCTGATGGAGGCATAATACTCCATAGTGTATATGGACCACATTTTCCTTATCCATTCGTCCATTGAAGGACATCTTGGCTCTGTCCACAGTATGGCGACCGTGGCCATTGCTGCTATAAACATTGGAGTACAAATGGCACTTCTTTTCACGACATCTGTATCTTTGGGGTAAATACCCAGAAGTGCAATTGGAAAGGTCATAGGGAAGTTGTATTTTTAATTTCTTGAGGAATCTCCACACCACTATCCAAAGAGGCTGCACCAACTTGCATTCCCACCAACAGTGGAAGAGGGTTCCCCTTTCTCCACATCCCCTTCAACACATGTTGTTTCCTGTCTTGCTAATTTTGGCCATTCTAACTGGTGTAAGGTGATATCTCAATGTGGTTTTAATTTGAATCTCCCTGATGGCTAGTGATGATGAACATTTTTTCATGTCTCTGATAGCCATTTGATGGAGAAGGGTCCATTCATATCTTCTGCCAATTTTTTGAAATGATTGTCTATTTGTGTGTGTTGAGTTTGAGTTCTTTATAGATCCTAGATATCAACCTTTTGTCTTTACTGTCATTTGCAAATATCTTATCCAATTCCGTGGGTTGCCTCTTTGTTTTTTTGACTGTTTCCTTGGCTGTGCAGAAACTTTTGATTTGGATGAAGTCTCAAAAGTTCATTTTTGCTTTTGTTTCCTTTGCCTTTGGAGACATATCTTGAAAGAAGTTGCTGTGGCTGATATCGAAAAGATTACTGCCTATGTTCTCCTCTAGGATTTTGATGGATTCCTGTCTCACATTGAGGTCTTTTATCCATTTTGAGTTTATCTTTGTGTATAGTGTAAGAGAATGGTCAAGTTTCATTCTTCTACATATAGCTGCCCAGTTTTCCCAGCACCATTTGTTGAAGAGACTGTCTTTTTTCCACTGTATATTTTTTCCTGTTTTGTCGAGACCATAGAGTTGAGTGTCCACATCTGGGCGCTCTATTCTGTTCCACTGGTCTATGTGTCTGTTTTTATGCCAGTACCATGCTGTCTTGGTGATCAGAGCTTTGTAGTAAAGCTTGAAATCAGGTAGCATGATGCCCCCCGTTTTATTTTTGTTTTTCAACATGTCATTAGCCATTCGGGGTCTCTTCTGATTCCATACAAATTTTTGGATTATGTGCTCCAGGTCTTTGATAAATACCGGTGGAATTTTGATTGGAATAGCATTAAATGTATAGATTGTTCTAGGCAGTATAGACATTTTAACAATGTTTATTCTTCTGATCCAAGAGCATGGAATGGTCTTCCATCTTTTTGTATCTTCTTCAATTTATTTCATGAGTGTCCTGTAGTTCCTCGAATACAGATCCTTTACCTCTTTGGTTAGGTTTATTCCCAGGTATCTTATGGTTCTTGGTGCTATAGTAAATAGAATCGATTCTCTAATTTTCCTTTCGGTATTTTCACTATTAGTGTATAACAAAGCCACTGATATCTGTACATTGCCTTTGTATCCTGCCACATTGCTGGATTGTTGTAGGAGTTCTAGTAGTTTGGGGGTGGAGTCTTTTGGGTTTTCCATATAAAGAATCATGTTGAGAGGGGTCAAGGTGGCGGGGAAGTAGGAGGAGGTGCCTTTTCAGCCTGTACCCCAAAGTGAGCTGATTATGTACCAAGGAACTCATTCACCCATGAAATCAGCCTGAGATCAGAATTATACACGTCTGAATATCTACAGGGGCAGAAGATGCCAGAGGGCAGGTAAAGCGGAGTGGGAAGGGGACTGATATCAGAAGATAAACAAAAGGGGGTGGGAACCACTAGAGGCGACCTTTTGGAAAGTAATACCCCAATATAAACGAAGGAGAGTATGCTGTGTCTGGGGACCAGCATTAACTTGGAGACTGGTTGAAAGCACTCCAAAAGAGCAAAGGATCCCGGGGGGAAATTGTGGGAATTGGGGCACCTAGGGACAGGGGCTTAAGTCCCTGGTCCCAGGACAGCCTCCCCGGGTGCTGAGGCAAAGAGAGTGCAGAAGAGAAATCAGGTCTTGGTCCCTAAGCCACCAGCGCACCAGAGAATGCCTGGGTTCTGGCTCCTGTGAGGGGATGGGAGCCACACAGGTGGGCAGAACGTGCGAGTCCTGCTACAAGGCCTGAGATACTCGGCATGTCCCTCATGCTCCCCTGAGAGAGTTACAAAGGCCTGGCCGGCACTCTTTGACCCACGCCATTGTTTCAGAGCTTAAGCCGCGCGCCCCAAACTCTCCCCTGACAGAGGTGTGCAAAAGCGCCCAACCTGGTGCTTTCGGACCTGAGCCCTGTTCTCAGTGCCTCCCTGAAAGAGGTGAGCACAAGCCCGGCACTCTGAGACCCAGCAAGACCAGGCACTCCCAGCCCGGGCCAGCTGCAAAATTTCAGTGTGCGATTGCTGCTTGGAACCTCTCTGGCGGTCGGGAGCTCCCAGACAGCTGCCACTGCCTTGGCTTTGGGTACAAGCAAAAGATCCTGCATCCCCAGGGTCTGCAACTTAGAACCGGCTCCGCCAGCGGCCAAGCGGGAACTCATTTAGGCTCTGCACCCAGACTGAGGCTTCTCTCTAAGAGGGAGATCAGGGTGCGGTTTGTTTTCCTCTAAAACTGAAAACCACCAAAAGCGGTCAAGGTGAGAGCAAAAAAAGTGAACAAACATAAAAACCGCCAGAGAACGAAAGCCTGAAAAAAAAAAAAACCATTTTGCTCAGAGCCCACCCCATTGAGGGGGACAGGAGGACTTAACTCAGGAAACATAATTGACTGACAACCCACGTGGCAGGCCCCTCCCCCAGAAACAAACCAAGAAAGGAAAAAAAAAAAAGAGAGAAAACAAAAAGGACTAATGTTCTGTTGGATCCTGTTCGCTAGGATCTTGTTGAGAATCTTAGCATCCATATTCATCAGTGATATTGGTCTGAAATTCTCCTTTTGGTAGAGTCTTTGCCTGGTTTGGGTATCAGGGTAATGCTGGCTTCATAGAAAGAGTCTGGAAGTTTTCCTTCTGCTTCCATTTTTTGAAACAGCTTCAGGAGAATAGGTGTTATGTCTTCCTTGAAAGTTTGGTAGAATTCCCCAGGGAATCCATCAGGTCCTGGGCTCTTGTTTTTTGGGAGGTTTTTGATCACTGCTTCAATCTCGTTACTAGATATAGGTCTATTCAGGTTGTCAATTTCTTCCTGGTTCAGTTTTGGGAGTTTATAGTTATCCTGGAATGCATCCATTTCATCTAGGTTGCTTAGCTTATTGGCATATAACTGTTGACAATAACTTCTGATGATTGTTTCTACTTCCTTGGTGTTTGTTGTGATCTATCCCTTTTCATTCATAATTTTATGAATTTGGGCTCTCTTTTCTTTTGGATTAGTGTGGCCAGTGGTTTATCGATTTTATTGATTCTTTCAAAAAACCAACTTCTAGTTTCAGTGATACGTTCTACTGTATCTCTGGTTTCTACCTCATTGATCTCAGCTCTAATCTTGATTTCCCTTCTTATGTGTGGAGTTGGTTTGGTTTGTTGTTGATTCTTTAGTTCTTTAAGGTGTAGAGACAGCTGGTGTGTTCTGGGTTTTTCAATTTTTTTTTGAGGGAGGCTTGGATGGCTATATATATCCTCTTAGGTCCGCCTTTGCTGTATTCCATAGGTTTTGGACCCAAGTGTCTTCATTCTCATTGGTTTCCATGAATTGTTTCAGTTCTTCTTTGATCTCCTGGTTGATCTAAGCATTCTTAAGCAAGGTGGTCTTTAGCTTCCAGGTGTTTGAGTTCCTTCTGAACTTTTCCTTGTGATTGAGCTCCAGTTTCACAGCTTTGTGATCTGAGAATATGCAGGGAATAATCTCAGTCTTTTGGTTTCGGTTGAGTCCTGATTTGTGACCCAGTATGTGGTCTATTCTGGAGAAGGTTAGATGTGCACTTGAGAAGAATGAGTATTTTGCTTTTTTAGGGTGGAATGTTCTGTATATATCTATGAGGTCCATCTGTTCCAATGTGTCATTCAATGCTCTTGTATCATAAATGATTTTCTTCTTCGGTGATCTGTCTATTTCTGAGAGAGGCGTGTTAAGATCTCCTACCATTTGTGTATTCATATCAATATGACTCTTTATCTTAATTAACAGTTTTCTTATGTAATTGCCTGCTCCCATATTGGGGGCATAGATACTTACAATTGTTAGATCATCTTGGTGGATAGTTTCTTTAGGAATGATGTAGAGTCCTTCTCTATCTCTGACTACAGTCTTTAGTTAAAATCTAAATTGTCTGATATGAGAATCACTACCTCAGCCCTCTTTTGTGGCCCATTGTTATGAAAGATGCTTCTCCATCCCTTCACTTTCAGTCTGGGTGTATCTTTAGGTTCAAAATGGGTCTCTTGTAGACAATATATGGATGGGTCCTCTCGTTTTATCCAATCTGCAACCCTGTGCCATTTTATGGGCGCATATAGGTCATTCACATTGAGGGTAATTATTGATAGATACATTTTTATTGATATCGTGTTATATTTGAAGTCTTTCTTTCTGTAGATTGTCTCTGTATTTCTGTTCAATGCTATTCTTAGGCTTTTTCCTCCTTTAAAGAAGCCCCCTTAATATTTCCTGCAGTATCGGCTTGGTGGTTGCATAATCTAAAGCTTTGCCAGTCTTGAAAACTCTTTATCTCTCCATCCATTTTGAATGTCAGTCTTGCTGGATAAAGTATTCTTGGCTGCATGTTCTTCTCATTCAGTGCCCTGAATATATCTTGCCATCCCGTTATGCCTTGCCAGGTCTCTGTGGACAGGTCTGACGTTATTCTGATGGGCTTTCCTCTGTACGTAAGGATTTTCTTTGTCCTAGCTGCTTTCAAGAGGTTCTGCCTACAATTATAATTCTTCATTCTTTTTTTTTTTTTTTAAGATTTTATTTATTTATCAGAGGCGGGGGAGAGAGTGAGCACAGGCAGACAGAATGGCAGGCAGAGGCAGAGGGAGAAGCAGGCTCCCTGCTGAGCAAGGAGCCAGGTGTGGGACTGGATCCCAGGAAGCTAGGATCATGACCTGAGCTGAAGGCAGCTACCTAACCAACCGAGCCACCCAGGCGTCCCATAATTCTTCATTCTTACTATTATTTGTCTTGAGGACTTTCAAGAATCTGTAATCTTTGGGGGAAACCTTTTGGCCTCTAGTACATGAACGCTGGTTCCATTCATGAGATTCAGAAAATTTTCATGAAGAACTTGTTTCACTTTGTCTTCTAGACTTCTTTCTTTCTCCTCCCCTTCAGGGATTCCAATAATTCTGACGTTGGGAACATTTCATGGCATCATTTATTTCCCTGATTCTATTTTCCTGGCTTCTAAGCTGTTTGTTCCAGGCTTCCTCCTGATCCTTTCTTTCTATCTGTTTGTCCTCCAGATCACTAATTCTATCTTCTTTCTCAGTTACTCTAGCACTGAGAGAGTTTAGATTAGATTGGAACTCATTGAGAGCTTTGTGAAGCTCATCCCTTGTAGCTTTTAGCACTTCCCTAATATTGAAAACATGATCTCTGGTCATCTCAATGTGACGGTAAATAGGTTAAAAAATTATCTACGTAATAATAAAAAAATTATCTATATAAAAAAATAAGCCAGAATAGTGGAATCGAATTAATAATAAAAATTGTATTATGAAGTAGTGGTGGTAGTTCTTTTTTTTTTTTTTTTTTAATTTTCCTTTCCTGGTTGGTTTTCTGGGGGAGGTGCCTGCCATGTGGGTTTCAGTCAATGATGTTCTGTGAGTTAAGTCCTCCTGCCCCCCTCAAGGGGGTGGGCTCTGAGGAAACTTTTTTTCAGGCTTTGTTCTCTGGAGGCTTTTATATTTGTTCACTTTTGTTTTTCTCTCTCGCCTTGACCAGTTTTGATGGTTTTTGTAGGTTTAGAGGAAAGCAAACTGCACCCTGACTTCCCTTTCAGAGAGAAGCCTCAGTCTGGCTGCAGAACCCAAATAAATCCCCCCTTGGCCACTGGCAGAGCAAGTTCCCAGTCGTGGTCCCTGGGGACTCAGGATTTTTTGCTTATACCCCAAACTATGGCAGCGGTGGCTGTCTGGGCAGCTCCAGACTGCCAGAGAAGTTCCAAGCAGGGATCATGTACTGAGATTTTCCCACTGTCCTGGGCTGGCAGTGCCTGGTCTTTCTGGTCTGAGAGCACCCGACTGGTGCCCGTGTTCACCTCTCTCAGGGGAGGGCATGGGCATGACTCCAAAGCTGATGGCATGGCAGGGCACTTGCGTGGGGACTGCAAAAAGACTGTGCTTCTGTTGGCTGGCTAGGCTCCCAGCTTCTCAGGGGAACTGGGCGCCACATGCTCTCTGGTGCGCTGGTGGTTCAGGGACTAAGACCTGGTTTCTCTGCCACACTCTCTCTGGCTCTGGACCAGGGGTGGTTGTCTTGGGTCTGGGGACTTAAGCCCCTGACCCTAACACCCAGATTCTGGCAATTTTCCCCAGGTGATCCTTTGCTCTTTTTGAGTGCTTTCTATCAGACTCCCGAATTAATGCTGGTCCCCAGGTGCAGGGCACTCTCATATTGGGATATTACTTTCCAAGGGGTCACCTCTGGTGGCTCCCTCCCCCTTTTGTTTATCATCCTATATCAGTCCGACTTTCCCACTCTGCTTTATCTGCCCACTGGCGTCTTCTGCTCTGGTAAAGATCCAGACGTGTATAATTCTGATCTCAGGCTGATTTCATGGGTGATCAGAGTTCTTTGGAAGAAAATCAGCTCATTTTAGGATACAGGTTGAAAGGGCGCCTCCTCCTACTTCCCCACCATCTTCTCCCTCCCCCAATTTTGAAATTTTAATTATGAAACGTCTTTATCTAGAGACTAGTACCTTGATGTTCTGGATATAATCTGAATCTTTTAGATATAACCTGAATCTAATTATATCTTACGTATGATACAACTTTTGGAATGTGGTTATTCAGCACCTCACCTTCTTTTAACTCTGACTTGTCTTTGCTCATCAGACATGTCAACCACACTTGATTGCCCATGAAGTCCTGGCAGTATTAAATATATTTTAAATTTCTGTCAAATTGGGGCAACTGGATGACTCAGATGGTTAAACATCTGCTTTAGGTCTCAGGTAATGATCTCAGGTCAAATGAATGCTTTAGGTCTTAGTCATGATCTCAGGGTCCTGGGATTGAGACCCACACTGGGCTCCTAGCTTAGCAGGGAACCTGTTTCTCCCTCTATCCCTGCCAATGGCTTTCCTGTTTGTGCTCTGCCTCTCTCTCTCTCTGAAATGAATAAATAAAATATTTTAAAAAATATCCATCAAATTGACAAATAAATTTTAATATACATGTAATAATATATACTTTTCTTTACAAAAATGACATAGTTCTTACGACGTTTTTAAAACATATATAAAATAATCAGTTTTTCTCTTTCCTCTGATTCCAAAAGATAATACTCTGTTAAATCACAATGAGATTAAATGCTGTTAATTTTTAAAATAAATTTCAAGTACTCATTTTAGGGTATGTCACCTATAATGTATTGTGAGTACATAAATAATAATATTTACTTGAAAGATGTCAGAAAAGAACAAAAATGACTGTTTAGTTTAGAAACACCTAAAAGACATCCTGAATCTCCTTTCTACAAAAGGTAAGAATTTCCTTCTAACCACCCTCCTCCTCCTCTCTCTTCCCCTCCTCCCCCTGTCCCTCTTCCCCTCAAATATTCATAGTTCTCTGGTTTTGGTGAAATCCTAAAGGAAAGTTAAACTGACATCAATAAGAAATAAATATATTTAGTATTAACAAAGTTTATGGTACTATATTCACCAATATATATAAACAAATCCAATTCTAATCCTAATGAAGTTGAAGTAAATGCAGTTTCAGTGCATTAATGATGATGGAGTTCAGTAGTAGTTGAATAAAAATTAAAAATCATATGCACTTAAAGTGTGTTTTATGCCCAAACCATAACATTTGTGAGCAAGGAAAGAAACACTATTTACATGTTTATTCACAACCATGGTAGATTTGGGAACTAGTATACTACTCTCAGATCCATAAATTGAAATTCACAAATTTCTCCTTAAACAAATTGTCAAATAGGAAAATAATTTGCAATTCTATCTGTTACAGAAAGCCTCTTCTGATTCTTTTCATCATCCACAAATATTTTTGCCTTGTTGCTTTCTGATTTTCTTTTGAATTCTGAGTTCACCTTTATTTAAAAAAAAGTGGTAGATTTGATTTAAAGACATTAAGTAACTCATTTCAAGAGATGAAATTTAGAGAAATATGACTGAAATCACTGAATATAAAATACATGATATATTCTTAATATTATCAGGAAACAATGAAATAATGTTTTAAAAAATAAAATTGTTGGAATGCCTGGATGTGTGTTGATTAAGCATCTGTCTTTGGTTGGGTCATGATCCCAGGGTCCTAGGATAAAGACTTGCATTGGGCTCCCCACTCAGTGGGGAAGCCTACTTCTCCCTCTCTGCTGCTCCCTGTGTTTGTGTGCTCTCTCTCTCTCTGTCAAATAAATAAATAAATAAATAACTCTAAAAATAAAAATTAAAAATCAAATTTTAAATTGCCATCACTGTTGTGGAGTTGTAGAACTTATGAAATATTAAATTAATTTAAATTTTTTTTTCTTTTTCAGAGAGAGAGAGTCAGAGGGAGAAAGAGAGAATCCATGATGAGCATGAAGTCCAACACATGAGATCATGACCTGGGCCAAAATGAAGAGTCAGGCACTTAACTGACTGAGCCACCCAGGTGCCCTTAAATATTTTATTTTAATAGAAATGAATAGATTTACTACCATGTATTTGTATTTTTTGAAGTATCTTATCTAATTTACAACCTTTGATCATTCTAAATGTATCATTAAATATGATTATTGCTAAGTGTACTGTAAAATTTTGATGATAAAATGAGAGAAGAAATGTGCATGTTTCCTATTCCAGTTAGGAATACAGGATTCTGGGGTGCTTTCACGGCTCTGTTGATTAAGTGTCTGACTTAGGGTGCTGGAATTGAACACTGAGTTGGCCCCTGCCCAGGAGCCCCTCCCCCTTTGCCCCTCCCCCCTTCTGCTCTTTCCTTCTCAAATAAACAAAATCTTTAAAAAATGGAATATAGGGATACTGGAGGCCATGCTCTCTTAGGGAGAGGACACACTTGGCTATCTATCGAATACTGATTCTGTTACTTTGCCAAGAAGACCTACAACACCTTTGTCCTTATAAACTTGAGATGATTAAAAGTCAATATTAAAAAAAAATAAATCTCGGGGCGCCTGGGTGCCTCAGTGGGTTAAAGCCTCTGCCTTGAGCTCAGGTCATGATCCCATGGTCCAGGGATTGAGCCTTGCATTGGGCTCTCTGCTCAGCAGGAAGTCTGCTTCCTCCTCTCTGCTTGCCTCTATGCCTACTTGTGATGTCTGTCAAGTAAATAAACAAATAATTTTTTAAAAATCTCAAATGCATGCTTCTATATTCTTTTTGCAGAAATCCCTTAAGTAATATTACTATAACCTAGTTAGTTCATAAATAGCTCAGTTTTTTCATATAAAAATAATACAATTTTCATCTACATAATCATTGAAATGAAACACTCTTTTACATACAATATCTGAAACTAGTGGCAGGTTTTCCTTCTAAATGTGAGTTGTAGTAAGCTTATCAAGGCACTTCTTATCAAAGCGATTTCTTCTAACTTACTTCAATAGAATCAGCAAGCTAAACAGATATTAGGTAGCTTAAGTGTTCTTCTGAGAATGGTTAGTTCTTTGCCTTCATGAAACCATGTCTTTGATACTGAGAAAAAATAAAGATCTAGCCTTTAAAGCATATTTTCCACCAGAAGAACAGACAAATAAATTGTATTTCATTATATAAAACATTTCAAATTCATTTCCACTGAGATATATTGCCTTATTTAAAGTCTGTTCTAGGGTATTTTACTTGAAATGAAACATTAATCAAGGAATGGAAAATGGATATGCAAAATTATATATAAAAATGATTTCCTGCTACCATTTTAGTGTATAATAAGAAAGTCGCAATTTCCTGTTTGAATATATTTTTAATAAAACTATATTACTTGAGGATCACCTATATCAGAATTATATAGAAAGAACTGTGTGTGTATGAGTGTGTGTGTGTGTATATACCTATACATATACATATACATATACATATACATATACATATACATATACATATACATATACATATATATATATATTGTTTTAAGATATATTCATTTACTATATAGAAGAAAAAATGAAGTGTATGAGCATAGAGGGTAGAGAAAGAGGGAGAATTTTTGTTTTGCTTTGTATCTAAATGTTTTATTTATTTATTTGAGAGACTGAGAGAGCACAAGAATAGGGCAGGTCAGAGGGAGAAGCAGACTCCCCGCTGAGCAGGGAGCCTGATATATGACTTTATTCTGGGACCCCATATCATGACATGAGCCAAATGTAGTTGCTTAATGAACTGAGCTACCCAGGCACCCAACAGGGAGAGATTTAAGCA
Organism: Mustela nivalis; assembly: GCF_964662115.1. Lineage (NCBI taxonomy): Eukaryota > Metazoa > Chordata > Mammalia > Carnivora > Mustelidae > Mustela > Mustela nivalis. Next base: position 4,207,920 of record NC_139022.1, on the reverse strand, counting down.
GTCTGCACACTGAGCTCAGAGCCCAATGGAGCACTCCATCTCAAAACCCTAAGATCATGACCTGAGCTGAAACCGAAGGTGTATGCTTAACTGACTGGGCCATCCAGGCACCCGGACCACATATATTCCTTTTTTTTTAAATTTATTTTTTATGGAATCAGAAGAGACCCCGAATCACTAAGGAAATGTTGAAAGACAAAAATAAAAGAGGGCACATTACCTGATTTCAAGCTTTACTACAAAGCTGTGATCACCAAGACAGCATGGTACTGGCATAAAAACAGACACATAGACCAGTGGAACAGAGTAGAGAGCACAGATATGGACCCTCAACTCTATGGCCAAATAATCTTCAAGAAAGCAGGAAAAAATATAGAGTGGAAAAAAGACAGTCTCTTCAATAAATGGTGCTGGGAAAACTGGACAGCTATATGTAGAAGAATGAAACTCGACCATTCTCTTACACTGTACACAAAGATAAACTCAAAATGGATAAAAGACCTCAATGTGAGACAGGAATCCATCAGAATCCTAGAGGAGAACATAGGCAGTAATCTCTTTGATATCAGCCACAGCAACTTCTTTCAAGATATGTCTCCAAAGGCAAAGGAAACAAAGCGAAAATGAACTTTTGGGACTTCATCAAAATCAAAAGCTTCTGCATAGCCAAGGAAACAGTCAAGAAAACAAAGAGGCAACCCACGGAATGGGAGAAGATATTTGCAAATGATAGTACAGACAAAAGGTTGATATCCAGGATCTATAATGAACTCCTCAAACTCAACACACACAAAACAGACAATCATATCAAAAAATGGGCAGAAGATATGAACAGACACTTCTCCAGTGAAGACATACAAATGGCTATCAGACACATAAAAAATGTTCATCATCACTAGCCCTCGGGGAGATTCAAATTAAAACCACATTGAGATATCACCTTACACCAGTTAGAATGGCCAAAATTAGCAAGACAGGAAACAACATGTGTTGGAGAAGATGTGGAGAAAGGGGAACCCTCTTCCACTGTTGGTGGGAATGCAAGTTGGTGCAGCCTCTTTGGAGAACAGTATGGAGATTCCTCAAGAAATTAAAAATAGAACTTCCCTATGACCCTGCTATTGCACTCCTGGGTATTTACCCCAAAGATACAGATGTCGTGAAAAGAAGGGCCATCTGTACCCCAATGTTTATAGCAGCAATGGCCACAGTCGCCAAACTATGGAAAGAACCAAGATGCCCTTCAACGGATGAATGGATAAGGAAAATGTGGTCCATATACACTATGGAGTATTATGCCTCCATCAGAAAGGATGAATACTCAACTTTTGTATCAACATGGACAGGACTGGAAGAGATTATGCTGAGTGAAATAAGTCAAGCAGAGAGAGTCAATTATCATATGGTTTCACTTATTTGTGGAGCATAACAAATGTCATGGAGGACAAGGGGTGTTAGAGAGGAGAATGGAGTTGGGGTAAATTGGAAGGGGAGGTGAATCATGAGAGACTATGGACTCTGAAAAACAATCTGAGGGGTTTGAAGTGGCGGGGGTGTGGGAGGTTGTGGTACCAGGTGGTGGGTATTATAGAGAGCACGGATTGCATGGAGCAGTGGGTCTGGTTAAAAAATAATGAATACTGCTTTTCTGAAATAAATAAGTTGAAAAAAAATGTCTATACTGCCTAGAGCAATCTATACTTTTAATGTCATTCCGATCAAAATGCCACCAGTATTCTTCAAAGAGCTGGAGCAAATAATCCTAATGTTTGTATGGAATCAGAAGAGACCCCAAATCGCTACGGAAATGTTGAAAAACAAAAAATAAAATAAATCAGGTATGCATCACATACCTGATTTCAAGCTTTACTGCAAAGCTGTGATCACCAAGACAGCATGGTACTGGCATAAAAACAGACACATATACCAGTTGAAGAGAGTAGAGAGCCCAGATATGGACCCTCAAGTGTATGTTAAAATAATCTTCAACAAAACAGGAAAAAATTTACAGTGGAAAAAAGACAGTCTCTTCAATAAATGGTGCTGGGAAAACTGGGCAGCTATATGTAGAAGAATGAAACTCGACCGTTCTTACACCGTATATTTATATTTATGTATTATGTATACTTTATATATATATAAAAAAGATAGATCTAGACATCTTAGAGAATCTATTTCTCTATCTAGCTAGGATATATGTCTGTAGGATATATAGATACTCACTTATATACAGATATAAATAGAATATTTATCTCTATATATTCCTATATGTATATATATCTCTCAGAAAAGAATATTAAATATAACTCCATTCATACTCCACAATTATATACAAAATATATATTCTTTATCCATTCATCAGACATATGGGCTTTACATAATTTTTCTATACTTGATAATGCTGCTAGAAAGTGCGTGTATCTATCTCTTTGAATCACTATTTCTGTACCTTTTGTGTAAAGGCATAGTGTTGCAATAGCTGGATTGTAGGATAGTTATATTTTTAACTTTCTGAGGAACCTCCATACTGTTTCCCAGAGTGAATGCACCCGTTTGCATTCCCACCAAAAGTGTAAGAGTGTTCTCTTTTCTCCACATCCTTACTATCATTTCTTTTTCCTGTGTTGTTGATTTTAGCCATTCTCTCTGGGATGAAATGATAACTCAGTGTAGCATTTACTTGTATTTCCCTGATAAGTAATCGAGTATCTTTTCATGTTTCTTTTAGTCAGCCTGGTAGGGATTTTTCTTTTTTAACTTTTGGTATTTTTTTATTAATTATTTATATTAACATATGATTCATTATTTGTGCCAGGGGTACAGATCTGTGAATCGCCAGGCTTACACATTTCACAGCACTCACCATATGACACACCCTCCCCGATATCCACAACACAGCCATCCTCTTCATAACCCCCACCCCCCAGCAACCCTCAGTTCTGGAAGGGAATTTAAAGTAAGGATCAAGAAATACTCAATGGATTTGAAAAAAATATTGGATGACATCAGTGAGATCCTTAACAAAGAGATAAAAAGGAAACAATCAGAATTATTAGCACAATAAATTAAATAAAAATGCATTATATAGAAGAATCAGCAGGCTAGAGAAATAAATAAATCAGCAAACCGGAAGGCAGAGACATGGAAGGTAATCAGGATGAACAGGTGAGGAAAAAAATGCAAACAGAATAGCTTCGAGAACACAGAAACACCATTAAGGATAATAAAATTCACATTATTGGTATCACTGAAGGAGATGAGAAAGAAAAGGGGGTAGACAATTTATATGAAGAAATAATAGTTGAATATTTCCTGAATCTGAAGAATGAAACAGAAATACAGATCCAAGCATCAAAAGGATCTCCCAAGAGAATCAACCTAAAGGGATCCACACTAAAACAAATATGAATTAAAATGGCAAAATATGAAAAGAAGGAATATTTGTATCCCATTGTTCATAGCAGCAATGGCCATAGTTGACAAACTGTGGAAGAACCAAGATGCCCTTTAACAGATGAGTGGATAAGAAGATGTGGTCCATACATACAATGAAGTATTATGCCTCCATCAGAAAGGGTGAATACCCAAGTTTTGTGTCAACATCGATGGGACTGGAAGAGATTATGCTGAGTGAAATAAGTCAAGCAGAGAGAGTCAATTATCATATGGTTTCACTAATGTGTGGAGCATAAGAAACATAGAGGGCATGGGGAGATTGAGGGCAGAAAACAGTTGGGGGAAATTGGAGGGAGAGATGAACCATGAGAAACCATGGACTCTGAAAAACAATCTGAGGGTTTGGGAGGGGTTGAGAAGTTGGTTGAGTTGGTGGTGGGTATTATGGAGGCCATGTATTGCACGGAGCACTGGGTGGGGTACATAATCAATTAATTCTGGAACACTGAAACAAAATTAAAAAAATAAAAATTAAAAAAATGGCAAAATATAACAATAGAGATAATTTTGGAAGCAGCAAAAGAAAACAGTTATTTACAAAAGAAACCCTATTATAGCATCCATGAATTTTTCAGCAGAAACCTTGGAGGCCAGAGGAGACAAGATGGCAAAGAAGTAGGAGGAGGTGCTGTTTCAACCTGTCCCCTAAAGGGAGCTGATTACTTATCAAAGAACTCTGATCACCCATGAAATCAGCCTGATATTAGAATTATACACTTCTGGATCTTTACCAGGGCAGAAGACACCAGTGGGCAGGTAAAGCAGAGTATTTCAGACTGCTATTGGAAGATAAACAAAAGGGAGAGGGAGCCATCAGAAGTGACCCATTGGAAAGTGATATCCCAATACAAGAGTGCCCTGTGATTGGGGACCAGCATTAACTTGGAGTCTGGTTGAAAGCACTCAAAAGGAGCAAAGGATCATAGGGGGAAGCTGGGGGAATGGTGGTTAGGGGCAGGGGCTTAAGCCCACCAACCCAGGAGAGTCACTGCTGGCCCTGAGCCAGAGACAGTGCAGCAAAGAAGCCAGGTCATGCTCCCTGAGCCACTGGCAAACCTGAGTGTCTAGGTGGCACCGCCCATGAGGATGAGGGATCCTCACCAGCCAGCAGAACCACAACCTTTTGCACTCTCCATGCACATAAGTGGGAGCTGAGCAACCAGTCTGAGTTGCACCCTATACCCTCCCCTAAGAGAGGTGTGTGTAGGCGCCAGCCAGCTGGCACTCTCTTGGACCTGGGGAGTCTGAGAACTCTCAGCCTAGGCCTGAGTGAAAATTTCAGTGTGCTATCTCTGCTTAGGATATCTCTGGCCCTCTGGACCTGCCAACAGACAGCCCGAGGCTAGTACTTTAGTACTTCTCAAGGTTTTGGGTACAAAGGGGAGTTCCTGTGACCCCAGAGACTATGACTAGGAATGTGCTCTGCCAGCAGCAGAGGGGGGTAATTTCTGTGCTCTGGAGCACCCAGAGGGGAAGAAACTGAGGCTGCTCTCTGAGAGGGAGGTCTGGCTACAGTTTGCTTTCCTCTAAACCTCCAAAAGCTGCCAAAAGCCCCCAAGGGGAGAGAAAACAAATGAATAATCAAACAAGCAAAACACCAGAAAGCAAAAGCCTGAAAAACCGGTTTTCTCAGAACCCACCCCTTTGATGGGGACAGGAGGGCTTAACTCAAGGAACACTTCCTGAAAACATGCAGGGCAAAGCCCACCCCCAGAAATCCAGCCAAAAAAAAAAAAAAAAAAAAAAAGACAAAAGGACAAGCACCACTATTTCATAGATACAACTTTTATTTTTAATTCATTCCCATAATTCTGGTTCATTTTTTAATATATAAATTTGCAACCTATTTACCATCACAGTGAGATGTCCAGTACATCGAATTCCATAATAACTTTTTAACCTAAACTTTTTGAAACATATACCTGTGTTTTTCTTTTGCTTTTCTATTTTTTTAATTTATATTTTTTCTTTATTTTTATATTCATATAGAGATAAGCTTCAAGGTAATCCCCTTTCCCCAATCAGTGCTAACCCTATAGGTAAACCAGTTTTAATCCCCCTTTATCTCAGGAAAGTTGAGTCTTTTAACAAAGATATCAAGATACATCCAGGAAGATTCAAAATAAACTTCATCGCCCACGCTGAGAATTTACCACTCTCCCAACTTTTTCTTCTCTCAGTGTTTCTGTGTGTTTGTTTTTGTTCTGGGAGTATATAAATATTTTACTTGGGGTTCTTTTTGATGAGGTTCTTTTTATTTATTTAATTTATTTATTTTTCTATTTCCATCTACTTTTGTCCATCTTTTTGTTTGTCTGTTTTTGTTTGTATACTGCATAAATCTTACTTTGGGGCCCATTTGGGCTGGGCCTTCTCTTTTATTTTATCTTTCTTTTTTTTTCCTGTCTCTCTCTCTTTTTTTTCTTCTTCTTTGTTCTTTCTTTTTGGTGAGGACTCTTGATTGCTCAGAAGCGTTCCTGGGTGCACCTTGCCAGTAACATGGTCAATACATTCAGCTACGCATTTGTTCAGCCATATCTCACCAAAATGACTAGGAAGAGGAATGCCCAACAGAATAAAAGTTTAGAGACAAGGCCCTTTCCATCAGAGCTATTGGATATGTGCATAGACAGTATGTTGGAAAGGGAATTCAGGCTAACAATTATCCAGGCAATAGCTAGGTTGGGAAAAGCCATGGTACTGGCACAAAATTAGAAACATAGACCAGTGGAACAGAGTATAGAACCCAGATATGGACCCTCAACTCTATGGTCAAATAATATTCAACAAATAGGAAAAAATATCCAGTGGAAAAAAGAGAGTCTTTTCCATAAATGGTGCTGGGAAAATTGGACAGCTGTGTGTAGAAGAATGAAAGTCGACCATTCTCTCACACCATACAAGAAGATAAACTTGAAATGGATGAAAGATCTCAACGTTGAAAGACCTCCCCCCCCACCCCCCCACCCCAGTCGTTAACTAATTAACTGCTCTTTTGTTGTGTAAGAGTACCCCTCCTCCCCTTGCAGTGAAAAGACCCTTACCCCAGGGTTGAATTCAATGTAACTGCTCTTTTGCCTTTCTGTAACTGCTTGGCTTTTAGGGCATGACACTTGTCTCCTGTTTGAACAAGATACCTTCTCCTAATAGCCAAGGCATGGTCACATAGGCAAGGGTCTGCATGGTCACATAAGTCACGTAGACAGGATGCCTTTCTGCTGAGTGATAAGGTCAAACTTCCCCTCTTTGTTTCCCCTTCCCGCCTTTCTCTTCGAGCGAGGGGGGTCTTCTAGAGCCAATCCACTAACACCAAGTATACCTTTTTTTCAATTGTTCAAATTGTCAGCCAATCGGCCCCGTCCTTCAAACGTGAGGCAGGAATCTATCAAAATCCTAGAGGAGAGAATGCGCAGTAACATTTTCAACAACAGCCATAGCAACTTCTTTCAAGACATGTTTCCAAAGGTAAAAGAAACAAAAGTGAAAAATGAACTTTTGGGATATCATCAAGATCAAAAGCTTCTGTACAGCAATGGAAGCAGTCAAAAAAAAAAAAATGAAGGGGCAATGCACAGAATGGGAAAAGATATTCACAAGTGACACTACAGAAAAAGGGATGATGTTCAAGTTCTATAAAGAACTCCTCAAACTCAACACTCACTAAACAAATAATTGTGTCAAAAAATGGGCAGAAGACATGAACAGACAGACACTTCTCCAAAGAAGACATACAAATGCTAACAAACATATGAAAAAATGTTCATCATATCTAGTCATCAGGGAGATTAAAATCAAAACCACATTGAGATACCACTTTACACCAGTTAGAGTGACCAAAATTAACAAGACAGTAAACAACAAGTGTTGGAGAGGATGTGGAGAAAGGGGAACTCTCTTACACTGTTGGTGGGAATGCAAGTTCGTGCAGCCTCTTTGGAGAACAGTGTGGAGATTCCTCAAGAAATTAAAAATAGAGCTATCTTATCACTCTGCAATTGCACTACTGGATATTTACCCCATAGATAAAGATGTAATGAAAAGAAGGGTCATCTGTATCCCAATGTTCATAGCAGAAATGGCCACAGTTACCAAACTGTGGAAAGAGTCAATATGCCCTTCACAGATGAATGGATAAGGAAGATATTGCAATGGGATATTACTCAGCTATCAGAAAGGATGAATACCCAACTTTTGTATCAACATGGATGGGACTGTGTTGTTGAATAAACATATGAATAACTGAATTATGTACTCTGCTCTACATTACATCTACTTAGATAGATCCTTTTAATATTGTGTGTTGAAATAGATTATATCTCCTTTTCATTGTGTTTCAGATATTAAGGAGGATATTACAATATATTTGTTATGACATGCAAGCACTGAGTAGACGGGGTGAGATATATTACTTTAGAAGCTAAATAATGTTGATAATAACACAATTTTTCCAGCTTACAGATTGGAAATGGATCCAATTTCAAAAATGTGGAGCATTGGTTGTAAGCAGACAATGAATTATGGAACACTACATCAAAAAGTATGAGGTACTGTATAGTGAATAACATAAAATTTTTAAAAATATATAACTTTAAGCTATTCTGAAACAAGCAGGATTAAAGATATTTATCATCAATTTATCAATTTCATAAATATTTCTGGGAGCTTACATATTTCAAAACAGTATCCCAAACAAAGTGATCTGTGTTGTTCAGTATCAATCAATAAGAGGTTCCCAAAATGACTATTTCCTGTACAAATATCCATTATACCAACAGTCTTCTCATGGCCCCAATAACCTCTTTATTCCTTAGGCTGTAGATAAATGGGTTCAGAAGGGGTGTGATGATGGTGTAAAACACTGCCACTGCCTTATCCTGTCCTTGGGAATGCAAGGAGTGTGGCCTTGTATAGGTGGATAGAGCAGTCACATAGAATAAGCTTGCCACTATCAAGTGAGAGGAGCAAGTAGAGATAGCTTTTGTCTGTCCTTTGCCTGAGATCATCTGGAACACCACAGTAAGGACACGGGCATAGGAAACTAGAATAGCCATGAATGGTAGCAGCAGAATAATAAGCCCACTCAGGAGGACTGTATGCTCATACTGGGATGTGTCCTGACATACCAGTTGTAATAGAGATGGAAGTTCACAGAAAAAATGGTTGATGAGCCGTGATCTACAAAATGGAAGATGAAATACATACAATGTATGTACTAAAGCATTGATAGAACAGCTGGTCCATGCACATGTAACCATGAACCAACAGATCTTTTTGTTCATGAGTATGGGATAGTGTAAAGGGTGACAGATGGCTACATATCGGTCATAAGACATGAAACCAAGAAGAAGGGCTTCAGTCCCACCAAGGACTATGAACACAAATGTTTGAATCACACAGCCTAAAAAAGTAATGGTCTTACTATTTGACAGAAAGTTAGTGGTCATCTTGGGCACTGTGGTGGAAATGTTCATTATATCCATGAAGGAGAGTTGACTGAGTAGAAAGTACATTGGAGTGTGGAGTCTGGTGTCCAGTTGAATGAGAAGAATCAGTATGATATTCCCTATCAGAGCCACTGCAAAAAGAATTACAATGGCAACAAAGAGGAAAACATCCTTTTGACCAAACTGGAAAATACCAGAGAGTATAAAATCCATTTTGATGCTTTGATTTCCTGTCTTCATAATTTAATTTCAAATATCACAGCACATATTATCTGAATATTCCATGAAAAATCAATGACCACACTTCAAGAGAAAAGAAAATGATGACTATTAAGTGCCTTGAATTGGCTCCACACCATTTCCCTAGCCAAGTAAAATATACAGACTTAATACTGCTTTCATTTTCTTTGCAAAATGAGTGGAAAACAATTTATCATATTCCAGTAACTTTCAGAGAATAAACACTGGATAATCAGAACTTAACCAATCTCTTTACACATAAGACAACTGTTAGAGAATGTATGTGTATTCAATTTCCATCATCTTTATATTTATTTATCATCAAATGTATTACTCACACTCAATTACCCAATGAATTTGTGGCAGTATTAAAAGCACCCTAAATTTCTGTACAGTTTGAAAAATACATGTTTTATCCTTTTTTCCCCTTTAAATACAGAATTCTGAGGTTTTGTAAACATATACAAAGTTATCTAATCATTTTTCCTCACCTCTGATTCTAAAAGGTAGTACTCTAGTATTACAAACATTGAATGGGACACCTGGGTAGCTCAGTCAGTTAAACAGCTGCCTTTGGCTCAGGTCATGATCCCAGGGTCCTGGGATGGAGTCCACATTGGGCTCATTGTTCTGTGGGGAGCCTGTTTCTCCCTGTATCTGTTGCTCCCCCTTCTTGTGCTCTCTCTGCATTTCTGTCTCTGACAAAGAAATAAAAGCTTTAAAAAAATAAAAAAAAAAATCAAATGTTATAAAATATTTTCATAAAGTTCAGGAAATTAATTTTAGGCTATGCCACATTAATGTATTATAAATAAAAAATCACTTGATATATGAGGAAGAAGTATGAAAGTTCATGTTAAGGTGAGAAGCACCTAAAAGATATGCATCTTCTTTCCCCCCCAAAAGAAATTCTCTAATTTCTAGAGACATAGACACCTCCTCCAACATCCAAAATCATTTCTAGTTATAGAAGAAATTCTAAATGTGAGTTACATTCACATTAATATAAAATAAATATGACTACTAAGGACTGACAACTTTTATGATATGTTCACCAATGTAATTTAAAAATTATGACTCCCAATCTTAAAACAACTCTAATTATCATGTAGCTCTGGTGCACTAAGTAATGTCTTGGAATTTCGAGTTGAAGGAAAAAAAAATTTAAAGTAACTTCATCTTAAAGTTTGTTTTAAAGTCAAACTGGTTTATCAGAGAAAAGAAGCATTATTAAAGTTTATATTTACCATGCTTGATTTCAGAACATGTTATATGTTATTAGATCCACAAACTGAAAGTCAACAATTTCTACCTAAAAAATTATTATAAAATAAGCAATTATATATAGTTATTTTCATCATAATAAGACCTCATTATTCTTATAGTCCACACACATGTTTGCACTATTTCTTTCCACATTTCTCTTGAATTACACCAAAATTTTTGGTGTAAATTTTATTTAAGGTAAAGGTATTAGGCAACTGATGTCAGGAGATAGAAATTAAAGAAATGGAAGTCATACATACAGAAAATGTGTCAGGTCCTTCATATTTCAGTCAGTAATAAGATAAATAAATATAAAATGAAATTATTAATAATAATCAGGACTTGTATGGAACAATATGACTTAGAATATATTTCCCTTTAATGAAACTGCATAGAATTCTCACCATGTATTTTTTTTTAGTTTCCTGAAATATTTTATCTGTTTTAAATATTTTCATTATTTAAAAAAATATTGTTGGATATAAATTTGTCCTTTACAGAATCCAAAACATTATGGTTTAGCAAAGAAAGAAACAAAGATGTTCAGTAGTCCCATCAAGAATACAAGGATGCTCTAGCGTCATGGTGTCTTGCACATGGCTACCAAACTCTGGTCGTATCTTCCTGTGACAAGTTGGTCTTCATCCCCTTTGTCCTTTAAAGCTGGGATGATTCATATTCAATATAAGACCAAACAAATCTCAAATACTTAACTCTATATTATTTTCACGTAAGTCACTGAAGTGATATGTTGATTGAGCATATGCACATGTCAGATGCATAATAAAATTCACACTACATAATGATCAAATGAAATGCATTTTTAAAAATAGTATGTCTAAGAATAACTGTATATTTTCCTTTTCAATATAAGTTGTAGGAAATTCATCAAGGCATTGTAATTTCTTTTCATGTCCTTCAGAGGACTGATTGTTACTGATAGATACTTACTTACTATAAATATTCCTTTCCCTCCACTAAACCAAGTCTTAGAGACTAAAAATGATGATGATATTTCCTTGAAACACTGTATCTTTTTCAAGATGAGTAGACACAGAAATTTTCTTTACTTTTATAAAATTATTAATGTAAAAGGCATTTCCTTTGAGGCATATAGCCTCTTATATTGAGCTGTGTTTCATTCTTCTAGAATTATTTTTTCTTAAAACATTAAAAAGAAGAATGGAAGATGTATCTGCATAGTATATATAGAAAGGAATCCTAACACCCATATAGTGGTAGTGATTACAGTTACAACAATTTATTCTTTAATAATTTTTAAAATCGTAATTAAAATTTTAATTATTTAATAATTTTTAATATAAAATAATAGTATTTGATGGTCATATATATGAATAGTTACATATATTTTGAATAATCAAACTACTTAACATGACACACCTGTAAAGAAGCAAAAACAACAAATTCTAAGAGTAATCAAAAAGTATTAAAATCTCTAATTTGAAAAGCTTTTTAAGAGCTGTTAATGTAAAAAAAAAAGAGATGTTAATGTACTAAAATTCTGTAGGTCTTAGTGACTTTAATTTTTTTCCTTAGGAAATATGTCTTCAAGCATTTAGCATAACAAACTCAGCAGAAGATATAATTTAAATGTACAGTCATTTTCTTCCCTTCTTGTAAGATTTTTAATCTCTCTTGGTGGAAATTCATATTTTGGTTTCAACAGCCCTTTTGGGAAAACTTGGTCTCTAGTCCACAATTAAGCAATATTATACACTGCACATGATACTTCATTAGACAAGCAGTCAGTGTTCCAAAAGGGAAAAAAAAAATAACCTAGAATTTTGGCCAATTCTCTCATATATTCATCAAAATGAGAAACAATCACATCACCAAATACTTAAAAAAGTACTACTTAACTAAAATATGTATATGGATTTGGATTCTGCATAATTAATAACTGATTGTTGTACAGGTTTTTTGTGTACAAAAAAAGCTAACAATTTCTGAGGAATTACATGACATTGCAAATGGTCTAGTCATATAGTTCATTGCCTTTGTACAACAATCATAAAAATCTTGCTATGCAGATGCCTGGATGGCTCACTTGCTTAACTGTCTGCTTTGGGCTCAGGTAATGATCACAGGGTTTTGGTGATCAAGTCAGTCCTCAGGCTCCTTGCTCAGCAGGTAGCCTGCTTCTCCCTTGGCCTGTCACTTTCCCTGCCTGTGCTCTCTTTCTCTGAAAAATAAACAAATTTAATAAGTGAGTTTGGGGAAATCAGAGGGGGATACAAACCATGAGAGACTGTGGACTCTGAAAAATAAACTGAGGGTTTTGAAGGGGATGGAAGTGGGAAGTTGGGTGAGCCTAGTGGTGGGTATTATGGAGGGCACATATTGCATGGGGCATTGGGTGTGGTGCATAAGCAATGAATTCATGGACTCTGGAAATAAATAAAATAAAATAAAATGGAAAAATATTAAAAAGCATTGGTATGGTTTTAAAATAGAATTCAGGGGTTTAAGTTCCAAAGTGGGAAAATTATGCCTAAATTCAGGGAGAATAATTTAAATAACATGATATTAATTTAATCATTTTCTATATTAATAATATTTATTGAATTTTTAGAAATTAAGGGGACTTTGAGTTTAAACCATTAATCCCCTTAACCAACTTTATGGGATAAAACAAAGCAATTATTCTACACAGATTTGAAAAAAGAAAACAAAAACACCAAGAACCACAAAGTAAAGGAAAAGGAAAGAAGTGTAGATCTTGAAGGTCAAGGTAACATACTTTAGAGTTCACAGGGAATATACAGAGATCTACATTATACTTTATGTAACTTGAATACATCAGTAAGTTAAAAGTAAAATGCATACATTTTTTATCTTTATTTCTCCGAATCATTTTATGTATAAAATGTAGTTTTCTTTTCTATAAAGTACCTTAGTTTTGGAAAGAATTTCTCCACAAAGAATAGTGCAACATCAATCACTGAATGCCAGTCAGCAAAGGGGAAAATAGGAGTATGGAATCCAGATCTCTGATTTTAAATAAAGTTTGAGTCCCATAAGTAATCAACACTTTCCTCACAGTTAGCCACTGATGGAAATAATTTTAGCCTATCATGGGAAAAACCTACAATTTTGATAACTTGACATGCACAGTCTTAAGAGGTTACCTTAAGAAAAAAGTGTGATACACAATGAAAATATGGCATTTGAAGGGCCTGTGCAAGGGAGAGACCCTAAGGTTAACTTCTTTACCTTCAAGATAGATCAGCCTCTGAATTTAAATCTAATACTTTATGATAATGGTTAAAACTGTTGTTGTTGTTGTTTTATTTTCAGTTGACATTGTGTGAAAAATTTTTAAATGTATTATGGGCCAACACATGTAAGCTACTTAGGATAGTTACAAAAGAAGTTAGTAATCCCATACAAAAATGCTTGTAATAGGGAGGAGTCAAGATGGCGGAGAAGGAGCAAGCTGAGACTGCTTCAGCTAGCCGGAGATCAGCTAGATAGCTTATCTAAAGATTACAAACACCTAAAAATCCATCGGCAGATTGAAGAGAAGAAGAACAGCAATTCTGGAAACAGAAAAACAACCACTTTCTGAAAGGTAGGACCGGCGGAGAAGTGAATCCAAAGCGACGGGAAGATAGACCCCGGGGGGAGGGGCCGGCTCCCGGCAAGCGGCGGAGCAACTGCGCACAAAATCAGGACTTTTAAAAGTCTGTTCCGCTGAGGGACATCGCTCCAGAGGCTAAACCGGGGCGAAGCCCATGCGGGGTCAGCGTGGCCTCAGGTCCCGCAGGGTCACAGAAGGATCGGGGGTGTCTGAGTGTCGCAGAGCTTGCGGGTATTGGAACGGGAAAGCCGGCTGCAGAGACAGAGCGGACAGTAAGCTCGCAGCTCGGGGTGACCTTGAACCGGTCGCAGGCTCGGTGAGCTCGGAGCGCGGCCGGAGGTCAGGCAGACGGGAGTAGCTGGGCGCTGTTCTCTGAGGGCGCACTGAGGAGTGGGGCCCTGGGCTCTCGGCTCCTCCGGGCCGAAGACCAGGAGGCCGCCATTTGTGTTCCCGTCCTCCGGAACTCTACGGAAAGCGCTCAGGGAACAAAAGCTCCTGAAAGCAAACCCGAGCGGATTACTCACCCCGGCCCCGGGTAAGGGCAGTGTAATTCCGCCTGGGGCAAAGACACTTGAGAATCACTACAACAGGCCCCTCCCCCAGAAGATCAACAAGAAATGCAGCCGAGACCAAGTTCACCTACCAAGGAGTGCGGTTTCAATACCAAGGAGAGCAGCAGAATTCCAGAGGAGGAGAAAGCCAAGCACGGAACTCATGGCTTTTTTCCTGTGATTTTTTTTAGTCTTGCAGTTAATTTAATTTTTTCTTTTTCATTTTTTTTTTTCTTTTTCTTCTCGCCTTCGGGAAATTTTTTTTTTTTTAACTGTTACCTTTTTCTTTTTTAACGATTTTTTACTAGTTTATCTAATATATATATTTTTTCTTTTTTACATTTTTCTCAGGTGTTTTCTTTTTTTAAAAAAAGTTTTTTTCTTTTCTTTTTTTTTCTTTCTTTCTTTTTGAACCTCTTTTTATCCCCTTTCTCCCCACTCACGATTTTGGATTTCTTCTAATTTAGTTAAAGCATATTTTCCTGGGGTTGTTGCCACCCTTTTAGTATTTTACTTGCCCCTTCATTTACTCTTTTCTGGCCAAAATGACAAGACGTAAAAATTCAACGCAAAAAAAAGAACAAGAGGCAGTACCGAAGGCTAGGGACCTAATAAATACAGACATTGGTAATATGTCAGATCTAGAGTTCAGAATGACAATTCTCAAGGTTCTAGCCGGGCTCGAAAAAGGCATGGAAGATATTAGAGAAACCTCTCGAGAGATATAAAAGCCCTTTCTGGAGAAATAAAAGAACTAAAATCTAACCAAGTTGAAATCAAAAAAGCTATTAATGAGGTGCAATCAAAAATGGAGGCTCTAACTGCTAGGATAAATGAGGCAGAAGAAAGAATTAGTGATATAGAAGACCAAATGACAGAGAATAAAGAAGCTGAGCAAAAGAGGGACAAACAGCTACTGGACCACGAGGGGAGAATTCGAGAATTAAGTGACACCATAAGACGAAACAACATTAGAATAATTGGGATTCCAGAAGAAGAAGAAAGAGAGAGGGGAGCAGAAGGTATACTAGAGAGAATTATTGGGGAGAATTTCCCCAATATGGCAAAGGGAACGAGCATCAAAATTCAGGAGGTTCAGAGAACGCCCCTCAAAATCAATAAGAATAGGCCCACACCTTGTCACCTAATAGTAAAATTTACAAGTCTCAGTGACAAAGAGAAAATCCTGAAAGCAGCCCGGGAAAAGAAGTCTGTAACATACAATGGTAAAAATATTAGATTGGCAGCTGACTTATCCACAGAGACCTGGCAGGCCAGAAAGAGCTGGCATGATATTTTTAGAGCACTAAACGAGAAAAACATGCGGCCAAGAATACTATATCCAGCTAGGCTATTATTGAAAATAGAAGGAGAGATTAAAAGCTTCCAGGATAAACAACAACTGAAAGAATTTGCAAATACCAAACCAGCTCTACAGGAAATATTGAAAGGGGTCCTCTAAGCAAAGAGAGAGCCTACAAGTGGTAGATCAGAAAGGAACAGAGACCATATACAATAACAGTCACCTTACAGGCAATACAATGGCACTAAATTCATATCTCTCAATAGTTACCCTGAATGTGAATGGGCTAAATGCCCCTGTCAAAAGACACAGGGTATCAGAATGGATAAAAAAACAAAACCCATCTATATGTTGCCTCCAAGAAACTCATTTTAAGCCCGAAGACACCTCCAGATTTAAAGTGAGGGGGTGGAAAAGAATTTACCATGCTAATGGACATCAGAAGAAAGCAGGAGTGGCAATCCTTATATCAGATCAATTAGATTTTAAGCCAAAGACTATAATAAGAGATGAGGAAGGACACTATATCATACTCAAAGGGTCTGTCCAACAAGAAGATTTAACAATTTTAAATATCTATGCCCCCAACGTGGGAGCAGCCAACTATATAAAACAATTAATAACAAAATCAAAGAAACACATCAACAATAATACAATAATAGTAGGGGACTTTAACACTCCCCTCACTGAAATGGACAGGTCATCCAAGCAAAAGATCAGCAAGGAAATAAAGGCCTTAAACGACACACTGGACCAGATGGACATCACAGATATATTCAGAACATTTCATTCCAAAGCAACAGAATACACATTCTTCTCTAGTGCACATGGAACATTCTCCAGAATAGATCACATCCTCGGTCCTAAATCAGACTTAACCGGTATCAAAAGATTGGGATCATTCCCTGCATATTTTCAGACCACAATGCTCTAAAGCTAGAACTCAACCACAAAAGGAAGTTTGAAAAGAACCAAAATACATGGAGACTAAACAGCATCCTTCTAAAGAATGAATGGGTCAACCGGGAAATTAAAGAAGAACTGAAAAAAATCATGGAAACAAATGATAATGAAAATACAACGGTTCAAAATCTGTGGGACACAATAAAGGCAGTCCTGAGAGGAAAATATATAGCGTTACAAGCCTTTCTCAAGAAACAAGAAAGGTCTCAGGTACACAACCTAACCCTACACCTAAAGGAGCTGGAGAAAGAACAAGAAAGAAACCCTAAGCCCAGCAGGAGAAGAGAAATCATAAAGATCAGAGCAGAAATCAATGAAATAGAAACCAAAAAAGCAATAGAACAAATCAACGAAAGTAGGAGCTGGTTCTTTGAAAGAATTAATAAAATTGATAAACCCCTGGCCCGACTTATCAAAAAGAAAAGAGAAAGGACCCAAATAAATAAAATCATGAATGAAAGAGGAGAGATCACAACTAACACCAAAGAAATACAAACTATTATAAGAACATACTATGAGCAACTCTACGGCAATAAATTTGACAATCTGGAAGAAATGGATGCATTCCTAGAAACATATAAACTACCACAACTGAACCAGGAAGAAATAGAAAGCCTGAACAGACCCATAACCAGTAAGGAGATTGAAACAGTCATTAAAAATCTCCAAACAAACAAAAGCCCAGGGCCAGATGGCTTCCCGGGGGAATTCTACCAAACATTTAAAGAAGAACTAATTCCTATTCTCCTGAAACTGTTCCAAAAAATAGAAATGGAAGGAAAACTTCCAAACTCATTCTATGAGGCCAGCATCACCTTGATCCCAAAACCAGACAAGGATCCCACCAAAAAAGAGTGCTATAGACCGATATCCTTGATGAACACAGATGCGAAAATACTCAACAAAATACTAGCCAATAGGATTCAACAGTACATTAAAAAGATTATTCACCACGACCAAGTGGGATTTATTCCAGGGCTGCAAGGTTGGTTCAACATCCGCAAATCAGTCAATGTGATACAACACATCAATAAAAGAAAGAACAAGAACCATATGATACTTTCAATAGATGCTGAGAAAGCATTTGACAAAGTACAGCATCCCTTCCTGATCAAAACTCTTCAAAGTGTAGGGATAGAGGGCACATACCTCAATATCATCAAAGCCATCTATGAAAAACCCACCGCAAATATCATTCTCACTGGAGAAAAACTGAAAGCTTTTCCACTAAGGTCAGGAACACGGCAGGGATGACCATTATCAACACTGCTATTCAACATAGTACTAGAGGTCCTAGCCTCAGCAATCAGACAACAAAAGGAAATTAAAGGCATCCAAATCGGCAAAGAAGAAGTCAAATTATCACTCTTCGCAGATGATATGATACTATATGTGGAAAACCCAAAAGACTCCACTCCAAAACTGCTAGAACTTATACAGGAATTCAGTAAAGTGTCAGTATATAAAATCAATGCACAGAAATCAGTTGCATTTCTCTACACCAACAGCAAGACAGAAGAAAGAGATATTAAGGAGTCAATCCCATTTACAATTGCATCCAAAACCATAAGATACCTAGGAATAAACCTAACCAAAGAGACACAGAATCTATACTCAGAAAACTATAAAGGACTCATGAAAGAAATTGAGGAAGACACAAAGAAATGGAAAAATGTTCCATGCTCCTGGATTGGAAGAATAAATATTGTGAAAATGTCTATGCTACCTAAAGCAATCTACACATTTAATGCAATTCCTATCAAAGTACCATCCATCTTTTTCAAAGAAATGGAACAAATAATGCTAAAATTTATATGGAACCAGAAAAGACCTCGAATAGCCAAAGGGATATTGAAAAAGAAAGCCAACGTTGGTGGCATCACAATTCCGGACTTCAAGCTCTATTACAAAGCTGTCATCATCAAGACAGCATGGTACTGGCACAAAAACAGACACATAGATCAATGGAACAGAATAGAGAGCCCAGAAATAGACCCTCAAATCTATGGTCAACTCATCTTCGACAAAGCAGGAAAGAATGTCCAATGGAAAAAAGACAGCCTCTTCAATAAATGGTGCTGGGAAAATTGGACAGCCACATGTAGAAAAATGAAATTGGACCATTTCCTTACACCACACACAAAAATAGACTCAAAATGGATGAAGGACCTCAATGTGCGAA
The DNA here is from genome assembly GCF_964662115.1 of Mustela nivalis. Taxonomy (NCBI): domain Eukaryota; kingdom Metazoa; phylum Chordata; class Mammalia; order Carnivora; family Mustelidae; genus Mustela; species Mustela nivalis. The sequence goes on along the minus strand of NC_139022.1, from coordinate 4,188,914 downwards.
AGGAATCCATCAAAATCCTTGAGGAGATCACAGGCAGCAACCTCTTCGACCTCTGCCGCAGCAACATCTTCCTAGGAACAACGCAAAAGGCAAGGGAAGCAAGGGAAAAAATGAACTATTGGGATTTCATCAAGATCAAAAGCTTTTGCACAGCAAAGGAAACAGTTAACAAAATCAAAAGACAACTGACAGAATGGGAGAAGATATTTGCAAACGACTTATCAGATAAAGGACTAGTGTCCAGAATCTATAAAGAACTTAGCAAACTCAACACCCAAAGAACAAATAATCCAATCAAGAAATGGGCAGAGGACATGAACAGACATTTCTGCAGAGAAGACATCCAGATGGCCAACAGACACATGAAAAAGTGCTCCATATCACTCGGCATCAGGGAAATACAAATCAAAACCACAATGAGATATCACCTCACACCAGTCAGAATGGCTAAAATCAACAAATCAGGAAATGACAGATGCTGGCGAGGATGTGGAGAAAGGGGAACCCTCCTACACTGTTGGTGGGAATGCAAGCTGGTGCAGCCACTCTGGAAAACAGCATGGAGGTTCCTCAGAATGTTGAAAATAGAACTGCCCTATGACTCAGCAATTGCACTATTGCGTATTTACCCTAAAGATACAAACGTAGTGATCCAAAGGGGCACATGCACCCGAATGTTTATAGCAGCAATGTCCACAATAGCCAAACTATGGAAAGAACCTAGATGTCCATCCACAGATGAATGGATCAAGAAGATGTGGTATATATACACAATGGAATACTATGCAGCCATCAAAAGAAATGAAATCTTGCCATTTGCGACAACATGGATGGAACTAGAGCGTATCATGCTTAGCGAAATAAGTCAAGCAGAGAAAGACAACTATCATATGATCTCCCTGATATGAGGAAGTGGTGATGCAACATGGAGGCTTAAGTGGGTAGGAGAAGAATAAATGAAACAAGATGGGATTGGGAGGGAGACAAACCATAAGTGACTCTTAATCTCACAAAACAAACTGAGGGTTGCTGGGGGGAGGGGGTTTGGGAGAAGGGGGTGGGATTATGGACATTGGGGAGGGTATGTGCTTTGGTGAGTGCTGTGAAGTGTGTAAACCTGGTGATTCACAGACCTGTACCCCTGGGGATAAAAATATATGTTTATAAAAAATAAAAAGTTAAAAAAAAATGCTTGTAATATAAAAGTGATGGTATGCTCTTAATTTCCCAACTTTCAGCATCAGGGTTTAAGTGCAGTGTACTGATGGAATGGAGCTAGGGGAGGATAGCTTACTCTGCATAAATAAGATAATCAGACTTACTGTTAGATTTCTTTACTCTTAAGTTTATTCATATTTTTCTATTGTGAATGGTTTTTGCACATAAAGCTGAAGGTAATTGATTAGTAATTAATTTGTAAATACAGGCAAGCAATTCACAATATTGCCTGACACACAGCAAACACCCAATATATACGAATTTTTGTTTTGACTATTGATTTTACTGTTCTTCTTCTTTTTTAAATTGTCATTCTATATAAACTAAGATGGATTCAAAACAGATGCATGTCCTTTATTGTATTCCTCTATTGTGTATACTTTATTAGTTGTTCAATTAAAGACCCAGAAGCAAGAAAAGAACAAACTATTCAGAGTAATTTATCATAAACTTGCAATACAGCAAAATTCTCCAATTACATACCCAGCCCGATGTAATCACATGGCCGCTGTTCATGGCTGACTACCTCCCAGCTGGAAGGTAGACTCCCAACCTCACTTAAAAAATGCTTGTTTTTCCACCACATGAGGCACAATCTGAATCCATACATATGGTGTCTGAGCCCCAATATTGTATCAAGATAGTCAGGATATCACTTTGGATACAGATGGCCCTTTGAATTCATTAAATTTAATTTCATTACATATTTAAATTAATTAAGTAATGACTATAGAGACATGGAGCAGTATCCAATTTCCTTTGATCAAGTCCTAGGAAGAGAGTAAGAGCATATGTATCATGAGGAGAACAGATTAGATAAATCAGCATATCTTGACATTCTTTAAGGCATACTACACCTTGTGTCATATCTGTCCCTTGAATCCTGGAAGAACATCAGGACAATGGGCTAGAATGTTCCAGCCCTCATTTCTCACAGACACTCCATGAAAAGCAATATATAGACAAACACAGTTTTGTCAGAATTCCAGCAACCAGTTAAAAAGATGCAAAAACCAAGTGAATACTCAACCAACAAAATTCCCTGACTCAAAGTGTCAGGAAATTTTGTGGCATTTTGCCTCCCCCTGCTATATTCCCCATCTGAGCAATGTGGTTTAGTCAGGAGGACACTTTTTAATTCTGAGTTCTATCCTTTAGACAAAAGAAGACTCCACTTGTTTATAAGGTTATGATTTGTGAAAGTACTGCCCAAGTGATTGTGTCTGTCTCACCTGGCTCAGGAGCCTGATGGGGGAAATGGCATAGTTTGGAAGCCTCTGACAGCAGTGGCATTTGCAGTGGAAAATTTGAGCACCAGTGAGCTATGATTTGTGGTGGGAAGCAAGAAATTAGCAAAGAGACATTTAATATAAATCCAAGGTTTCCTTTAAAAAATTATTTTACTTTTTCAGTGTTCCAATATTCATTGTTTATGGACCACACCCAGTGTTCCATAAAATACATGCCTACCTTAATACCCACCACCAGTATACCCCATTCACCAACCCCCTCTCCTCTAAAACCTTCAGTTTGTTTCTCAGAGTCCACAGTCTTTCATGATTCATCTCCCTCTCTGATTTATCCCAACTCACTTCTCTCCTTCACCCAATATCCTCCGTGTTATTCCTTATGATCCACAAGTAAGTGAAACCATATGATAATTGACTTTCTCTGCTTGACTTATTTCACTTTTCACTCCTCCAGTCCCGTCCCTGTTGATACAAAATTTGGGTATTCATCCTTTCTGATGAAGCATAATATTCCATTGTATATATGGACCATATCTTCTTTATCCACCTGTTGAAGGGCATCTAGGATATTCCCACATTCTTTTTATTACAACTATATCTTTGGGGTAAATACCCAGTAGTGCAATCGCAATACTTCTAGGAAAAAAAAAAAACATAAACAAAACAAAACAAATATACAGGGACAAAACTCTAAGGAAATAAAAAAGTGTCATGTATGTAGGGAACTGGACCAAAACACACAGAAGTCCACCTTTACTTTTATAAGATTTGAAAGACAAAAACTAAAAATTAATGTACATATATATTAATTGGCCCACATATGTAAAAGTCTTATCCATGACATCAGTAACACACTGTGTTGTAGCGGTAGTCTTTTATGCAATTGTGGACTGAAGAGTGTCCCTTCTTAATTCATATGTTGAAATCCTAATCTCTACTATTTTATAATGTCTGTATTTGGAAATAGTACCTCAAATAGACAATTAAGTCAACATGGATCATATGGGTCACCTTCATCCAATATGTATGATTTCATATAAGCAGAGTTTAAGGGAGAACACTTTGAGAGTTACAGCCATGTAAAAACAGAGAGAAAAGATGGATGTCTACAAGCCAAGGAAAGGGTTCCCCCCAAAAATTCAACTCTGCCAACCCCTTGATTCCATATTGTAGCCTCCAGAAAAGAGGAAATTAATTTCTATTATTAATTATAACCCAAGCTGTGATACTTGGATATGGCAGTTTTAGCAAACAAAACCCCTATGATAATGACAAAGAAAATATCAATAAACTATAGGCAAAGGGAAATAAGAAGTATATAAAAATTCTTATTAAAAAAAAAGCCAACAACAACAAAATGAAAATGAAGGCATTAAAAAATGTAATGAAAGACAGCAAGAGCTATATCAAGGAAACACTTAACAAAAGAACACTGATGGGGGACAAGATGGCAGGGAAGTAGGAGGAGGCGCCTTTTCAACCTGTACCCTAAAGTGATCTGATTACCTACCAAAGAACTCCAATCACCCATGAAGTCAGCCTGAGATCAGAATTATACACGTCTGGATCTCTACAGGGGCAGAATATGCCAGTGGGCAGGTAAAGCGGTGTGGGAATGGTGGACTGGTATCAGAAGATAAAGAAAAGGGGGAGGGAGCCCCCAGAGGTGACCGGTTGGAAAGTAATACCCCTAATACGAATGAGAGTGCCCTGCATCTGGGGACCGGCATTAACTTAGAGACAGGTTGAAAGCACTCCAAAAGAACAAAGGATCATGGGTGGGAAATTGTGGGAATTGGGGTGGCTAGGGACAGGGGATTAAGTTCCCAGTCCCAGGACAGCCTCCCCTGGCACTGAGCCAGAGAGAGTGTGGTGGAGAAACCAGGTCTTGGTCCCTAAGCCGCCAATGCGCTGGAGAATGCATGGGTTCTGGCTCCTGTGAGGGGATGGGAGCCACGCCAGATGGCAGAACATGTGAGCCCTGCTACAAAGCCTGAGACACGCGCGCCCCTCATCCTCCCCTAAGAGAGGTACAAAGGCCCAGCCAGTGCTCTTTGACCCTATCCATTGTTTCAGAGCCTAAGACGCACGCCCCGATCTCTTCCCTGACAGAGGTATGCAAAAGTCCAGCCTGGTGCTTTCGGACCTGCACCCCATTCTCAGTGCCTGAGATGCATGAGTGACCAATAGCCTCCCCTGAAAGAGGTGCACGCAAGCCGGGTGCACTTAGACCTAGAAAGACCAGGCATTCCCAGCCCTGGTCAGCGGGAAAATCTGTGTGCGATAGCTGCTTGGAACCTCTCTGGCAGTCTGGAGCTGCCCAGACATCCGCCACTGCCGTGGCTTTGAGTACAAGCAAAAGTTCCTGCATCCCCAGGGACCATGATTCGGAACCTGCTCTACCAGCGGCCAAGGGGGAACTTATTTGGTCTCTGCAGCCAGACTGAGGTTTCTCTCTGAGAGGGAGGTCAGGATGCAGTTTGTTTTCCTCTAAAACTACAAAAAACATCAAAAGCGGTCAAGGTGAGAGAGGAAAAAAAAAGTGAACAAACATAAAAACCCGCCAGAGAACAAAAGCCTGAAAAAAAACCAGTTTCCTCAGAACCCACCCCCTTGAGAGGGGTGGGAGGACTTAACTCAGAGAACATCATTGACTGAAAACCCACGTGGCAGGCCACTCCCACAGAAAAAAAACCAAGAGAGGAAAAAAAAAAAAAAAAGGCGACAAGAGAACAACCACCACTACTTCATAGGACAACTTTTATTTTTACACATTCCCACTATTCTGGTTCATTTTTTTAATATAGATAATTTTTTTAACCTATTTACCATCACAGTGAGCTGTCCAGTACATCAAATTCCATAATGACCTTCTAACCTGAACTTTTTGATACAAACACCTATGTTTTTAATTTGCATTTCTATTTTTTGAATTTCTTTATTTAAATTTATGTATTTTCAGCATAACAGTATTATTATTTTTTCACCACACCCAGTGCTGCATGCAATCCATGTCCTCTATATTACCCACCACCTGGTACCCCAACCTCCCACCCCCCGCCACTTCAAACACCTCAGATTGTTTTTCAGAGTCCATAGTCTCTCATGAATCACCTCCCCTTCCAATTTACCCAACCCCCTTCTCTATAACTCCCCATGTCCTCCATGCTTTTTGTTATGCTCCACAAATAAGTGAAACCATATGATAATTGACTCTCTCTGCTTGACTTATTTCACTCAGCATAATCTCTTCCAGTCCCATCCATGTTGCTACAAAAGTTGGGTTATTCATCCTTTCTGATGGAGGCATAATACTCCATAGTGTATATGGAACACATCTTTCTTATCCATTCATCCGTTGAAGGGCATCTTGGTTCTTTCTTTCCACAGTTTGGCGACCGTGGCCATTGCTGCTATAAACATTGGGATACAGATGGCCATTCTTTTCATTACATCTGTATCTTTGGGGTAAATACCCAGGAGTACAATTGCAGGGTCATAGGGAAGTTCTATTTTTAATTTCTTGAGGAATCTCCACACTGTTCTCCAAAGAGGCTGCACCAACTTGCATTCTCACCAACAGTGTAACAGGGTTCCTCTTTCTCCACATCCTATCCAACACATGTTGTTTCCTGTCTTGTTAATTTTGGCCATTCTAACTGGTGTAAGGTGATATCTCAATGTAGTTTTAATTTGAATCTCCCTGATGACTAGTGATAATGAACATTTTTTCACATGTCTGATAGCTATTTTTATGTCTTTATTGGAGAATTTCTTTTTTTTTAAATTTTAGTTTAGTCTAGTTTATTCCTTTTTATTTTTATTTTCTAATATTCAAATAGAGTTAAACTTCAAAGTAATCCCTTCTGCCCAATCAATACTACCCCAATAGGTAAACCAATTTTTTTTTAAAGATTTTATTTATTTATTTGACAGAGAGAAATCACAAGTAGTCGGAGATGCAGGCAGAGAGAGAGAGAGAGAAGCAGGCTCCCTGCTGAGCAGAGAGCCCGATGCGGGACTCGATCCCAGGACCCTGAGATCATGACCTGAGCTGAAGGCAGCGGCTTAGCCCACTGAGCCACCCAGGCGCCCCGGTAAACCAATTTTTAATCCCCCTTAATCTTAGGAAAGTTGAGTCCTTAACAAATATATCAAGATACATCCAAGAAGAATCAAAACAACCTTCCTCGCCCACACTGAGAATTTAAAACCACTCCCCCATCTTTTTCTCCACCAGTGTTTCTCTGTTTTTTGTGTTTGTCCTGATAGTATATAAATCTTACACTTGGGTACTTTTTGACGAGGTTCTTCCTTTATTTGCATATATATATATTTTCTGTCATATAATTTATCAGTTTTTTTGTTAGTCTGTTTTTGTTTGTCTACTTCATAAATGTTACCTTGGGGCCCATTTGGGCTGAAGCCTCTCTTTCATCTTCCCTTTCCTTCCTCTCTGTCTCTCTCTCTTTTTTTCTATTTCTTTTTTTGTCTCTCATTTGGGTGGGAAATCCTGATTGCTCAGAAGTGATCCAGGGTGCACCTTGACTGCACCACGGTCAATAAATCAAGTTACATCTGTTCAGTCATCTCCCAACAAAATGAATAGAAGGAGGAATGCCCAACAGAAGATAAATACAGAGGATAGACCTTCTGCAACAGAGCTAATGGCTATCAACATAGTCAATATGTCGGAAAGAGAATTCAGGCTAACAATTACCCTGGCAATAGCTAGGTTGGAGAAAGCCATGGGTGACCAAACGGAATTGATTAGGGCCGAGCTGAAAGCGACTAGACAGGATGTTCACAATGTTAGGGTGGAGCTGAAAGCTACCAGGGATGAGCTTCACAATTATCTCAATGAGTTCCAATCTAATCTAAATTCTCTCAAAGCTAGGGTAACTGAGACAGAAGATAGAATTAGTGATCTGGAGGGCAAACAGATAGAGAGAAAGGATCAGGAGGAAGCCTGGAACAAACAGCTAAGAAACCACAAAAATGGTATCTGGGAAATAAATGATGCCATGAAACATTCCAATGTCAGAATGAATGGAATCCCTGAAGGGGAGGAGAAAGAAAGAAGTCTAGAAGATATAGTGGAACAAGTTCTTCATGAAAATTTTCCCAAACTCGCGAATGGAAGCAGCATTCATGTACTAGAGGCTGAACGGTCTCCAAACAAGATTATACATTCCAAAAAAAAAATCAAGGCACCTGATAGGCAAATTGATGAATCATAATTGTAGGTATAATCTCTTGAAAGCCACTAGGGAAAAGAGGCTCCTTACTTACAGAGGAAAGCCAATCAGAACAACGTCACACCTGTCACAGAGACCTGGCAAGCCAGAAAGGACTGGCAAGACATATTCAGGGCATTAAATGAGAAGAACTTGTAGCGAAGAATACTTCATCCAGCCAAGACTGATATTCAAAAATGGATGGAGAGATAAAGAGTTTTCAAGACTGGCAAGGCTTAAAAGACTATGCAACCACCAAGCCGACACTGCAGGAAATATTAAGGGGGTTTCTATAAAAGAGGAAAAATCCTAAGAATAGCATTGAACAGAAATATAGAGACAATCTACAGAAAGAAAGACTTCAAAGGTGACACGATGTCAATTAAAACAGATCTATCAATAATGACTCTCAATGTGAATGGCCTAAATGCACCCATAAAATGGCACAGGGTTGCAGAGTGGATAAAAAGACAGGACCCATCCATACAGTGTCTACAGGAGACCCATTCTGAACTGAAAGACACACCCAGACTGAAAGTAGAGGGATGGAGAAGAATCTTTCATGACAATGGGCCTCAAAAGAAGGCTGGGGTAGTGATTCTCATATCAGATAAATTAGATTTGAAACTAAAGACAGTAGTCAGAGATACAGAAGGACAGTACATCATTCTTAAAGGGACTATCCACCAAGATGATCAAATTGTAAATATCTATGCCCCCAATATGGGAGCAGCCAATTACATAAGAAAACTGTTAATCAAGATAAAGAGTCATATTGATATGAGTACATTAATAGTAGGAGATCTTAACACGCCTCTCTCAGAAATAGATCATCAAAGCAGAAAATCGATAAAGAAACAAGAGCATTGAATGACACATTGGACCAGATGGACCTCACAGATATATACAGAACATTCCACCCTAAAACAAAAAAATACTCATTCTCTCAAGTGCACATGGAATCTTCTCAAGAACAGACCACATACTGGGTCACAAATCAGGACTCAACTGATACCAAAAGACTGAGATGATTCCCTACATATTCTCAGATCACAATGCCTTGAAACTGGAGCTCAATCACAAGGAAAAGTTCTGAAGGAACTCAAACACCTGGAAGCTAAAGGCCACCTTGCTTAAGAATGCTTTGATCAACCAGGAGATCAAAGAAGAGCTGAAACAATTCATGGAAACCAAAAGAGAATGAAGATACTTTGGTCTGAAACCTATGGGATACAGCAAAGGCGGTCCTAAGGGTGAAATACATAGCCATCCAAGCCTCCCTCAAAAAAATTGAAAAATCCAGAACACACCAGCTCTCTCTACACCTTAAAGAACTGGAGAATCAACAACAAATCAAACCAACTACGCAAATAAGAAGGGAAATCATTAAGATTAGAGCTGAGATCAAAGAGTTACAACCCAGAGATACAGTAGAACGCATCAATGAAACTAGAAGCTGTTTTTTTGAAAGAATCAATAAGATTGATAAACCATTGGCCACGCTAATCCAAAAGAAAAGAGAGAAAGCCCAAATTCATAAAATTAGGAATGAAAAGGGAGAGTTCACAACGAACGCCGAGGAAGTAGAAACAATCATCAGAAGTTAATATCAACAGTTATATGCCAATAAGCTAAGCAACATAGATGAAATGGATGCATTCCTGGAAAACTATAAATTCCCAAAATTGAACCAGGAAGAAATTGACAACCTGAATAGACCTATATCTAGTAAGGAGATTGAAGCAGTCATCAAAAACCTCCCAAAAAACAAGAGCCCAGGACCTGACAGATTCCCTGGGGAATCCCACCAATCTTTCAAAGAAGAAATAACACCTATTCTCCCGAAGCTGTTTCAAAAAATTGAAGCAGAAGGAAAAATTCCTAACTTTCTATGAAGCCAGCATTACCCTGATTCCTAAACCAGGCAAAGACCCTACCAAAAAAAAAATTCAGACCAATATCACTGATGAATATGGATGCTAAGATTCTCAACAACATCCTAGCCAACAGGATCCAACAGCACATTAAAAAGATTATCCAAGGGGCGCCTGGGTCACTCAGTGGGTTAAAGCCTCTGCCTTCGGGTCAGGTCATGATCTCAGGGTCCTGGGATCGAGCCCTGCATGGGGCTTTCTGCTCAGCAGGGAGCCATTTTCCCCACCTCTCTCTGCCTACCTCTCTGCCTACTTGTGATCTCTCTCTCTGTGTCAAATAAATAAACTCTTAAAAAAAAAATATTATCCACCATGACCAGGTGGGTTTCATCCCTGGGCTACAAGGATGGTTGAACATTCGCAAATCAATCAATGTGATAGAACAAATTAATATGAGAAGAGAGAAGAACCACATGGTCCTCTCAATTGATGCAGAAAAAGCATTTGACAAAACTTAGCATCTGTTCCTGATTAAAACGCTTCAAAGTATAGAGATAGAGAGTACATTCCTGAACTTCATCAAATCTATCTATGAAAGACCCACAGCAAATATCATCCTCAATGGGAAAAAGCTTGCGTCCTTCCCATTGAGATCAGGAACACGACAAGGATGCCCACTCTCACCACTCCTGTTCAACATAGTATTAGAAATACTAACAACTGCAATCAGACAACAAAGAGAAATAGAAGGTATCCGAATTGGGAATGAAGAAGTCAAACCCTCTCCCTTTTCAGATGACATAATTCTTTATATGGAAATCCCAAGACTCCACCCCCAAACTACTAGAACTCATACAGCAATTCAGTACGTGGCAGGATACAAAGTCATTGTGCAGAAATCAGTGGCTTTCTTATACACTAACAATGAAAATACAGAAAGGGAAATTAGAGAATCGATATAGCACGAAGAGCCCTAAGAGACCTGGGAATAAACCTAACCAAAGAGGTAAAGGATTTGTAATCAAGGAACTACAGAACACTCATGAAAGAAATTGAAGAAGACACAAAAAGATGGAAGACCATTCCATGCTCTTGGATCCGGAATAATAAACATTGCTAAAATGTCTATACTGCCTAGAGCAATCAATACTTTTAATGACATTCCAGTCAAAATTCCACTGGTATTTTTCAAAGAGCTGGAGCAAATAATCCAAAAATTTGTATGGAATCAGAAGAGACCCCGAATTGCTAAGGAAAAGTTGAAAAACAAAAATAAAACTGGATGCATCATGCTACCTGATTTCAAGCTTTACTACAAAGCTGTGATCACCATGAAAGCATGGTACTGTCATAAACAGACACATGGACCAGTTGAACAGAGTAGAAAGCCCAGATATGGACCCTCAACTCTATGGTCAATTAATCTTGACTTAGCAGGAAAAAATATACAGTGGAAAAAAGTCTCTTCAATAAATGGTGCCGGGAAAACTGGGCAGCTATATGTAGAAGAATGAAACTCAACCATTCTTTTACACCGTACACAAAGATAAACTCAAAATGGATAAAAGACCTCAACATGAAACAGGAATCCTTCAGAATCCTAAAGGAGAGCATAGGCAATAATCTCTGCAATATCTGCCACAGCAACTTCTTTCAAGATATGTCTCCAAAGGCAAAGGAAACAAAAGCGAAGATGAACTTTTGGGACTTCATCAAAATCAAAAGCTTCTGCACAGCCAAGGAAACAGTCAAGAAAACAAAGAGGCAACCCATGGAATAGGAGAAGATATTTGCAAATGACAGTAAAGACAAAAGTTTGGTATCCAGGATCTATTAAGAACTCCTCAAACCCAACACACACAAAACAGACAATCAAAACATGGCAGAAGATATGAACAGATACTTTTCCAATGAAGACATGCAAATGGCTATCAGACACATGAAAAAATGTTCATCATCACTAGCCCTCAGGGAGATTCAAATTGAAACCACATTGAGATATCACCTTACATCACTTAGAATGGCCAAGATTAGCAAGACAGGGAACAACATGTGTTGGAGGGGATGTGGAAAAAGGGGAACCCTCTTCCACTGTTGGTGGGAATAGAAGTTGGTGCAGCCTCTTTGGAAAACAGTGTGGAGATTCCTCAAGAATTTAAAAATAGATATTCCGTATGACTCTGCAATTGCACTCCTGTGTATTTATTGCAAAGATACACATGTAGTGAAAAGAAGGGCCATGTGTACCCCAATGTTTATAGCAGCAATGGCCATGATTGCCAAACTGTGGAAAGAACCAAGATGCCCTTCAACAGACAAATGGATAAGGAAGATGTGGTCCATATACACTCTGGAGTATTATGACTCCATCAGAAAGGATGAATACCCAACTCTTGTAGTAACACGGACGGGACTAGAAGAGATTATGCTGAGTGAAATAAGTCAAGCAGAGAGAGTCAATTATCATATAGTTTCACTTATTTGTGGAGCATAACAAATAGCATGGAGGACATGGGGAGTTAGAGAGAAGGGAGTTGGGGGAAATTGGAAGGGGAGGTGAACCATGAGAGACTATGGACTCTGACAAACAATCTGAGGGGTTTGAATTGGTGGGTGGGTTGGAGGTTGGGTGTATTATTGAGGGCACAGATTGCATGGAGCACTGGGTTGGTGAAAAAATAATGAACACTGCTATGCCAAAAATAAATAAATAAATAAATTTTAAAATAGATTTATTTATTTATTTATTTGAGAGAGAGAATGAGTAAGCTGAAAGAGATGGAGAAGCAGAATTCCTACCAAGTAGGTAGCCTGATGTGGGGCTCAATCCCACATCCTTGGTCATGACCTACAGTGAGGACAGATGCTCAACTGACTCAGCCACCCAGGTACCCCAATATGGATTATTTCTTATAGCATATAGACTTCCAAAACTAAATGAGCAAGAAAAATAAATTTTGAGAATTGTGATTATTAGCAATGAAGTTGATTTAGTAATCTTGGAGTCTTAATCAATAGTCTTGAAGTATGTCCTTGAGAACCAGAGATTTCTGCAAGCCTTCAGTTCTACTGCAAGTAATATCTTGTCTTATTTAATAAGCAGGCCAGAGCATACCTAGTTAAAACTCACCACATTCTGGCCAAGGACCAAACACTAGCTACTGCAGGCAAGGATAACCTCATCACATGATTGGATGAAGGATATGGCAGCCAAACATAAAAGCAGAGAACATGCAACACATGCATACACATATCCTGAGGAGGAAGCCTTTAAATAATACATGACCTCTTCTTCATAGAGTTTTCTCTTATGAACAAGAGACATAAAGGACTTTTCTACACGTAAAAGAAGGCAGAGACTTAAAAAATATGCCAACATGGAGGAAATAGTCCCAAACTGAAGAATAATATAAGGCCCACAACAGAGAACTAACCAAAACAGATATAAGTAATACAGCTGATGGAGAATTTAAAGCCGCAATCATAATGATACATGCTGGGATTTAGTTAATAAAAGAGAGAAAGATAGAGACAGAGAAATAGTAAGGCCCTTACTTTAGAGATAAAAGAATTGAATAAAAGGAATCAGTCAGAAATGACAAATTCAAAAACTGTAAATGGAAAAAAGCTTGATGTAATGAACATAAGACTAGGAGAAGCAGAGGAAGAAATAAGTGATATAGAAGACAAAATGATGGAGATGCCTGGGTGGCTCAATCAGTAAAGCATCTGTTTTCAGCTTAGATCATGCTTCTGGAGTCCTGGGATCGAACCCCACATCAGGCTCCCTGGTAACCATGGTATCTACTTGTCCCTCTCCCTCAGCTCCTCCACCTGCTTGAGCTCTATTGCTCTCTCCCTTTTTCTTTCAAATGAATAAATAAAATCTTAAGGAAAAAAAAAGAAGAGAAAATAATGGAAAATAATGAAGCTGAATTAAAGTGAGAAAGAAGTATTATGGAACATGAGAATAGATCTAGGGAACTCTATGACTCCATCAAGAGTAATAACATTTGTGTTATAGGAGTCCCAGAAGAAGAGAGAGAAAAGTGTGAAGAAATTTATTTGAGAACATAATAGCTCAAAAATTCCCTAACTTGGGCAGGAAACAGACATCCAGATCCAAGAGCCCAGAGAACTCTCAGCAAAATCAACAAAAACAAGTTAATACCAAAACATATTGTAATTAAATTTGCAAAATATAATAATAAAGACAAAAAAAACCTCAAAAGTGACAAGAGAAAAGAAATCCTTCACTTACAATGGAAAATCTATAAGGCTGGTTGGTGATTATTCAACAGAAAATTGGCAAGCCAGAAGAGTGGTATCACATATTCAATGTGCTGAAGAGAAAAATCTGCAACCAAAAATACTTCTCAGCAAGGTTGTCATTCAGAATAAAAGGAGAAGTGAAGAGCTTCCTAACCAAACAAAAATGAAAGTAGTTCGTGACCACTAAAATAACACTTAGAGAAATATTAAAAAGGATACACTGAATGAAAAGGAGAGACCCAAAGTGAAAAGAACAAGAAAGGAAAGCAGAAAATCTCTAAAACAATGACAAAACAAGTAATAAGATGACAATAAATACATATCTATCAATAATTATTCTGAATGTAAATAAACTAATTGTTCCAGTCAAAAGATATAGAGTGTCAGAATGGGAAACAAAACAAAACAAATCAGAAACAAAAACAAACACACAACAACAGCAACAACAACAACAAGAACAAAACCAAGACCCATCTACCTTTTGCCTACAAGAGACTTATTTTAGAGGTAAAGACACTTGCAGATTGAAAATGAGGGGATGGAGAGTCATTTATCACAGAAATAGATGATAAAAGAAAGTTGGATTAACAACACCAATATCAGACAAACTAGACTTTAAAACAAAGATGGTAACAAGAGACAAAATATATCACCAAAAAACGGGACAATCCCACAAAAGATAAAACAATTGAAAATATCTATACAACCACACTGGAAGCACCCAAATATATATAAAAAAATTAATAATAAGCATAAAGCTACTAATTGATTACAATAAAATAAAGTAGAGAACTTTGATACCCCACTTATATCAATGAACAGATCATGTAAAAAGAAAATAAATGACAAAGCAATGGCATTGAATGACACATTGGACCAGATGGATTTAACAGATATATTCAAAGCCTTCCATCCTAAAACAGCAGAATAGACTTTCTTTTCAGGTGCACATGGGATACTCTCCAGAAAGGATCATGTGTTAGATCCCCAAACAGTCCTCAACACAGAAAAATACTGAAGTCATGCCACACAATTTCTCTGACCATAGCACTATGAACCTAGAAGTCAACCTCTAGAAAAAATCTGGAAAAACCAAAAATACAGGGAGGTTAAACAACATGTTATTAAAAAAAATAAATGGTTTAACCAGGAAATCAGAAAGAAATTAAATATACATGCAATAAAATAAAAATGAGAATAGAATAGTTGAAAATATTAGGAATGCAGCAAAAGTGGTCCCAAGGAGGAAAGTATATAGCAATACGGGCTTATGTAAAGAAGCAAGACAAATCTCAAATAAACAACCTAATCTTACACCTAAAGGAGCTAAAAAAAGAACAAAAAACAAAGCCCAATGCCAGAAGAAAGGAATAATAAAGATTAAAGAATAAATCAATGACATAGAAACTTAAAAAATAAAAAAGGGACATCAATAAAACCAGGAGCTGGTTGTTTGAAAAATATAATAACCAAATTGATAGTTTTTAGCCAGACTTATCAAAAAGATAATACAAAGTAATTAAATAAATAAAATTAGAAATGAGAGAGAAGAAAACCAGCACAGAAATACAAACAATTTTAAAAAGTCTATTATAAAGAACTATATGCCAACAAATTAGGTAATCTGGAAGAAATGGATAAATTACCAGAAACATATAAACTACCAGAACAGAAACAGGAGGGAAGCCTGGGTGACCTGGGTGACTCATTAGGTTAAGGGGCTGCCTTTGGCTCAGGACATGATCCCAGGCCTGAGTCTGGCTCAGGAGAAGTCTGCTTCCACACCTCCCCCACCCCACCTCAGGTGTGCATGCATTTTCTCCATCTCACTCTCTCTCTTTGTCTCAAATTAAAACAAACAAACAAACAAAAAAACCAAAATAAAAATAAATAAAACAAAACAAAAAAACCTGAAACAGGAATAAATGGGAAATGGACAGGACAATAACCTGCAAAGAAATTGATTCAGTAATTTAAAAATTCCCAAAAAACATGGGGCGCCTGGGTGGCTCAGTGGGTTGGGCCGCTGCCTTCAGCTCAGGTCATGATCTCGGGGTCCTGGGATCGAGTCCCACGTCGGGCTCTCTGCTCAGCGGCGAGCCTGCTTCCCTCTCTCTCTCTCTGCCTGCCTCTCCGACTACTTGTGATTTCTCTCTGTCAAATAAATAAATAGAATCTTAAAAAAAATAAAAATAAAAATAAAAATTCCCAAAAAACAAAAGTCAATGACCAGATGGCTTCACAGGCAAATTGTATCAAACATTTAAAGAAGAATTAATACCTATTCTTCTCAAACTATTAAAAAAATAGACTAGGAAGAAAAATTTGCAAATTCATTCTATGAGGCCAATAGTACCCAATACCAAAACCAGATAAAGACACCACTAGAAAAGGGAACTAACTATAGGTCACTATCTCTGATGATCATGGATGCAAAAATTATCAATAAAATATTAGCAAACTGAATCCAACAGGGCATTAAAAAATCATTAACCACAATCTAGTGAAATTTATTCCTGAGTTTGCAAGACTGGTTCAATATTTGCAAGTCTATCAAACTATTACACAACATTGATAAACAAAAAGAAAATACATAACAGAATTTCAAAAGATGCAGAAAAAGCATTAGAAAAATTTCAACATGCACTCATGATAAGAAAACCTCAAAAAGTAGGATTAGAGGGAATATGCCTCAACATAATAAAAGCCTTACCTGAAAAATCAAATATCATCCTCAGTGGGGAGGAAAACTGAGAGCTTTTCTCCTATAGTCAGGATCAAGACAGAAATGTCCACACTCATCACCGTTATTTAACATAAAAGTAGAAGTCATAGCTACATCAATCAGAAAACAAAAATAAATAAAAAGCATCCAGATCATCAAGGCAGAAGTAAAACTTTCACTATTTGCAAATAACATGGTACTCTATATAGAAACCCTGAAAGATTCCACCCACAGAATACTAGAACTAATAAATGAATTCAGTAAAGTTGCAGGATAAAAAAACAAAAACAAAACAAAAAAAAAAACAGAACTCTCTTGCTGTTATATACACCAATAATGCACCAGAAAGAGAAGTTAAGGAAACAATCCCATTTACAATTGCTCCTGAAGCCAAAAGATACAAAGGAATTAACCTAACCAAAGAGGAGAAAGACCTGTATTCTGAAATACTGATGACAAAAATTTAGGAGACATACCATGCCTGTGGATTGGAAGAACAAGCATTGTTAAAGTATCTATACTACAAGCAACCTACACATTTAATGCAGTCTCTACCAAAATACCATAAATAGCAACAGCGTATTCCAGAGAGCTAAAAGAAAAAAAAAATCCTAAAACTTATATGAGAATACAAAAGCAACCTTGAAAAAGAAAATCAAAGCTGTAGGTATCACAATTCTGGACTTCAAGTTATATTACAAAGATTTAGGGATCAGAAGAGTATGGTATTGGCACAAAAGAGACATACAGATCAGGGAACAGAATAGGAAACAGAAATGATCCCACAGCTATATGCTTAGCTAGTCTTTGACAAAACAGGAAAGAATAACCAGTGGGAAAAAGATAAGTCTCTTCAACAAATTGTATTGGAAGAACTGGATAGCGACATGTAATAGAAAGATTTTATTCTTACACCATACACAAAAATAAATTAAAAACGGATTAAAGACCTCAGTTTGAGATATGAAACCATAAATATCTTAAAGGAGAACGCAGGCAGTAACTTCTTTGAATTCAATTGTAGGCAACATTTTTCTAGATTTATCTCCTGAAGCAAGGGATGCAAAAATAAACTATTGGGACTTCATTAAAGTAAACCGTGATTACACAGTGAAGGAAACAGTTAACAAAACCAAACAGCAACCTGTGGAATCACACAAGATATTTGCAAAAGATGTCTGATAAAGCATTATCTTCCATAATATATAAAAATCTTCTAATGCTCCATGCTCCAAAAATGAGTAACCTAATTAAACATGGGCAGAAGACATGAACAGACATTTCTCAAAAGAGAGCATACACATGGTCAGCAGACACATGAAAAAATGCTATCACTTATCACCAGGGAAATGTAAATCAAAACTATATTGAGGGGCATCTGGGTGGCTCAGTGTGATAAGCCTCTGCCTTTGGCTCAGGTCATGATCCCAGGGTCCTGAGATTGAGCCCCACATTGGACTCCCTGCTCTGTAGGGAGCCTTCTGCTTCCTCTCCCTCTGCCTGCTGTTCCCCCTGCTTGAGTTCTCTCTCTCTCTCTGTGTCAAATAAATAAATAAAAATATTAAAACAAACAAACAAACAAAAACTATATTGAGATATCACCCTATACCTGTCAGATGGCAAAAACAAAACAAAACAACCTAAGAAAAAACAGGTGTTGGCAAAGATGGGGAGAGTAGTTAACTCTTTACCCTGTTGGTGGGAATGTGAACTGCTGCAGCCACTGTGAATACAATATAGAATTTCCTCAAAAAGTTAAAAATAGAGCTATCTCCTATCCAGGAATTCCACTACTAAGTGTTTACCAAAATACTGCAAAAATACTCATTCAAAGGGATACATGCACCCTGATGTTTATGGCAACATTATCTACAATGAATTATGGAAACAGCCCTAGTGTCTATCGACTGATGAATGGATAAAGAAAATGTATCTGTGTGTGTGTGTACAATGAAACATTACTCAGATTTAAGAACAAATGAAATCTTGTCATTTGCAATGACATGAATGGAGCTAGAATTATGCTAACTGATAAAAGTCAGTTGAAGAAAGACAAGTGCTATAAGATTTCACTCATATGTGGAATTTAGGAAGCAAAATAAATGAATAAAGGGAAAAAATGAGAGGCAAACCAAGAAACAGACTCTTCACTACAGAGAACAAATTGATGTTTACCAGAGGAGAGTTTGGGGGTGGGTGGGTTAAATAGGTGATCGGGATTAAGGGGTACATTTTTTTGTGATAAGCATGTTGTATGTAAGTGTTGAATCATTGCATTTTACAAATTAGTATTAGTATTAGTAATTAGTATTAGTATTAAATTAGTAATAAATATTAGTATTAAATTAGTATTATACCATATGTACACTGTGTGATAACAGAAAATATTTTTTTAAATACTGGTTTAATTGTGTAATCAAAAAGCATATATTGCCAAATGTTTTAAACAGAAGATCCAACTAAATAGTGTCTAGGTAACACTCACTATAGATCCAAGTACACAAACAATTTGAAGGAAAAAATCAATATGCCCACAATATTCTAAAGAGAATTAAGATGGCTATACCAATATCGGACAAAATAGAATTTAAATTAAAGAAGACTATTGGAAGGGGTGGTAAATCATGAGAGACTATGGACTCTGAAAAACAACTGAGGGGTTTGAAGTGGGGGGGGTGGGAGGTTGGGGTAACAGGTGGTGGGTATTATAGAGGGCACAGATTGCATGGAGCACTGAGTGTGGTGAAAAAATAATGAATACTGTTTTTCTGAAAATAAATAAATTAATTTAATTAAAAAAATAAATGTAAAAATAATAATTAATTAAAGAAGACTAATGCAACAACAGAATATTGAGCTTTAATCACAACATCCCAACAAAACGCAGTTCAGAATCAAATGTCTTTACTAGGATATTTTTGTAAATATATAAAACTACATGAACAATAATCTTTTGAAGCTCTTCATAAAAGTTTAAGGAGAGGAAACACTTTCTTTTTCATTCTGTGAAGGTAACATTTACCTAATACAAAATCCAAAGAAAAGTACTCAAAGAATAAAATCCTAAGTAACAACATATTTGTTGAATACAAATACACAAATTATCATGAAACTACTAAGAAACTAATATAGCAACTTACTAAAGTTATCATACAACATGAAAATATTATTTAGTCTTATGATTTGAGGATAATTCACTGTACAATAATCAATAGTGTACTATACTACACTGACAGAATGAAGGAATAAAAGATAGTTATCTCAACTAATGCAGGAAAAAAAAACCAAATGATCAAAGACTTTCATTATAAAAATACTAAAATAAACTAGAAATAAAAACTTACTACCTCATAATAAAATGGTCGTATATCAGAATACCACAACTTACATTACACTCAGTGGTATAAAAATGTCAGATTTTCCGTGTTTGGGAAAAAGACAAAGATGACCCCTTCCAACATGTCTAATGATACAATATAAGAAGTTATAGCCAGAGAAATTTGGAAATAAAGAAGAAATAAAGGGTGAAAACAGGAGGAAGATGGTAAAGCAGGAGGATTCTCAGGTCACCTTGGGCCACAGGTACACTGAGTAGCAGCTACATCTGTAAAAGTAACTGAAAACTCCAGAAGACTGACAGAACAGAACTTCCACAGTTAACACTAGAGACGAGGCCACATCCTAAAGGGTGGAAGGGGCAGAGACATTGGGAATGAATCTCTCCTTGGCAAGATTAAGAAGGAACAGGAAGGACACCACAAGTGAGTAGAAGTGAACAATTTAGACCCCATTCCAGGCATCTTAGGCACAGGATACCTGTCCTGGGAGATGAGTCCCCATAACATCAAGCCTTGAAAATCAATGGGGCTTAAATCAAGAGCTAAGAAAATCAGCAGAGTCTAACCCTGAAAACTTTAAGCATCAAGAGGGCTTAACTGTGTGAGAGCAAAGTGAGATATGAAACTGAGTTCCCATCCTTAAAGATCCAGACCGATAAATAACCCTGCTTGAGATACAGCACAGAAGTAACCATTTGAAAAGCATCTGGTGTGTAGGTGTAGATCTATTTGCTAGTCTCAGAATATGCACTGGAAAGGTAAAAATATACAGCAGACTTCTCTAAGAGCAAAAGTACTGATGGATACCATTTCTCTTCTTCTCTACCAGATTAGATAGCCAGATACTTAATGGGAATCAAAGCTAACACTCTCCACCCACCTTACTAATACCATGTTTCCCAAACTCATGTTTTCCTGCAGACTCACCAGATCCAATCTGCCTGTCTTGACAGGCATCTCTCCAAAACAGCTCCCACCTTTCCACCCTGAAAGTAGCCCTAGCAGGGACCACCACCACTCCCAAGTGACCCCTGCCCTGGGAAGAGTGGAGATAATCCCACACAAAAGCACACAAGCAGTTTCAACAGGGCAAGCTTTTCCCTTGACCAACAGGTGTTCCATACCTGGAGCAGAGAGACTGACTGCAGACTTGTAGTCTGACAGCTAACCCTACCCATCTATGAGCCCTCTACATAGGCAACTTAACAGTGCAAGAAACAAACCCCACCAAGTGTACCCACAACAAGCAAAGGGAGGCAAAATGTGATTTAACCAGAACAACAGAGCATACACAGAACACACAGGAGACAAAACCTGTGCACCTGGTTCCTTGTCACGAGGTGCATTGTGCTACAGAGAATCATAGGAACCCTCATACACAATGCCACTAATTTCAAGACAAAGAGGGGTAACAAAACTTCCTAAAACATAGAAACAGACACAGAGATATAGATAAAATGAAAAGGCAGAGGAATATCTCCCAGATGAAAGAACAGACAAAATCACAGCAAAAGAGTTAAATGAAATGAAGGTAAGCAACATGCCTGATAAGGAATTCAAAGTAATGGTCATTAAGATACTCACTGGACCTAGAGGAAAAAAGTGAATGTGCTCAATGAGAACTTCAACAAAGACATAGAAAATATCAAAATAGAAGTGTCAGAGATGAAAAATTCAACAACTGAAATTAAAAACAACAACAACAACAAAAACACTAGAGGAGAGTTCTGGTACAAGATGGTGACATAAGAAGACCCTGAACTCATATCCTCCACAGAACACACCAAGTTACACCTATTTTAGAGCAATTCTCCTGAAAAACTGAAGACTGACTGATAAACTTCTGCACAACAAAGTACCGGCCAAAGGAATGAACACTAAATAAGGATGAATAGCAAGAGAGAGACACAGTAGCGAATGAACATCCACTCCTGAGGCTTTGAACTTCAGTGGAGAGGGATACTCCTTAGGAAATAGGATCAGATTTAACTTTCTTTTGGCACAGAAAAGTACCCCCAGTTGAAAAAAGCAACTAGTGAATAAAACAGCCAGCCCTAGAACTCCTCCAAATGGCAAAGGGATTATTGGAACCCTCTCTGGGTCAGAGTGAATGGAGAGTGAGACGGTTTATGTTCCCCCTCCACCTTGAAAGTGCAGACCAGAGCAGGGTCTGGACCCCATAGCCAGGTTGCTACTTCCACAAGTCCTGTATCTGATAGTTTACACCAGCACTGGGGCACAATGAAAGAGCTCAGGTTGTAAAAAACAATTAACCCATAAAGAGCCAGACCTAGAACACTCCCAAAAGGTGAGGCAGCTGCTGGAGACAAAGTTGACATACTTCCCTCACTTTGAAAGTGCAGACCAGTGCACAGTTGGGACATCCCAACTGACCTGCACCTCAGTGAGCCCAGCAGCCTTAGCCTATATCAGCTCCAGCCATCACACTGAGGTGGCCACAGGGTAGTGCACAATGGGACATCCTGGTTAACATAAATTATAATTCTAGCCTTTGTGTCAAAGTGACAAAAGTGGACAGAAGGCCCAGAACCCTCTAGGCTCATACCACCTTTGGCTTCAGATGGCTTGCTAGGGCACCCTTAGCACAGAGCCCTCTGGAATGTCTAGATGATGTCTACTTCAGACCCAGCCACTTTTCTTGTGTGCTCCTGTGCATAGTGACCTGTGAACCCCTGGCTTGTGCCTACATTGACTCCAGTCACCCAGCCAAGGCACTTCTGCCCTGAGCACCTGGACACACCCAGGTTTGTCTTTTTGAAGATGACAACTCATCTTCAGCTGTCCTTTGAGGGCACACACTGCATGGAGAGCCTGGGGACTACACCAATTCATGCCCACATTAAATTTAGCTTTCTTGGCAGGGTACCCACTGAATAGGGGTGCCCCAGAACCTTCCAGCCTATACCGCACCTCAGCTCCAGACAAACTCTAGGGCACCCTTTGTGCAAAGTCTTATAACGCTCAGGTTTATATCTACTTCAGCACTCCTGCCAACGTGCCTTACTGTATATAGCTCCCCCCTGTTTGTACCCACTTTAGTTTCAGCTATTCTGCCAGTTCACTTTCTGTGAAGACAACCCAGGGACCTCCCAGCTTGCACATCGCCTCCCTCAGCTCTACCTGCCCCATTAGGGCATCTCCTGCACAGAACACCCAGCATAACCCAACTCATACCCATTTGAGCTTCAGCTGTCAAGCCACGGTACCTCACTGCATGGAACTCCAGGACATACTGGCCTGTACTGACTTCAGCTTTAGCTGTTCTGAAACAGTGGCAGTTTTCTGGAGAACCACAGGATTCCCTGTGTGGCACCCACCATCAGCTTCATATGTCCTGACATATGCTTATAGTGCCATGCTTAATAGAGTGCCAGAATCTCTGACCTGCCCCCATTTCAGCTTTAGCTGTCCTCACATGATGCCTGCTATGCTGAAAGACTTTGGACCTTCTGGTCTGCAACCCATCTCAACTCCAGCCACAGTGCCAGGGAACCCTGTGCACACAGAAATCCCTGAGAAAACATAGATAGCATCCTCTTCAGATTCCACTATTCTGACAAGGTGTCCCCTGAATATGGAGACTTGGGGCACTCTGGCTTGCACCCTGTATAGCCTTAGCTATCCTGCCAGAGTAGACACTATGTGGAGAACCCCAGGACCCCCAGCCAATACCAGCCCCAGCTCCAGCCAGACAGCAAGAGTCACCAACACACAGAGTCTACACTGGGAATGAACATACATAAGGCCATTCTTTCAAGTTTAGAAAAAGCAAGTAAGTGCTCCAAAGAAAGAACAAGACAAACCTCAGGAAAAGAACTAAATTCAACAGAAATAAGCAAAATGTTTGAAAAAAAATTAAAGTAATAATCATGAAGGTGTTCATGAAGGTGAGCTAGATAGAAGAGTAGAAGAACTCAGTGAGAACTTCAGTAAAATATTGTAATATAATTACATACCACATATATTTACATATGTAAAAGGAAAAATCAGAGTTGACACATACAATAACTAAATAAAAGTACTCTACAAGGAATCAACAATAGAGTAGAGGATACAGAAGAACATATCAGCAATTTGGAGCACAGGGTAATGAAAGCACAGAAGCTGCATAGCAAAAATTGAAAGGAATACAGAAAAAATAATAAGGGTAAGTTAAAGGATCTTTTGGACAACATCAAACCAACAAGCATTTACAATATAGGGACCCCAGAACAAGAAGAAGAAAACAAAGGGCACAAAACATAAATGAAGAAATAATAGCTAAAAAAAATTCCTAACCTAGGAAAGAAAATAGATGTTCTGATTCAAGAAGCACACAGAGAGTTTCAAATAGAATGGACCCAAGGGGGTCCATACCTGACACTCTTGACAATAACTAAAATGACAGAAGTTAAAGGCAAAAAGAAAATGTTAAAAGTAGCAAGACAGACGCACAAAGCTATATTTAGGGGAAACTCAATGAGACTACCAGCTAAAAAGTTAGCTGGTAGTCTTGTAGAAACTATTTATTTATCAGCTGGTATTAGAAACTTTTCAGACCAGAAGAGAGGGGCATGATGTATTCAAAATGTTGAAAGCAAGAAAAAGAAAAACTACAACCAAAAATATTCTACATGGCAAGATTATCATCCAGAATTGAAGTAGAGATAATGTTTCCTAGAGATACAAAAATTAAAGGAGTTTATCACTAGATGAGCATTATAAGAAATATTAAGGTGATTTCAAGTAGAAAAGTAATGGTCATAATTTGGTGTAAGAGAACTATGAATAAAAAAAGTTGTAAACTATATCAGCTGATACATTAAAATATAAGAGAAAGTGAAAGAGAGTGCTTTTTAGGAAGATATTTTATGTTAAAGGACTGGCAAAATTAATATAGACTGCTATACATATAAGATGTTGAATATCAACCTCATGGTAACAACAACAACAAAAAAACCACACACACAACAAAAAAAGAAACACTAACATAATGTTGAAGAAACTCATCAATCACAAGGAAAGAGAACAAAAGAAGAAAGGATAGAACTACAAAAACAACCAAAAAACATATAGCCAAATGAAATTAACTACATATTTATCAATAATTACTTTAAGTATAAATGACATAAATGTTCCAATCAAAAGCCATAGGGTGCTTGACTGGATAAAGGGAAAAAAAAGACCCACCTACATACTGCCTACAAGAGTCACCTTCACATATGGAAGAACTCCACGGTCTGCTAATAATAGTTCACCAGTATTTGAAAACCTTCATACCTTTGTACAATAATTTTCAAATTGTGCTAATTTGTTTTATTTTATTTTATTTTATTTTATTTTATTTTATTTTATATATTTTTTAAATTTTTATTTATTTATTTATTATAGACATATATATATATATATTTTTTTTTAATTTTTTATTTTTTATAAACATATATTTTTATCCCCAGGGGTACAGGTCTGTGAATCACCAGGTTTATTTTTTTAAACTTAAAATTTTTAAAAAAAGATTTTATTTATTTATTTGGCAGGGAGAGAGACAGTGAGAGAGGGAATACAAACAGGAGGAGTATAAGTAGGAGAAACAGGCTTCACGCTGACCAGGGAGCCTGATATGGGGCTTGATCCCAGGGCCCTGGGATCATAACATGAACCAAAGGCAGACACTTAAAGACTGAGGTACCCAGGCACCCCTACTTTGTTTTATTTAAAGTACTTTTCCAAAAATGACAACAAGAAAGCATAGCAAGACGTTTTAGGTTATGTCTACAACACTATTTCAACTTTCCAGTTCAAAACTACATTTTACCTTCTTTCCACTCCTCTATCAACTTACATTCCCTGCCATCATTCAACCTCTCACTATGCTTCAACTTGTAATGAGGAAAAAGAGTGAATAACTCTGCACATTATCTCCATAAATAATACATACTCTTGCTTCTGTTTATATATACACTATATTCTACCCTATAAAAAGTGAAATGTACTGGTTCTTATTGAAAGCCTTGAATTCACCAAGATTTGCCATTTTTTAAAGACCTATTCTCATACTATGTACACCTTCTGGAATCTATATATCCTTCTTCTGTATTTACATATTCACTTCAATTTATAAAACCATTTAGTATATCCTATTTTTAAATGAATAAAATCATTCCATGAGGCATTGCCTCACTTAAGTGTTTTGTTTTCTGTACCACAGAGTATTCTAGCAAAACTTTCACTTTTTCATCTTTCTTTCTTTCTTCACTACACTCCAAATGGGATTTCGTACTCAACTGATCCTCTCAAACCATTGTCAAGATCACCAACATCTTTTTTTGGGTCACTTACATGCTTTCTCTTTCAAGATTTTTTAGCAGTATTCCAAACATTTGATGACCCCATTTAGAGTTAGTTTCAAAAAACAAAAACAAAAACAAAGAAACAAACAAAACCCCACTACTTATTTTCCTTTCAGTTGCTGGTCATTATTTATTTCTGCCAACCAAACCATCTTCAAACCTAGTGGAAACTACATTATTATTGTTGTCATTTATGCATCAGAAGTCTTGACAGGGCTTAGCAGGAACGGTTCATCTTTGTTCTATGTCCTTGCTGTATAGACCATTTACAAAGCTGTATTTTCTGGATGTCTGGCTCAGTCAGATGACCTCATTCACAGTGCTGGCTACTGGAATGGCTGGCTCATTCCAGCAGGACCTATCTATTCATATTGCCTGTCAGCATTCAGCGGTGTGGTCTGAGCTCAATTTACATAGAATGTAGATCCTAAGGAAAAACGTAGCAGCCAGGCCTCTCATGAACTGGGCCCAGGATGGGTACAAGAATATAATTCCCAAACTTTGTTGACCAAAGTGAGTCACATGACCAGACCATATTGAAGGGTTCATCTGTGGATGGAGGGGCCTACAGACATGTGTAGGATGGAGTTACCAGTAATAGTCATTTTTGGAATTTTGCCAATGACCACTCTGCCCAATACTGTTTTGCTGGTCTCTTCTCCTCAGCCTGATTTCTAAACATTAATTCATTTTAGGATTTAGTTCCTTTAACTTGTTTACTTCAGTTACCTTGTCTATTTCTACCCCACAAATGGACAATAAAATCTGAGACATTTAAATAACATCCATAACTGGTGTATTCCAATTAATATTTCCAAACCTGCCTTTCTAACCTGAGCTTCTGAAATTTTATATAACCACCACACTGATACCCTTGTTTGACTATTTATTATTTATTTCAAACATAATTTGTCTAAAGCAGAACATTTTAATTGCTATCCCAATGGCATATCTGCTTTTACTTCAGTCACTTCCATTCCAGAAAATGTTACAATAAACCACCTATTTATTAAAATTGCAAATTACATTATTTTTTAAAAAATTATTTTAATTAACATATAATTATTATTTGCCCCAGGAGTACAGGTCTGTGAATCATCAGGCTTATACATTTCACAGCATTCACCATATCATATACCCTCCCCAATGTCCATAAGCCAACCACCCTATCCCTATCCCCCTGCCCCCGGCAACCCTCAGTTTGTTTCCTGAGATTAAAAGTCTCTCAATTCCTATTTATCAGTCCACAAGTTCCATTAGAAAATACGCTTCACTTGATCTCTAAAATACATCTGATTGTAAACTTACTTTTTCCACTGATAATGTTCATTGCAAACCATTAGCTACTGTTGTTTCGTTTACTGCAGTAGTCTTTTCGCTTTTGCTTTTGTCCCAAAATATCCATTTCCTGCAGAACTGATGGAGTGGACCTGGAAAACTGAAAATCATATCATTTACTTTCTCAACAATTTCGTGTGCTGCAGGTAAACTTCTTAGTCTGTAACATTGAGATTCTCCATGCTCTGGCCTTTTCTACCTCTTTGATTCTCTCTCCATTATTATCTCTCTAGAACCCCACCCTATGCAAAATGGGCATTCTTCTGATCTCAAAGCATGCCAAGCCAGGCGCAGTGGCACATGCCTATAGTCCCAGCTACTCGGGAGGCTAGAGGCAGGAGGATCCCTTGAGTCCAGGAGTTCTGGGCTGTAGTGCGCTATGCGGATCGGGTGTCCGCATTAAGTTTGGCATCAATATGGTGACCTCCCAGGAGTGTGGGACCACCAGGTTGGCTAAGGAGGGTTGAACCCACCCAGGTCGGAAACGGAGCAGGTCAAAACTCCCGTGCTGATCAAAGCATGCAAAGCTTACTCTTACCTGACAAAATTTAAATTTAACATCCTTCTCCTGGTGTGACTTTGGCAGGTCTTCCTTTTCATCATCTGGGTGCAGGTAAGGGACCTTCAAGGAGAATCCATCATTCCCAACATCATGGTTACTTCCCAAAATATCAATATATGTCAATATATAAATATATATGTACACACACACACACATATATATATTTAAATTTTATCTACATTTATCACTAAATGATAGTTTTATTCTTTGTTATTCATTGTCACCAACATACACATTAATAGGTAAATTTCACAAAATCAGGGGCTTTGTCACTCTTGATCAGAAGTTTAATCCCGGCATCCAGAACAGTGCCTGCAAGAGATTTGTCATTCACTAATTGCTGTTGAATGAATAAATAGATAAAAAGGAATAAGAGCCACATTTTGCTATGGAAGTGTTGTTTTTGTTTTTGTTGGTTTTGTTGTAAGAAAATGAAAGTGGAATATAAATTCTTGTCCATGCTGACAGATCTTATCAAGATTTATAAAAGTGAATAATTAGTATAAAATATTCTGTATGTTTTAATGGTTAAATATTTCAGGAAGATTGGGTAAAATAAATTTTATTTTTATTTTCTCTCTTTCCTTTCTAGAAAACATGGCCCTATTCACTGTCCCTAACTTTTAGCACAGTATGTGAAACATCTAGATATTTGTGTATCAGCAATGATTAATAAATACTCTTTTGAGAACTATTGTTTTTGATATCATAATTTATGTACTCCTGCAGGACTTGCACAAAGGAAAACTGAAGTTGGGTCATAAACCCTGTGATGAAATATGCCCAAACTCTGGAAACTAGTAGTCATGCAAGATAATGGATACACATGTTTTGTAGAATTTTAACAAGGAGTAATTGCTATCATTGTGTTTTATTATACTCTCTTCTTTAAACCTAGATTTCCCCAAACCAATCTTCTTAATGCCCCCTTCACCTCTTTGTTTCTGAGTGTGTAGATTAGGGGATTCAGGAGTGGTGTGACAATGTTGTAGAAAAGAGTGAGAAACTTTCCTTGGTCTTTGGAGGAGCTGGTTCCTGGTTGCATGTACATGTAAATGATGTTCCCGTAAAAGAGGGAGACCACTGTGAGATGGGAGCCACAGGTGTTGAAGACTTTGTGCCTCCCTGAGGATGACTGGATACTTAATACAGCTCTCACAATGTAGCCATAGGAGACCAGGATGAACACCAAGGGTGACAGAACAATGCCCACAGCCAAAATAAAGGCAATGCCTTCAACAGCAGCTGTATTGACACAGGCCATCCGGATCAGAGCAGGCATTTCACACAGGAAGTGGTCGACTTTGTAGTACCCACAGCGGGGCAGCCACAGAGTCATTGGAGACATGATCAAAGAGTTGACCACTCCACAGCCCCAGGCTATTGACACCAAGCCTAAGCAGAGTTGTGGATTCATGATCACCATGTAGTGAAGGGGCTTACAGACTGCAACAAACCGGTCATATGCCATGACCGCCAGGAGCAGGCATTCTACACCACCCAGGCCCAGAAACAGGAAGAGCTGGATGGCACAGCCTGTGTAGCTGATGGTCTTGTCATGCCCATTCAGGTTATAGAGCAGCTGAGGGATGGAGCTGGTGGTGAAACTGAGGTCCAGGAAGGATAGGTGGGTGAGGAAGAAGTACATAGGAGTGTGGAGTTTGGGGTCCAACCGGGACACCAGGATGATGGTGGTGTTGCCCACAAGGGTCAGGAGATATGCAATCAAGATGACCACAAAGAGGATCCTCTCCAGATGGGGGCGGTCAGAAAACCCCAAAAGGATGAAATTTCCCTGGGTGCTCTCATTGGTCCAATCCATCTCTACTGTCTTCAGGAGCATGGGAAAAAAAAAGTAATTTGCAGCCACGAATCATTCTGTATGTCTGTCATACTAACACTATTTGAAACTTTGAATAACAATGTATGTGTATTTCTGTGTACATAGCTTAAAACTTTAAAAATAGAGACAATTGGATGGAAAATTTTATAATTTGTAATAGAAATCTACTGAAAACAAAACATAAAACCTGAATATTATTTTAAAAAGAACAAAATTTTTGGTGCAAATTAATTTTTTTGTTTTAGATTTTATATTTATCTTAGAGAGAGAGAGAGAGCAGGTGGGAGGGGCAGGAGAGAGAGTGAAAAAGAGTTTTAAGCAGACTCTGTACTAAGCATGAAGCCAGGCTCAATCTCAAGACCCCAAGATCAAGACCTGAGCAAAAACCACATTGGTTCTTAATTAATTGCACCAATCAAGCACCCCTAAATAAAATATATTTAATAAGATAAAAAAATAGTAAACTGGCAATATACTGGAGACATTTTCCTAAAAAATGGATGAAATGTTTAGAATATGTAAATATCTTGCAACATTTTAAGAAAATAATTTTGCTTTGTCTTTGATAGAAAGTTTGCATATTTTTCCTTTAGGTCTTAAATCCCCTGAACAAGGCTACATGTGAACAAGCAAAATGTGTCCATTTGTACTTCACCTCACTGTAGGGAGAAAGTTGGGACATCATCCTAATATAAATTAATTTTCTCTCCTTCTCTGTGAATACATCTTCTGAATGTTCCTGAAGCTGGTTAGGAGTGCTTGATAACTATTGGCATTTAGTAATTCCTTTGAAAGTCCAATTTTTCCCAAACTTCTCCCAAAAATCTCAGGTTTGAGAGAACATATTTTGGGTTCTCTGGTTTTTGTGATCTTTCATTACCAGGACCATATGTGAAGTGATCTACCTGGTAGATACTACCACTAGTCATGATATCAGTTTTCCTCCATGATCTCTCTTTTGGAAACTGAATACCTAACATAATCACTTTTATAGGTCATACTTTCCACATGGTAATATGTTGCCTTGTGTATTTACCTCACTTGAATTGCCCCACTCTTCATTCCAAATACAGTTTTTGAAGATGTAAATTACTATAGTCAACATTCATCTAAAAACTCCAATCCCTGATATTTGCCCTGTTTTCAGTAGAAGAACCATAATGATTCACTTAACTAATTTTTGCAATAGTTTATTAATTTCTCTATGACTCTGGATGGTTTTTTAAAAGATTTTTATTTATTTATTTGACACACAGAGATAGATTACAAGTAGGCAGAGAGGCAGGTAGAAAGAGAATGGAGGAAGCAGGCTCCCCACTGAACAGAGAGTCCGGTGCAGAGCTCAATTCCAGGACCCTGGGACCATGACCTGAGCTGAAGGCAGAGACTTTAGTCCAATCAGCCACCCAGGCACCTCAACTCTAGAGGATTTTTTAAAGCCCATTTTTGAAATTTGGGAGAAGCCAGGGGTAGCTGGGTAGCTCATTGGTTGAGTGTCTGACTCGGCTTTGGCTCAGGTCATGATTTCAGGGGCATGGGATTAACACCACATGGAGCTCTACAGTCAGTACAGTGTCAGCTTGAGGGTTTTGTCCTTCCTTTTATCCCTCCCCCCTCTCATGTGGTATCTCTATAAAATAAATAAATAAATCTTTAAAAATGAAATAAAATAAAATTTGGGAAGTTCAATAAAATGTTATTATACAAAATCATGACAAAGTGAAATAATTATTAAAATATACCTTTTATGTCTTCCTTGTTGTTGTTGTTGTTGTTTTGTATATCGGAGTAAAATGAAAAGCTTAGTCCTTGAATTTCCACAAAAATAAAAAATTGCTCTTTTGCACTTTTCTTATCACTCAATTTTCTCCACATTGGGGGAATCTTTGGTTTTTATTGTTTGTTTTTTGGTTTCCCATTGCTTCTTCCATTTGGTTACAAAAAGTTTTTTCCTAAGACTTGACCATTTGTCAAAGTGGTAGTAGGTCAGACTCCAGTTAACTAAAACACTATATCTAAATCTCATATAGGTTAAAGTTTTTTTTAATTTTCATTTTTAAAAAATCTGAATCAAAACAAGAGCCCAGGAGGGACGCCTGGGTGGCTCAAGGTTAAGTGGCTGCCTTCAGCTCTGGTCATGATCCCAGGATCCTGGGATAAAGTGCAGCATCAGGTTCCTTGCTTGGCAGGGAGGCTGCTTCTCTCTCCCCCTCTGCCTCTCACTCAGCCTGCTTCTGTTCTCTCTCCCTGTGTCAAATAAATAAATAAAATCTTTAAAAACAAAACAAAACAAAGCAACAACTAAACAAAACAAACAAACAAAAAACAAAACAAAACAAAACAAAAACCCTAGAGCCCAAGACGTGATGGATTTCTGGGGTGATTCTACCAAAAATTTCAAGAAGAAATAATACCTTTTCTCTGGAAGCCGTTTCAAAAAATTGAAGCACAAGAAAAACTTCCAGACTCCTTTTATGAAGACAGCATTACCCTGATCTCCAAACCAGGCAAATACCCCACCAAAAAGAGTTTCAGACCAATATCCCTGATGAATACAGATGCCAAGATTCTCAACAAGATCTAACTAATAAGATCCAACAGTACATTAAAAAGATTATCCACCAACACCAGGTGGGATTTATCCCTGGATTGCAAGTATGGTTGAACATTCACAAATCAATGTGATAGAACAAATCAATAAGAAAAGAGAGAAGAACCACATGGTCCTCTCAATTGATGTAGAAGCATTTGAGAAGATACAGCATCCTTTCCTGATTAAAATGCCTCAAGGTATAGGAATACAGGGAACATTCCTCAAATTCATGAAATCTATCTATGAAAACAACACAGCGAATATCATCCTCAATGAGGAAAAGCTGACAGCCTTCCCTTTCATATCAGGAACACAACAAAGATGCCCACTCTCACCGCTCTTGTTAAACATAGAGTTAGAAGTCCTATCAACAGCAATCAGACAACAAAGGGAAATAAAAGGTATTAAGATTGGCAATGGAGAAGTCAAACTGTCTCTCTTCACAGATGACATAATACTTTATGTGGAAAATCCAAAATTCTCCACCCCTAAACAACTAGAACTCATACAAGAATTCATAATGTTGCAGGATACAAAATCAATGTACAGAAATCAGTTGCTTTCTTATACACTAACAATGAAAATACAGAAAGGGTAATCAGAGAATTGACTCTGTTTACCATAGCCTGAAGAATCATAAGATACCTGAGAATAAACCTAACAATAAAGGATCTGTACTCAAGGAACTACAGAACGCTCATGAAATAAATTGAAGAAGACACAAAAAGATGGAAAAATTCCATGCTTATGAATCAGAAGAATAAATATTGTTAAAATATCTATACCACCATTTCAATGCTATCCTGGTCAAAATTCCACTGGCATTTTTCAAAGTGCTGGAACAAACAATCCTAAAATTTTTATGGAAGAAATTGGTAAGGAAATGTAGAAAAGGAAAAGAAAACTGGGGGTATCCCATTGTCTGATTTTAAGCTTTACTACAAAGCTGTGATCACTGAGACAGCATGGTACTGACACAAAAACAGTCACATAGACCAGTGGAACAGAGTAGAGAGCCCAGATAGGGACCCTCAACTCTATGGTCAAATAATCTTTGACAAAGCAGGAAAAAAATATCCAATGGAAAAAAAGACAGTCTCTCCAATAAATGCTGCTGGGGAAATTGGACAGCTATGTAGAGAAGAATGAAACTAGACCATTCTCTTACACCATACACAAAGATAAACTCAAAATGGATAAAAGACATTAATATGAGGCAAACATCTATCAAAATACTAGAGGAGAATATACGAAGTAACCTCTTCAATATCAACCACAGCAACTTCTTTCAAGATATATCTCTAAAGGCAAAGGAAACAAAAGTGAAAATGAACTTTTGGGACTTCTTCAAGATCAAAAGCTTCTGCACAGCAAAGGAAACAGTCAACAAAACAAAGAGGAAACCCATGGACTGGAAGAAGATACTTTCAAATGACAGTGCAGACAAAGGGCTGATATCCAAGATCTATAACCAACTCCTGAAACTCAACACCAAAAAAACAGATAATCATGTCAAAAATGGGCAGAACACATGAACAGACACTTCTCCAAAGAAGATATACAAATGGCTAACAGACACATGAAAAAATGTTCATCATCACTAGCCATCACGGAGATTCAAATCAAAACCACATTGAGATACCACCTTATACCAGTTAGAATGGCAAAGATTAACAAGGCAGGAAACAACAAATGCGGCTCTTACACTCTTTATAGAAATGCAAGTTGGTACAGCCACTTTGGAAAGTGGAGATTCATTAAGAAATTTAAAATAGAGCTACCCTATGACCCAGCAATTGCACTACTGGGTATTTATCCCAAAGATACAGATGTATTGAAAAGAAGGGCCATTTGTACCCCAATGTTGATAGCAGCAATGGCCACAGTTGCCAAACTGGAGAAAGAACAAAGATGCTTTCAAAAGACAAATGGATAAAGAAGATATGGTCCATATAGACAATGGAATGTTATGCCTCCATCAGAAAGGATGAATACCCAACTTTGTATCAACATGGATGGGACTGGAGGAGATTATGCTGAGTGAAATAAGTCAAGCAAATAAAGTAAATTATCATATGTTTCACTTACTTGAGGAGTATAGGGAATAACTATTATAGGGAGTATAGGGAATAACTATGGTGGATATTAGGGGAAGGAAAGGAAAAGTGAATTTGGGGAAATCGAAGGGAGAAACAAAACATGAGACACTGTGGACTCTGAGAAAAAACTAAGGGTTTGGGAGGTAACGGGTGGTAGGTATTAAGGAGGGCATGTATTGCATGGAGCACTGGGTGTGGTGCATAAACAATGAATCTTGGAACACTGAAAAAAATTAAATTAAATATAAATAATATAATCTCATGTTTTTATATAAAATGGGATTAAACACCATATCTTTAATATTTAACAAGATAAGACTTGTTATTTCGTTTATATTTCGTTAATATTTTATAAAATATTTCATTTCTAAAGAATAAAATTATATAGTAGAAGAGTAACAGATCAGTTAGTAATTTGTATTGAGGAATCTCATCTAATTTCCTGTGTAATAATAGTGTGTATAATTGTTGACTCTGTCTACTCATGCACTTGACTCTGGCCTCAGTTTTATGTCCACTGCCATCCCACTCATCTCTTTCCCGTCTGCAACTCTTTCTATTCTTAATATGTCCTTACCTTTGTTAGTGATGTCTAGTCAGTCTTCTGAATTACCCCTTCTCCCAAAAATATTTGAATATCTTCCTGAATTATCTTTTGAACACTCTATGGATATAGTTTGGTTTTCAAAAGCCCTACAATTTTCACTAGTTTACTTTTAAATTTAGTTACTAATATCCTAGATATCTTACAGTTATTACTCTCTGGAGTTATTACTCTCTGGAGCTAAACATTGTTCAAACTGTGTCATGTATGCTGTTATGTCTGCTTATCATTCATTATCTGTCTGTTACTACTGGACAATTTTGCCACATATGTTTTTCAAGATTCAATCATCTTCTGTGAATTCCCATTTATATATTATTATATTATAGTAATATGTCACTTTGTGCCAAGAAACCTAATTCTTTGGCCTACATTGTTTGCATCACAGTTATCTTTACACATATAATTTAAAAAATTCTGTATTTCAGGGAGGTTTGGATAGTTCAGGCAGTTAAGCATCCAATTCTTGATACCAGCTCTGGTCATGATCTCAGGGTTGTGTGATCAAGACCTTTATCGGATTCTGCAATGAGCATGGAGCCTGCTTAAGATTCTCCTTCTGGAGGGGGGACAAGATGGCCGGGGAATAGGAGGAGGCGCCTTTTCAGCTGGTAAACCAAAGTGAGCTGATTACCTACCAAAGAACTCCGATCACCCATGAAACCAGGCATGAAATCAGCCTGAGATCAGAGTTATACACGTCTGGATCTCTACAGGGGCAGAAGATGCCAGTGGGCAGGTCAAGCAGAGTGGGAACTGCGGACTGATATCGGAAGATAAACAAAAGGGGGAGGGAGCCACCAGAGGCGACCGGTTGGAAAGTAATACCCCAATAGGAGCAAGAGTGCCCTGCATCTGGGAACCAGCATTAACTTGGAGACTGGTTGAAAGCACTCCAAAAGAGCAAAGGATCGTGGGGGGAAATTGTGGGAATCGGGGCAGCTAGGGACAGGGGCTTAAGTCCCCAGTCCCAGGACAGCCACCCTGGCACTGAGGCAGAGAGAGTGCGGTGGAGAAACCAGCTCTTGGTCCCTAAGACACCAGCGCGCCCGAGAATGCTTGGGTTCTAGTTCCTGTGAGGGGATGGGAGCCACGCCAGTTGGCAGTACATGCAAGCCCTACCACAAAGCTTGAGATATGTGTGCACGTCCCTCATGCTTCCCTGAGTTACAAAGGCCTGGCTGGCACTCTTTTACCCGCGCCATTGTTTCAAAGCCTAAGCCATGTGCCCCAAACTCTCCCCTGACATAGGTGCGCAAAAGCCCAGCGGTGCTTACGGACCTGCACCCCGTTCTCAGTGCCTGAGACGTGCACTCGACCCATAGCAAGACGGGCACTCCCAGCCCAGGGCAGCAGCAGAATCTCAGTGTGCAATTGCTGCTTCGAACCTCTCTGGCGGTGGGGAGCTCCCAGACAGCTGCCACTGCCTTGGCTTTGGGTACAAGCAAAAGATCCTGTGCACCCAGGGTCTGCAACTTGGAACCTGCTCTGCCAGGGGCCAAGGGGGATCTTATTTAGGCTCTATACCCAGACTGAGGCTTCTCTCTGAGAGGAAGATGAGGGTGCGGTTTGTTTTCTTCTAAAACTACAAAAAACATCAAAGGCGGTCAAGGTGAGAGAAAAAAAAGTGAACAAGCATAAAAACCGCCAGAGAACAAAAGCCTGAAAAAAAACAGTTTTCTCAGAGCCCACCCCCTTGAGGGGAGTGGGAGGACTTAACTCAGGAAACATCATTGACTGACAACCCACGTGGCAGGCCCCTCCCCCAGAAAACAAACCAAGAAAGAAACAAAAAAAAAAAAAAAAGAGAGAGAGAGAGAGAGAGAAAGGACTACAAGAGAACAACCACTACTTCATAGGAAAACTTGTATTGTTCACTGTTCCCACTATTCCAGTTCATTATCTTTTTTTTTTTTTTACACATAGGTAATTTTTTTAACCTATTTACCATCACGGCGATATGTACAGTACATCACATTCCATAATATGTTTCTAACCTGAACTTTTTGATACATACACCTATGTTTTTCTTTTGCATTTTTATTTTTTGAATTCATTTTTTTTAAATTTTAGTTTAGTTTAGTCTAGTTTACTTCTTTTTATTTTTATCCTCTAATATTCATATAGAGTTGAACTTCAAAGTAATCCCCTTTCCCCAGTCAATACTACCCCTATAGGTAAACCAATATTTAATCCCCTTTATCTTAGGAAAGTTGAGACCTTTAACAAAGATATCAAGATACATCCAGGAAGACTCAAAACAACCTTCCTTGAACAAAGTGAGAATTTATAAGAACTCTCTCATCTTCTTCCACTAGTGTTTCTGTGCTTTTTGTGTTTGTCCTGATAGCATATAAATTTTACACTTGGGGTTATTTTTGACAAGGTTCTTTCTTTAATTTGTATATATATATATATATATATACATGTATACATATGTATATACATATACATATGTATACATGTATATATATATATATACATATTTCTCTTGTCATATACTTGTATCAGTCTTTTTATCTCTTTTTGTTTGTCTACTTCATAAATATTACCTTGGGGCCCATCTGGGCTGAACCTTCTTTTTCATCTTCCCTTTTTTCCTCTCTCTCTCTCTCTTTTTTATTTCTTCTTTTCTTTTTTTTTCTTTTTCTTTTCTTTTGTCTCTCGTTTGGGTGGGGGATCCTGATTGCTCAGAAGTGTTCCAGGCTGCACCTTGACTGCACAACAGTTGATATATCCAGCTACATCTGTTCAGTAATCTCCCACCAAAATGACTAGGAGGAGGAGTGCCCAACCGAAGATAAATACAGAGGATGGACCTTCTCAACAGAGCTAACAGCTGTCAACATAGTCAATATGTTGGAAAGAGAATTCAGGCTAACAATTACCCAGGCAATAGCTAGGTTGGAGAAAGCCATGCATGAACAAATGGAATTGATTAGGGCTGAACTGAAAGCGACCAGACAGGATGTTCACAATGTTAGGGCTGAGCTGAAAGCTATCAGGGAGGAGGTACACAATGCTCTCAATGAGGTCCAATCAAATCTAAACTCTCTCAAAGCTAGGGTAATGAGACAGAAGATAGAATTAGTGATCGGGAAGACAAACAAATAGAGAAAAAGTATCAGGAGGAAGCCTGGAACAAACAGCTTAGAAACCACGAAAACAGAATCTGGGAAATAAATAATGCCATGAAGCATTCCAACGTCAGAATTATTGGAATCCCTGAAGGGGAGGAGAAAGAAAGAAGTCTAGAAGATATAGTGGAACAAGTCCATCATGAAAATTTTCCCAATTTCACGAATGGAACTAGCGTTCATGTACTAGAGGATGAATGGTCTCAACCCAAGATTATACATTCCAAAAAAACATCACGACACGTGATAGTTAAATTGAGGAATTATAATTATAGGAATAATCTCTTGAAAGCCGCCAGGGCAAAGAGGTTCCTTACTTACAGAGGGAAGCCCATCGGAATAACGTCAGACCTGTCCACAGAGACCTGGCAAGCCAGAAGAGGCTGGCAAGATATATTCAGGGCACTAAATGAGAAGAAAATGCAGCCAAGAATACTTTATCCGCAAGAGTGACATTCAAAATGGATGGAGAGATATAGAGTTTTCAAGACCGGCAAGGCTTAAAAGACTATGCAACCGCCAAGCTGACACTGCAGGAAATATTAAGGGGGAGTTCTATAAAAGAGGAAAAATCCTAAGAAGAGCATTGAACAGAAATATAGAGACAGTCCACAGAAAGAAAGACATGAAAGGTAACTCGATGTCAATAAAAACGTATCTATCAATAATCACTCTCAATGTGAATGGCCTAAATGCACCCATAATACGGCACAGGGTTGCAGATTGGATAAAACGACAGGAGCGATCCATATGTTGTCTACAAGAGACCCATTTTGAACCTAAGGATACATCCAGACTGAAAGTGAAGGGATGGAGAAGCATCTTCCATGCGAATGGGCCTCAAAAGAAGTCTGGGGTAGTGAATCTCATATCAGATAAATTACACTTCAAACTAAAGACTGTAGTCAGAGATAGAGAAGGACACTACATAATCCTTAAAGGGACTATCCACCAAGATGATCCAACAATTGTAAATATCTCTGTTCCCAATATGGGAGCAGCCAATTACTTAAGAAAACTGTTAATCAGGATAAAGGGTCATATTGATATGAAAACACTAATCGTAGGAGATCTTAACACGCCTCTCTCAGAAATAGATCATTGAAGCAGAAAATCAATAAAGAAACAAGAGCATTGAATGACACATTGGACCAGATGGACCTCATACATATATACAGAACATTCCACCCTAAAAGAACAGAATATTCATTCTTCTCAAGTGCACACGGAACCTTCTCCAGAATAGACCACATACTGGGTCATATATCAGGACTCAAATGATACCAAAAGACTGAGATTATTCCCTGCATATTCTCAGATCACAATTCTTTGAAACTGGAGCTCAATCACAAGGAAAAGTTCAGAAGGAACTCAAACACCTGGAAGCTAAAGACCACCGTACTTAAGAATGCTTGGATAAACCAGGAGATCAAAGAAGAACTGAAACATATCATGGAATCCAATGAGAATGAAGACACTTCGGCCCAAAACCTATGGGATACAGCAAATTTGGTCCTATGGGGGAAATACATAGCCATCCAAGCCTCCCTCAAAAACATTGAAAAATCCACAACACAGCAGCTGTCTCTAGAGCTGAAAGAACTGTAGAGTCATCAACAAATCAAACCAACTCCACACATAAGAAGGGAAATCATCAAGATTAGAGCTGAGATCAATGAGGTAGAAACCAGAGATACAGTAGAACGTATCTATGAAACTAGAAGCTGGTTTTTTGAAAGAATCAATAAGATCAATAAACCATTGGACACACTAATCCAAGAGAAAAGAGAGAAAGCTCAAATTCATAAAATCATGAATGAAAAGGGAGAGATCACAACTAACACCAAGGAAATAGAAACAATCATCAGAAGTTATTATCAACAGTTATATGCCAATAAGCTTGGAACCTAGATGAAATGGATGCATTCCTGGAAAAATATAAACTACCAAAATTGAACCAGGAAGAAATAGACAACCTGAATAGACCAATGGCTAATAACGAGATTGAAGCAGTGATCAATAACCTCCCAACAAACAAGAGCCCAGGACCTGAATGATTCCCTGGGGGAATTCTACCAAACCTTCAAAGAAGAACCACATATTCTCCTGAAGCTGTTTCAAATAATTGAAGGAGAGGAAAACTTCCAGACTCTTTCTATGAAGCCAGCATTACCCTGATCCCCAAACCAGGCAAAGAACCTACCAAAAAGGAGAATTTTAGACCAATATCACTGATGAATATGGTTGCTAAGATTCTCAACAAGATCCTAGCCAACAGGATACATCAGCACATTAAAAAGATTATCCACCATGACCAGGTTGGATTCATCCCTGGGCTACAAAGATGGTTCAGCATTCGCAAATCAATCAATGTGATACAACAAATTAATATGAGAAGAGAGAAGAACCACATGGTCCTCTCAATTGATGCAGAAAAAGCATTTGACAAAATCCAGCATCCGTTCCTAATTAAAACACTTCAAAGTATAGGGATAGAGGGAACATTCTTGAACCTCATCAAATCTATTTATGAAAGACCCACAGCAAATATCATCCTCAATGGGAAAAAGCTTGCAGCCTTCCCATTGAGATCAGGAACAAGACAAGGATCCTCACTTTCACCACTCTTGTTCAACATAGTATTAGAAGTCCTAGCAACAGCAATCAGACAACAAAGAAAAATAAAAGATATCCAAATTGGTTATGAAGAAGTCAAACTCTCTCTCTTAGCAGATGACATGATTCTTTATACGGAAAACCCAAAAGACTCCACCCCCAAACTACTAGAGCTCATACAGCAATTCAGCAATGTGGCAGGATATAAAGTCTATGTACAGAAATCAGTGGCTTTCTTATACACTAACAATGAAAATACAGAAAGGGAAAATAGAGAATCAATTCCATTTACTATAGCACCAAGAACCATAAGATACCAGGGAATAAACCTAACCAAAGAGGTTAAGGATCTGTACTCGAGGAACTACAGAACACTCATGAAAGAAATTGAAGAAGACACAAAAAGATGGAAGATCATTCCATGTTCCATGATCAGAAGAATAAACATTGTTAAAATGTCTATACTGCCCAGAGCAATCTATACATTTAATGCCATTCCAATCGAAATTCCACTGGTATTCTTCAAAGAGCTGGAGCAAAAATTTGTATGGAATCAGAAGAGACCCCAAATCGCTAAAGAAATGTTGAAAAACAAAAATAAAGCTGGGGGCATCACGTTACCTGATTTCAAGCTTTATTACAAAGCTGTTATCACCAAGACAGCATGGAACTGGCATAAAAACAGACACATAGACCAGTGGAACAGAGTAGAGAGCCCAGATATGGACCCTCAACTCCATGGTCAATTAATCTTCGACAAAACAGGAAAAAATATACAGTGGAAACAAGATAGTCTCTTCAATAAAGTCTGCTGGGAAAACTGGACAGTTATATGTAGAAGAATGAAACTCGGCCATTCTCTTATACTGTACACAAAGATAAACTCAAAATGGATAAAGGACCTCAATGTGAGACAGAAATCCATCAGAATCCTAGAGGAGAACATAGGCAGTAATCTCTTCGATATCAGCCACAGCAACTTCTTTCCAGATATGTCTCCAAGGCAAGGAAATAAAAGCGAAAATAAACTTTTGGGATTTCATCAAAATCAAAAGCTTCTGCACAGCAAAGGAAAAAGTCATAAAAACAAAGAGGCAACCCATGGAATAGGAGAAGATATTTGCAATGACAGTACAGACAAAAGGTTGATATCCAGGATTTATAATGAACTCCTCAAACACAACACACACGAAACAGGCAAACATAAAAAATGGGAAGAAGATATGAACAGACACTTCTCCAGTAAAGACATACAAATGGCTGTCAGACATGTGAAAAAATGTTCATCATCATTAGCCCTCAGGGAGATTAAAATTAAAACCACATTGGGATATCACCTTACACCAGTTAGAATGGCAAAAATTAGTAAGACAGGAAATAACATGTGTTGGAGAGGACGTGGAGAAAGGGGAACCCTCTTCCACTGTTGGTGGGAATGCAAGTTGGTACAGCCTCTTTGGAGAACGGTGTGGAGATTCCTCAAGAAATTAAAAATAGAGCTTCCCTATGACCCTGCTATTGAACTCCTGGGTATTTACCCCAAAGATACAGATGTCATGAAAAGAAGGGCCATCTGTACCCCAATGTTTATAGCAGCAATGGCCATGGTCGTCAAAAAATGGAAAGAACCAAGGTGCCCTTCAACGGACAAATGGATAAGGAAGACGTGGTCCATATACACTATGGAGTATTATGCCTCCATCAGAAAGGATGAATGCCCAACTTTTATAGCAACATGGACGGGACTGGAAGAGATTATGCTGAGTGAATTAAGTCAAGCAGAGAGGGTCAAGTATCATATGGTTTCACTTATTTGTGGAGCATAACAAATATCATGGAGGACAAGGGGTGTTAGATAGGAGAAGGGAGTTAAGGTAAATTGGAAGGGGAGGTGAATCACGAGAGACTATGGACTCTGAAAAACAGTCTGAGGGTTTGAAGTGGCGGGGTGTGGGAATTTGGGGTACCAGGTGGTGGGTATTATAGAGGGAACGGATTGCATGAAGCACTGGGTGTGGTGAAAAAATAATGAATACTGTTTTTCTGAAAATAAATAATATGAAAAAATTAAAAAAAAAAAAGATTCTCCTTCTTTCTCTCCCTATGCCCCTCCCCTACTGATGCACATGCATACCTGCTTGCTTTCTCTCTTTCAAAAAAATACTATATTTCACTATGTTAGTAGAATATAATTAGTTTGGTCACAGTGATAGAAGTGCACTCCTGGTTCCTTTTTACCAAATATATCAATAGAATGTTTGATTACACATTCATATTACTAGAACTTCAATTTTTAGCACCTCAATTTTTTAATTTAGTCTGTGTTGTTCCTGTCATTTTGTTGTTGTTCTTTCACATTTCCCATCACCTGTGAGTGCCTTTCTATCTTCTCTTGACACCTTTACCTATCAGTTAATTTCAAGTATATATATATATATATATATATATATATATATATATATATAATTAAATTTATTTATTTTTTTTCAGAAAAACAGCATTCATTATTTTTTCACCACACCCAGTGCTCCATACAATCCGTGCCCTCTATAATACCCACCACCTGGTACCCCGACCTCCCAAGCCCCTGCCACTTCAAACACCTCTGATTGTTTTTCAGAGTCTATATCTCTCATGATTCACCTCCCCTTTCAATTTACCCCAACCCCCTTCTCCTAACACCCCTTGTCCTCTATGATATTTGTTATGCTCCACAAATAAGTGAAACCATATGATACTTGACCCTCTCTGCTTGACTTAATTCACTCAGCATAATCTCTTCCAGTCCCGTCCATGTTGCTATAAAAGTTGGGCATTCATCCTTTCTGATGGAGGCATAATACTCCATAGTGTATATGGACCACGTCTTCCTTATCCATTTGTCTGTTGAAGGGCACCTTGGTTCTTTCCATTTTTTGACGACCATGGCCATTGCTGCTATAAACATTGGGGTACAGATGGCCCTTCTTTTCACGACATCTGTATCTTTGGTGTAAATACCCAGGAGTGCAATTGCAGGGTCATAGGGAAGTTCTATTTTTAATTTTTTGAGGAATCTCCACACTGTTCTCCAAAGAGGCTGCACCAAATTGCATTCCCACCAACAGTGGAAGAGGGTTCCCCTTTCTCCACATCTTCTCCAACACATGTTGTTTCCTGTTTTGTTAATTTTGGCCATTCTAACTGGTGTAAGGTGATATCACAATGTGGTTTTAATATAAATCTCCCTGTGGGCTAGTGATAATGAACATTTTTTCATGTGACTGATAGCCATTTGTATGTCTTGATTGGAGAAGTATCTGTTCATATCTTCTGTCCATTTTTTGCCATCCATATATTGTCTACAAGAGACCCATTTTGAACCTAAAGATACACCCAGACTGAAAGTGAAGGAATGGAGAAGCATCTTTCATGCCAATGGGCCTCAAGAGAAGGCTGGGGTAGTAATTCTCATGTCAGGTAAATTAGACTTTAAACTAAAGACGGTAGTCAGAGATACAGAAGGACACTACATCA
This sequence comes from Mustela nivalis, assembly GCF_964662115.1. Classification (NCBI taxonomy): domain Eukaryota; kingdom Metazoa; phylum Chordata; class Mammalia; order Carnivora; family Mustelidae; genus Mustela; species Mustela nivalis. The sequence continues at coordinate 4,144,342 of NC_139022.1, read as the reverse complement.
TTCTTAAAGGAACTATCCTCCAAGATGATCTAAGAATTGTAAATAATCTATACTCCCAATATGGGAGCAGCCAATTACTTAAGAAAACTGTTCATCAAGATGAAGAGTCGTATTGATATGAATGAACAAATCGTAGGAGATCTTAACATCCCTCTCTCAGAAATAGATCATAGAAGCAGAAAATCAATAAAGAAACAAGAGCATTGAATGATACATTGAAACAGATGGACCTCATAGATATATACAGAACATTCCACCCTAAAACAACAGAATACTCATTCTTCTCAAGTGCACACGGAACCTTCTCCATAATAGACCACATACTGGGTCACAAATCAGGACTCAACCAATACCAAAAGACTGTGATAATTTATATTTTTTATGCAGGTTATTCTCTTTGATTAAAGTTTGCATTAAAAATATTCTTTATAGGTCTTTGGTATGGTTATATTTTACTCTTTCTATTTTGTATGATTTTCCATATGCCTATTATTTTATTTGAAGTATACTTCAATATTTATTTTATATGGGGTATTTGATTAGATAAGTTCAATAGAAATAAATTATTATTATACCATTTATATGATATTGCTGTCTATTTAACTTTGAATTGACCACTGTGTGCCATGTGTTCATTTCCAAGTGTGTCCTTGCATTATTAAATTAAATTCTCTAAGAAGATGTTTCTCGTGTGTGTGTGTGTGTATTTGCACCCTCTGAAGGATTTAAAGGAATATTGTTGATAGCAAACTAATGACATTCTAAGAAGTGAAAAAAGTGTCAAAGAAATACAATATGCAGACTAAATCCTTACTCACTATTTTTGGTGGCATGTTGCCAATAGTAGAATCAAAGTGGCTAAACTCTGATTACAGAAGTAGAAGAATCAGATGATTTAACTCCAGCAAATCACTCTATTTTTGTGATTTCTACCTGCCATTTATCCTCTTGATCATGTCCCCAGAGGAGATCTAGCTTAAAGCTGGTGGATTGTAGATGAATCTCTCCAATTTCACAAACCATGATAGCCATCCATGGGAAGGAGAGATAAGGGACATAACTCCTGACCTTCGTCCTTTTCTATTTAACTCTGAAGGACTTGCACTTCGCTGTAGAAAGGTTTTTATGGAGATGACATGGGAAGGATAATACCCCTGGAGAGAAGCTTGGGAGACAGTGCAGAGAAGATGTACAATAATAGGGATTTTGATGCCTCAGGGGACTTCAAATTCCCAGGAATCATTAGCATGTAAATTGGAAGCTTCAGAAGCAGAAGTCAAGTGGGAAATTAATCATACTTCCGTGTTTTGGCGTAACTATAACAATCATGACTGTAACTATATATAAAACAAGAAGTATAACAACTTAAACTATATATTTCTGTCTCCCTATGACACAAATGATAAAATCTGAGGGGTTTTGTTGTTGTTGTTGTTCTTTTTTGTCTTGTCATGAAAGGAAATGCCCTTATAACTTCCTTTTAGCCAAAAATATGAAATTATTTAATAATTTCTACAAAATCCAATAAACCATTTAGTTCTCTCTTCTCCAAGTAGTATTTTATTATCACAGCCAAGCAAGACAAAACCATCCCCATAGCAGAAGCTACAGCACAACAATGTTTCACTTCTCTTCCCTTTTATTACAAACCCAGTAGAATGAGGGCTCAAATGGCATCTGGAGTTCTTCCATGGAGTAGCTTATGGGAAATGACATAGCAGTCTATTTTCATAGACTGTAGTAAAGAAAATTAATTACTGAGTTTAATTTCTTCTGGAAAAGACATGACTGAATATTTAACTCCAAAATCTCAGGAGTAAATTTGAATTAGCAACCTATCCTGTTAGGTACTAAATTTTATTATGTAAATATATTACTAATTATGTTTTTAAAAACAAGACATAGTGTTTTTGATAATGTGGCATATCATCAACCTAGTAAATTCACACAAATATAAACAAATCATTTCTTAAATAAAACTAAAGAGAGCAATCCCTCAAAATCTTCATTGTGTTAGTCTCATGCTTTCAAGCAAATAAAAATATACTAAGCCTTATTCAATCTCTTCCTACAAAAGGAAGGTTTTACTATAAGTAATGGAATACACAAATTATTTGATGGAGACAAAGGGAAGCCAGAATACATATATTTGTCTGTGAATCACCAGGTTTACACACTTCATAGCACTCACCAAAGCACACACCCTCACCAAAGTCCATAATCCCACCCCCTTCTTCCAAACCCCCTCCCCCCAGCAACCCTCAGTTTGTTTTGTGAGATTAAGAGTTTGTCTCCCTCCCATTCCCATCTTGTTTCATTGATTCTTCTCCTACCCACTTAAGCCCCCATGTTGCATCACCACTTCCTCATATCAGGGAGATCATATGATAGTTGTCTTTCTCTGCTTGACTTATTTCGCTAAGCATGATACGCTCTAGTTCCATCCATGTTGTCGCAAATGGCAAGATTTCATTTCTTTTGATGGCTGCATAGTATTCCATTGTGTATATATACCACATCTTCTTGATCCATTCATCTGTTGATGGACATCTACGTTCTTTCCATAGTTTGGCTATTGTGGACATTGCTGCTATAAACATTCGGGTGCATGTGTCCCTTTGGATCACTACGTTTGTATCTTTAGGGTAAATACCCAATAGTGGAATTGCTGGGTCATAGGGCAGTTCTATTTTCAACATTTTGAGGAACCTCCATGCTGTTTTCCAGAGTGCTGCACCAGATTGCATTCCCACCAACAGTGTAGGAGGGTTCCCCTTTCTCCGCATCCTTGGCAGCATCTGTCATTTCGTGACTTCTTGATTTTAGCCATTCTGACTGGTGTGAGGTGATATCTCATTGTGGTTTTGATTTGTATTTCCCTGATGCCGAGTGATATGGAGCACTTTTTCAGGTGTCTGTTGGCCATCTGGATGTCTTCTTTGCAGAAATGTCTGTTCATGTCCTCTGCCCATTTTTTGATTGGATTATTTGTTCTTTGGGTGTTGATTTTGCTTAGTTCTTTATAGATTCTGGACACTAGTCCTTTATCTGATATGTCGTTTGCAAATATCTTCTCCCAGTCTGTCAGTTGTCTTTTGATTTTGTTAACTGTTTCCTTTGCTGTGCAAAAGCTTTTGATCTTGATGAAATCCCAATAGTTCATTTTTGCCCTTGCTTCCCTTGCCTTTGGTATTGTTCCTAGGAAGATGTTCTGCGGCTGAGGTCGAAGAGGTTGCTGCCTGTGTTCTCCGCAAGGATTTTGATTGACTACTTTCTCACATTGAGGTCCTTCATCCATTTTGAGTCTATTTTTGTGTGTGGTGTAAGGAAATGGTCCAAATTCATGTTTCTGTATGTGGCTGTCCAATTTTCCCAGCACCATTTATTGAAGAGGCTGTCTTTTTTCCATTGGACATTCTTTCCTGCTTTATTGAAAATTAGTTGACCACAGAGTTGAGGGTCTATTTCTGGGCTCTCTATTCTGTTCCATTGATCTATGTGTCTGTTTTTGTGCCAGTACCATGCTGTCTTGATGATGACAGCTTTGTAATAGAGCTTGAAGTCCGGAATTCTCATGCCACCAATGTCGGCTTTCTTTTTCAATATCCCTTTGGCTATTCGAGGTCTTTTCTGGTTCCATATAAATTTTAGAATTATTTGTTCCATTTCTTTGAAAAAGATAGATGGTACTTTGATAGGAATTGCATTAAATGTGTAGATTGCTTTAGGTAGCATAGACATTTTCACAATATTTATTCTTCTAATCCAGGAGCATGCAACATTTTTCCATTTCTTGTGTCTTCCTCAATTTCTTTCATGAGTACTGTATAGTTTTCTGAGTATAGATTCTGTGTCTCTTTGGTTAGGTTTATTCCTAGGTATCTTATGGTTTTGGGTGCAATTGTAAATGTGATTAACTCCTTAATTTCTCTTTCTTCTGTTTTGCTGTTGGTGTAGAGAAATGCAACTGATTTATGTGCATTCATTTTATATCCTGACACTTTACTGAATTCCTGTATAAGTTCTAGCAGTTTTGGAGTGGAGTCTTTTGGGTTTTCCACATATAGTATCATATCATCTGCGAAGAGTGATAATTTGACTTCTTCTTTGCCGATTTGGATGACTTTAATTTCCTTTTGTTGTCTGATTGCTGAGGCTAGGACCTCTAGTACTATGTTGGTGATCATGGACATCCCTGCTGTGTTCCTGACCTTAGCGGAAAAGCTTTCAGTTTTTCTCCATTGAGAATGATATTTGCGGTGGGTTTTTCATAGATGGCTTTGATGATATTGAGGTATGTGCCCTCTATCCCTACACTTTGAAGAGTTTTGATCAGGAAGGGATGCTGTACTTTGTCAAATGCTTTCTCAGCATCTATTGAGAGTATCATATGGTTCTTGTTCTTTCTTTTATTGACCTGTTGTATCACATTGACTGATTTGCGGATGTTGAACCAACCTTGAAGCCCTGGAATAAATCCCACTTGGTCGTGGTGAATAATCCTTTTAATGTACTGTTGGATCCTATTGGCTAGTATTTTGTTGAGTATTTTTGCATCTGTGTTCATCAAGGATATCGGTCTATAGCTCTCTTTTTTGGTGGGATCCTTGTCTGGTTTTGGGATCAAGGTGATGCTGGCCTCATAAAATGAGTTTGGAAGTTTTCCTTCCATTTCTATTTTTTGGAACAGTTTCAGGAGAATAGGAATTAGTTCTTCTTTAAATGTTTTGTAGAATTCCCCAGGGAAGCCGACTGGCCCTGGGCTTTTGTTTGTTTGGAGATTTGTAATGACTCTTTCAATCTCCTTACTGGTTATGGGTCTGTTCAGGTTTTCTATTTTTTCCTGGTTCAGTTGTGGTAGTTTATATGTTTCTAGGAATGCATCCATTTCTTCCAGATTGTCAAATTTGTTGGCGTAGAGTTGCTCATTGTATGTTATAATAGTTTGTATTTCTTTGGTGTTAGTTGTGATCTCTCCTCTTTCATTCATGATTTTATTTATTTGGGTCCTTTCTCTTTTCTTTTTGATAAGTCTGGTCAGGGGTTTATCAATTTTATTAATTCTTTCAAGGAACGAGCTCCTAGTTTCGTTGATTTGCTCTATTGTCATTTTGCTTTCTATTTCATTGATTTCTGCTCTGATCTTTATGATTTCTCTTCTCCTGCTGGGCTTAGGGTTTCTTTCTTGTTCTTTCTCTAGCTCCTTTAGGTGTAGGATTAGGTTGTGTACCTGAGACCTTTCTTGTTTCTTGAGAAAGGCTTGTACCGCTATATATTTTCCTCTCAGGACTGCCGTTGTTGTGTCCCACAGATTTTGAACCGTTGTATTTTCATTATCATTTGTTTCCATGATTTTTTTCAATTCTTCTTTAATTTCCCGGTTGACCCATTCATTCTTTAGAAGGATACTGTTTAGTCTCCATGTATTTGTGTTCTTTCCAACTTCCTTTTGTGGTTGAATTCTAGCTTTAGAGCATTGTGGTCTGAAAATATGCAGGGAATGATCCCAACCTTTTGAAACCGATTGAATCCTGATTTAGGATCGAGGATTTGATCTATTCTGGAGAATGTTCCATGTGCACTAGAGAAGAATGTGTATTCTGTTGCTTTGGAATGAAATGTTCTGAATATATCTGTGATGTCCATCTATTCCAGTGTGTCGTTTAAGGCCTTTATTTCCTTGCTGATCTTTTGCTTGGATGACCTGTCCTTTTCAGTGAGGGTTGTGTTAAAGTCCCCTACTATTATTGTATTATTGTTGATGTGTTTCTTTGATTTTGTTATTAATTGATTTATAGATTTGGCTGCGCCCACGTTGGGGGCATAGATATTTAAAATTGTTAAATCTTCTTCTTTGACAGTCCCTTTGAGTATGATATACTGTCCTTCCTCCTTATTATAGTCTTTGGCTTAAAATCTAATTGATCTGATATAAGGATTGCCACTCCTGCTTTCTTCTGATGTCCATTAGCATGGTAAATTCTTTTCCACCCCCTCACTTTAAATCTGGAGGTGTCTTTGGGCTTAAAATGAATTTCTTGGAGGCAACATATAGATGGGTTTTGTTTTTTTATCCATTCTGATACCCTGTGTCTTTTGACAGGGGCATTTAGCCCATTCACATTCAGGGTAACTATTGAGAGATATGAATTTAGTGCCATTGTATTGCCTGTAAGGTGACTGTTACTGCATATTGTCTCTGTTCCTTTCTGATCTACCACTTGTAGGCTCTCTCTTTGCTTAGAGAACCCCTTTCAATATTTCGTCTAGAGCTGGTTTGGTGTTTGCAAATTCTTTCAGTTTTTGTTTGTCCTGGAAGCTTTTAATCTCTCCTTCTATTTTCAATGATAGCCTAGCTGGATATAATATTCTTGGCCGCATGTTTTTCTCGTTTAGTGCTCTGAAAATATCATGCCAGCTCTTTCTGGCCTGCCAGGTCTCTGTGGATAAGTCAGCTGCCAATCTAATATTTTTACCATTGTATGTTACAGACTTCTTTTCCCGGGCTGCTTTCAGGATTTTCTCTTTGTCACTGAGACTTGTAAATTTTACTATTAGGTGACAAGGTGTGGGCCTATTCTTATTGATTTTGAGGGGCGTTTCTGAACCTCTTGAAATTTGATGCTCATTCCCTTTGCCATATTGGGGAAATTCTCCCCAATAATTCTCTCCAGTATACCTTCTGCTCCCCTCTCTCTTTCTTCTTCTTCTGGAATCCCAATTATTCTAATGTTGTTTCATCTTATGGTGTCACTTATCTCTCGAATTCTCCCCTCGTGGTCCAGTAGCTTTTTGTCCCTCTTTTGCTCAGCTTCTTTATTCTCTGTGATTTGGTCTTCTATATCACTAATTCTTTCTTCTGCCTCCTTTATCCTAGTAGTGAGAGCCTCCATTTAGTTTTTTTAAGATTTTATTTATTTGTCAGAGACAGAGGGAGAGAGAGCGATCGAGCACAGGCAGACAGAGCAGCAGGCAGAGGCAGAGGGAGAAGCAGGCTCTCTGCTGAGCAAGGAGCCTGATGTGGGACTCGATCCCAGGACCTTGGGACCATGACCTGAGCCGAAGGCAGCTGCCCAACCAACTGAGCCACCCAGGCATCCCGAGAGCCTCCATTTTTGATTGCACCTCATTAATAGCTTTTTTGATTTCAACTTGATTAGATTATAGTTCTTTTATTTCTCCAGAAAGGGATTTTATATCTCTCGAGAGGGTTTCTCTAATATCTTCCATGCCTTTTTCGAGCCCGGCTAGAACCTTGAGAATTGTCATTCTGAACTCTAGATCTGACATATTACCAATGTCTGTATTGATTAGGTCCCTAGCCTTCGCTACTGCCTCTTGTTCTTTTTTTGTGTGTTGAATTTTTCCATCTTGTCATTTTGTCCAGATAAGAGTATATGAAGGAGCAAGTAAAATACTAAAAGGGTGGCAAAGACCCCAGGAAAATATGCTTTAACCAATTTAGAAGAGATCCCAAATCGTGAGGGGGTAGAAAGGGGATAAAAAGAGGTTCAAAAAGGAAGAAAGAAAAAAAGAAAAGAAAAAAATTTAAAAAAGAAAACAAATAAGAAAAATATAAAAAAGTAAAATATATTTATATTGGATCAACTAGTTAAAAAACGTTTAAGAAGAAAAAGGTAAAAGTTAAAAAAAAATTTACCAGAAGGCGAGAAAAAAGAAAAAAAAAACAAAAAAATGAAAAAGAAAAAAATCAAATTATTGCAAGCCTAAAAAAAATCACAGTGAAAAAGCCATGAGTTCCATGCTTTGCTTTCTCCTCCTCGAATTCTGCTGCTCTCCTTGGTATTGAAACCGCACTCCTTGGTAGGTGAACTTGGTCTTGGCTGGATTTCCTGTTGATCTTCTGGGGGAGGGGCCTGTTGTAGTGATTCTCAAGTGTCTTTGCCCCAGGTGGAATTGCACCGCCCTTAACAGGGGCCGGGGTGATTAATCCGCTGGGGTTTGCTTTCAGGAGCTTTTGTTCCCTGAGCGCTTTCCGTAGAGTTCCGGAGGATGGGAATACAAATTGTGGCCTCCTGGTCTCTGGCCCGGAGAAGCCGAGAGCCCAGGGCCCCACTCCTCAGTGCGCCCTCAGAGAACAGCGCCCAGTTACTCCCGTCTGCCTGACCTCCTGCCGTGCTCCGAGCTCACCGAGCCTGCGACCGGTTCAAGATAACACCGAGCTGTGAGCTTACTGTCGACTCTGTCTCTGTAGCCGGCTTTCCTGTTCCAATACTCGCAAGCTCTGCGACACTCAGACACGCCCGATCCTTCTGTGACCCTGTGGGACCTGAGGCCACACTGACCCCGCGTGGGCTTCACCCCAGTTTAGCCCCTGGAGCAATGTCCCTCAGCGGAACAGACTTTTAAAAGTCCTGATTTTGTGCGCTGTTGCTCCGCTGCTTGCCGGGAGCCGTCCCCTCCCCCCGGGTTCTAGCTTCCTGTCACTTTGGATTCACTTCTCCACCGGTCCTACCTTTCAGAAAGTCGTTGTTTTTCTGTTTCCAGAATTGCTATTCTTCTTCTCTTCGATCTGCCGATGGATTTTCAGGTGTTTGAAATATTTAGATAAGCTATCTAGCTGATCTCCAGCTAGCTGAAGCAGTCTCAGCCTGCTACTTGTCCGCCATCTTGACTCTGCCTGCCGCCTGAAGCCAGAATATTTTAATGAGTCCCACTGCTCGCAGTTCTGCCCCGGACCATGCCCATTCAAGTTTCTAAACTTGCTCAGCATATTCTCTCCTTAAAGAAACAATCTTAACTTACTCTCCCCATACAGGATCACACATAGCAGGCCACCCTTATATCTGTTGGCTAAAGTTCCCACAATGAAATGTAATTGATCATTTTATTTAATTCAAACAAATATTACAAATCTTTCCACCTTTTCTCATGTAAATGATCTATTCCATTTTATTCTCCTTGGTAAACTTGATAGCAAAGAGCTACAGCATAATTTAGGAAAATCCAAAGTCCATCTCCATTTCTACTGAAGTTAGGGTATAGAAAAATGGTAGCAATATTAATAAAATATATTAAGATTGAGAGGTTGGTTGAACCTGGTGGTGGGTATTATGGAGGGCACATATTGCATGGAGCACTGGGTGTGGTACATAAACAATGATTTCTGGAACACTGAAAAGAATTAAAAATAAATAAAAAATTTATAAAAGATCAAATCAGAGATAAAATAAATATTAATATCAATAAGAAATCATCAGAGTATGCAAAAATGGGGAATTGAATTTTACGAAATAGAGGATTCAAAAATGAAAATATAACAAAGGGACACTTAGGCGGTTCAGTTGGTTAAGCATCTGCTACAGCTCAGGTCATGACCTGATGGTCCTGGGATTGAGCCCTGCATTGGGCTCCCTTCTCAGTGGGGAGTCTGATTCTCCCTCTCCTTTTGCCCATCCCCTGCTTTGCTCTCTCTCTCTTTCTCAAATAAATAAATTAAAAATCTTTAAAAAATTAAAATAAAATGAAAAATAAATAAATAAATAAAAACACATTAAAAAGAAAAGAGGCAGACACCTAACTGACTGAGCCACCCAGGTGTCCATCTTTCTGTATTTGTTAATGATTTTTCTGTAATAGCATTCTTTGATTCCCGTTTCTATCTTTGTGTGTCTACAATAGGTTTTAGCTTTGTGGTTACCATAAGACTTGCATAAAACATATTATAGAAAAAACAATCTACTGTAAACTGATAACAACTTGCCTTTAATTGCATATTAAAACTCTATCTTTAAAAAAAAGTAAAATAAAAAGAAAAGTAAACCAACCTGTATAATGATGGTGGAGAATGTATTATTTTGTTATTTTAGTACAGAGAGAAATGAGATTCTCCTATTAGTTATGACAAACATATTTTTCCTAAAGTCATGCCTTGCTTGCAAGAAATTTAGAAAACACATATTGAACAACTTTTATATGCCCCGAAGTATGATATAAGTCAACAGCCATCTTGCATAGAACCTTTGAGACATCTGTGTCTTGTTGGGGAGAGTTGATCTGCTCCAATACTAACTGGTTTTCCCCATTTCAGATGCAAAACTGTTGTCAGTGAACTCCAATCTCCACCTTTACTTGTTGTCTTGGGTCTTCTATGACTCTCAACTTCTTCCTTCATTGTTTACAATTTATTTTTAGGGAAGTATATACTCTTTTAAAAAGTTTGCTGAGAGATCAAATTATTTAGACAGAAGATAGATTTGTTTTAACTGTCTCCATGAATGAAATTGTGGATAACTATAATATTCAATTTTGAAAATTGCTCAATTTTCTTTTGGTTTGTTATTGAGAAGCTGAAAGTCATTCTGGATTATGACACTTTTTTTTTTTTTTTTTTTACTTCAGAGAAACTTGTGAACTTGTTATATGTTTTGAGCATACCAAATACTATAATCGTTCATCAACTCACCTGAAGGGTTTCAGGAAATCCTTTAATGTGATCACACAAGACTATTGGCTAGAAGAAATGTTCTTTATTTATTTCATTAATTATAACTTTCCTCTACTTTTTCTGTTCTCAAATTATAAAACTGCCATTACTCAGTGTTGTATTTCCTATACTAAATTTCTATTTTAAAAATTTCATTATTTTGTGTTTTTATACTATGATCCTAAATATTTCCTCATTTTGATCATTTAACTCTTCTATTGACATTTTTAAAATTGATCATCACATTTTTAAAAGATTTATTTATTTATTTAATTGACACAGAGAGAGAGAGATTGCAAGTAGGCAGAGAGGCAGGCAGAGAAAGGTGGGGGAAGCAGGCTCCCCACTGAGCAGAGAGCCTGATGATAGGACCCTGAGATCATGATCTGAGCTGAAGGCAGAGGCTTAACCCACTGAGCCACCCAGGCTCCCCTGATCATCACATTTTTAACTAGCAAGAATATATATTGATTATGAATTAATAATTCAATTATCCTATTATATCCCTTTGTATTTTCTTTGATATGTCTACAATTCATTTCTCTAAGATTCATTTTTCTTCTCGCTCCATATACATTTCTTCACAGTTTCACTATTTTGATTATTTGGGTTTATATTCTTCATGAAAATGAATCTCTTCAAATATCTAATAATCTTTCTCTGTTCATTATATGTATATCCCAAGTAATTTCTCAATTAGAATAGATGATAATTCTAAATATATGAGAGAGGACATATATTTATTTGCCCATGCTGCTTTCCTGTGATGGCCATGGTGTATGATAACACAGTGTAAAACATTAAAAACAAGAGGAATAGGGATTAAAAACTTGACAGTATACAGATATTATGATGGGTGCTTTTTCTTTTTCTTTTCTTTTACAGATTTCATTTATTTATGTGAGATAGAGCAAGATAAAGAGCATAAGCAGAATAGAGAGGGATAGGGAGAGGGAGAAGCAGGCTACCCACTGAGCAGGGAGCTGGACTCAGGGCTAGATCCCAAGGACCCAGGGATCATGACATGAGCCAAAGGCAGACACTTAATGAACTGAGCCACCCAGGTACCCCCAGTGCTTTTTCTTAATAGTTCTCAATTTTGTCTTGGGTAGCTTAAGAAGGGACAGGAGAGGTAGAAGGTTCTTTGTTTCTTCTGCTGCAGTAAATGTCACAATGAATGGCAGCAAAGAACAAACACTAATCGTGGTGTTGGGATGGATTCTAGCAGGACAAGTCACTGCTTCCCACCAATTCCAAGTCTTGCATCGATTTCTAATGTTTTATTAAGATAACATAAGTAAAGCACTTAAGGATGTACTGGAACAAGTAACCCTTTCCTGGATGATGGTTTCTGCTGTCAATACGTGTAGCTAATTGTTCCTTCTCTCCTTTCTGTGGCTCTATAGCAGGAAATGTGTCTCATTCTCCAGAATGCTGATTTTCCCATCTGTCTCTCTTTCTCTCCTTTCTCCTTAAAAGAACATCTTCCCTTCTTTCTTCATATACTGTCCTTCCTTATTGCCCATACCCTTTACATTAGCAGTTAAACATATGTTTGTGTCAGTTACTCTGCATTCACTGATTCTGTTACTACTTCATTCATTCATTTACAAATATTCATGAGAATTTAATGTCTGCCAGCCTCTCGAGATACAAAATGAACAAACTCTACTTTTGTGAAATTTACACGTTGGAAGTTTTTAATTTTCCTTCTTAGTAGCAAGAACTGTGTTTTTATTGATAACTACTTCTAGTAGTTTTTTTTTTTTATTGTCAGGATCTATTTCTTTTGTTTATTATTGGAATTAAAATGTGAATTTGGTCACAAAGGTATCTCTCAATACTTTTCTTTTTATGAAATTCTATTGACTCCATCATCTGTCCACTCTTAATTATGTTCTCAAAATACTTCAGCCTCAATACTATCTATTGACGGTTTAAAAAACAAAATCTATTAGGAGAGAGCTCATTCCTTCCATCTCTAACTCTGGAATTCTTTATCACTCCCTTTCTATCTTAAAAAACAAAAGGAGTCTTGTCTACTATGAAGTCTCAAGAGCATAGAAATCTGGTTTCTTCCCTTACACTTTTTAAAAAACTGCTTTGACAGAGGGATTTAATACCTTGAGATTGTCACCAGTGATCCATTGGAAATTTTGGAGCTCTCCTTAATGACTTTCTGACATGGACACATGAATGCTGCTTCCTTTTGGAAATTTTCCTTGGTCACATTAGCTGTTCTGTACCTCCTTTTAAGTCACTTTTTTTGTTTTTGTTTGTTTGTTTGTTTTGTCTTTTTCCCTCTCATCAAATCTTTTGCCTCAGCTAACCACATCAGTATTTGTTCTTCCTATAAATATTCCTTTAGCTTAATTAACTATATAGTTTTAACCAGTATTTTAAAAAGCAGTTCCCAAATGAAAGTCTGTCATAGACCCTATGTAGAAGTTTGCACTGTTATACAAATGAGTCTCCAAAAATAACTCTGACTCAAGATGTTCAAATAATACTCAAAATTTGCAACCTTTTGGCACCAGATTGGCTCATTCAATACAACAAGTGACTCTTAATCTTGGGGTAATGAGGTCAAGACCATGTTGGGCACAGAGTTTACTTTAAAAAATGCACTCCCTGTAATTTTGCAACCTGCATGGAGATAACCTGACCCCAGTTTCTTTCATCTAACAGTCTTGCATCTATAATCATCATGCTTACTTACATTGCATATCTATGTGCATGTGTTTTCAATTTTATCTAATTGCAAAGACCTTAACACTCATATTAGTTTCTGTAACTGTTACTAAATCCCACATTTGGCTTCTTGTTACTCAAAAGGCCAATACTCAAGAGATGATTATTGACTGAAAAGGAATATGAAGTTTACTTTTGGGGACAACCACCTGGGGAGAAGGTAGATGCTTGCCCTAAAGCCAGATTTATGGTTTCTGTCTAGCCAAGAGGGTTTTAAAGATGGGGGCTGGTCATCAGTGAGAGGGCACAGTGATTTGTAATAATTCCTGATTATGTGTACCTTTAAGGTGACTATTTACAACTTTCAATGTGTGAATGTTGTGCAGGAGGTCTAATTTATGTTCTGTGACATCAAGAGGCTTTCTATTCTCCTTAAAGGAAGGAGTGCAAGATTTATAGATACACAAGATGGTTAGTAAATGAATCATATAAACTTAAGAATACCTATTAAAGCTCACAATGCTGGCCAGAATGATCAAGATCACTTCATAACCCTAGTCTTTGAAAGAATAGGAAACACAGAGTAGATGCTCTCTACACTTATTCTAATGATGAGTGAATCAGTAGATGGAAGGTAAATTTGTGGTCCCCTTGGCAAACATGCAATGAAACAAGGAAGGTTGATTGGTCTGACAGCTGGGAACCAATCCAGTGATTATGACATCTGCTTTGCCAAGATCTTGTGGAACAAAACACAGTGAAGTGCAACTTCCTGGTTTATGTCTCATTTTACTTCTGCAAATGCCTGTGTCTTTTGTGGGTAGGAGGTCTTTGATATTGATCATAAGGAAAGAGAAAAGCTATAAATATTAGTGCCAAAGAGAAGATTGTAGCTACAATAATGCTGTTGTAGTAACTCAACAGAGATTTTTTTTTTAAGATAGATTTTTTTTTTTTGAAAAGTGACTTTCCCCAAGCAATATTTAGAATAAAAAATTGGGAAAGATGGATGTAATTAAGAAGGATGAGCTTATAATAATCAGATTTTGGAATAAAGAATTGCAAACTACTTTAGTTTTGCAAACTAGAAAAATAGCTGTGACAAAGATAGAATTTAAATGAGCCCACAAGAAGTGGAAAGTTTGATGTGAACAATACTGAGTCAATTGATCCATAAGTTTTGTGGTTATTGAATACAAAATATGTAATAAGGAGGGACAAGATGGCGGGGATGTAGGAGGAGGCGCCCTTTCAACCTAGACCCTAAAGTGAGCTGATTGCCTTCCAAAGAACTCTGCGATCACCCACGAAATCAGCCTGAGATTAGAATTATACACGTCTGGATCTTTACTGGAGCAGAAGACGCCAGTGCGCAGGTAAAGCAGAGGGGGAAAGTCAGACTGATATCTGAAGATAAACAAAGGGGGGAGGGAGCCACTAGAGAAGACCCATTGGAAAGAAACAACCCAATAATAGAATGACCTGCGCCTCTGGTTAATGCTGGGGACCATCATTAATTTGGGAGTCTGGTAGAAAGCACTCAAAAAGAACAAAGGATCACTGGGGGGAAATTGCGGGAATCAGGGTGTTAGGGTTAGGGCTTAAGTCCCCAGACCCAGGACAGCCACCCCTGGCACAGAGCCAGAGAGAGTGCAGCAGAGAAACCAGGTCTTGGTCCCTGAACCACCAGCAGGCCTGAGAGTGCTTGGCGCCTGGCTCCCTTGAGGGGCTGGGAGCCTTATGAGCCAGCAGAAACACAGCCTTTTTGCAGTCCCCATGCCAGTGGCCTGCCCTGCCATCAGAGTCCTAGTCCTGCACCGCACCCTAACCTGAGAGAGGTGCACACAGGCGCCAGCCAAAATCTCTTGGACCAGAAAGACCAGGCACGCCCAGCCTGGGCCAGTGGGTAAATCTCAGTGTGCGATCCCTGCTTGGAAATTTTCTGGCAGTCTGGAGCTACCCAGACAGCCGCTGCTGCTGTGGTTTTGGGTACAAGCAAAAAATCCTGAGTTCCCAGGGACCCTGACTGGGAACCTGATCTGCCAGTGGCCAAGGGGGGATATATTTGGGCTCTGCAGCCAAACTGAGGCTACTCTCTGAGAGGGAGGTCAGGGTGCAGTTTGCTTTCCTCTAAATCTACAAAAACCATCAAAAGCAGTCAAGGCAAGAGCGAAAAACAAAAGTGATCATTATAAAAACCTCCAGAGAAAAAAAGCCTGAAAAAATCCATTTCCTCAGAGCCCACCCCCTTGAGCGGGGCGGGGGGACTTAACTGAGAGAACATCATTGACTGAAAACCCACGTGGCAGGCCCCTCCCCCAGAAAACCAACCAAGAAAGAAAGAAAAAAAAAGACGACAAGAGAACAACCACCACTACTTCATAGGACAATTTTTACTTTTAATTCAATCCTATTATTCTGGCTTATTTTTTTATATAGTTAATTTTATATTAATATATAGATAATTTTAACTTATTTACTGTCACAGTGAGATGTCCAGTACATCAAAATCCATAATTACCATTTTACCTGAACCTTTTGATACATACACCTGTGTTTTCCTTTTGCATTTTTATTTTTTAAATTTCTTCTTTTTTTTTAAATTTTAGTTTAGTTTAGTCCTTTTTTAAATTTTTATTTTCTAATATTCATATAGAGTTAAACTTCAAGGTAATCCCCTTTCCCAGATCAATGCCATCCCTATAGGTAAAGCAATTCCTAATCCCCCCTTATCTTAGGAAAGTTGAGTCCTTTAACAAAGATATCAAGAAACATCCAGGAAGAATCAAAACAACCTTCCGCACCCACACTGAGAATTTACAACCACTCTCCCATCTTTTTCTTCCACCAGTATTTCTTTGTTTTTGTGTTTGTCTGATAGTATATAAATCTTACACTCAGGGTTCTTTTTGACGAGGTTCTTCCTTTATTTGCATATATATATATTTTTTTTCTCTTGTTATATACTTTTATCAATCTTTTTGTTTGTCTGTGTCTGTTTGTATACTTCATAAATCTTACCTTGGGGCCCATTTGGGCTAAACCTTCTCTTTTATCTCACCATTCTTTCCTGAATCTCTCCCTCTCTCTTTTTTTCTTTACCTTTTCTTTTTCCTCTCATTTGGGTGGGGAACCCTGATTGCTCAGAAGCATTCCAGGGGGCACTTAGAATGCACCACAGTAGATACACCAAGCTACACCCATTCAGCCCTCTCTCACCAAAATGACTAGGAGGAGGAATGCCCAACAGAAGAAAAATACAGAGGATGGACCTTATGCAGCAGAGCTAATAGTTATCAACGTACACAATATGTCGGAAAGAGAATTCTGGCTAACAATTATCCAAACAATAGCTAGGTTGGAGAAAGGCATGGGTGATCAAATGGAATTGATTAGGGCCGAACAGAAAAGACCAGA
Source organism: Mustela nivalis (assembly GCF_964662115.1). Lineage (NCBI taxonomy): Eukaryota > Metazoa > Chordata > Mammalia > Carnivora > Mustelidae > Mustela > Mustela nivalis. The sequence continues at coordinate 4,127,787 of NC_139022.1, read as the reverse complement.
GATCATGTTTTCAATATTAAGGAAGAGCTGAAAGCTACCAGGGATGAGCTTCACAATGCTCTCAATGAGTTCCAATCTAATCTAAATTCTCTCAACGTTAGAGAAACTGAGACAGAAGATAGAATTAGTGATCTGGAGGACAAACAGATAGAGAGAAAGGATCAGGAGGAAGCCTGGAACAAACAGCTTAGAAGCCACGAAAACAGAATCAGGGAAATAAATGATGCCATGAAACGTTCCAACGTCAGAATTATTGGAATCCCTGAAGGGGAGGAAAAAGAAAGAAGTCTAGAAGATATAGTGGAACAAATTCTTCATGAAAATTTTCCAAATCTCGTGAATGGAACCAGCATTCATGTACTAGAGGCCCAAACGTTTCCCCCCAAGATTACAGATAGTCGAAAGACCTCAAGACACCTAATAGTAAGAATGAAGAATTATAATTGTAGGCAGAACCTCTTGAAAGCAGCTAAGACAAAGAGGATCCTTATGTACAGAGGAAAGCCCATCAGATAACGTCAGACCTGTCCACAGAGATCTGGCAAGCCAGAAAGGGCTGACAATATATATTCAGGGCACTGAATGAGAAGAACATGCAACCAAGAATACATTATCTAGCAAGACTGACATTCAAAATAAAGGAAGAGATAAAGAGTTTTCAGGACTGGCAAGGCTTAAAAGACTATGCAACCACAAAGCCCAAACTGCGGGAAATATTATGGAGTTTCTTTAAAGGAGGAAAAAGCCCAAGAATAGCATTGAACAGAAATATCGAGACAATCTACAGAAAGAAATACTTCAAAGGTAACATGATATCAATAAAAATATATCCATCAATAATCACCCTCAATGTGAATGGCCTAAATGCACCCATAAAATGGCACAGGGTTACAGACTGGATAAAATGACAGGACCCATCCATATGTTGTCTACAAGACTCCCATTTTGAACCTAAAGATACACCCAGAATGAAAGTGAAGGGATGGAGAAGCATCTTTCATGTCAATGGGCCTCAGAAGAAGGCTGGGGTAGCGACTCTCAGTCAGACAAATTAGATTTTAAATAAAAGACTGTAGTCAGAGATACAGAAGGACACTACATAATCCTTAAACGGACTATCCACCAAGATGATCTAACAATAGGAAATATCTATGCTCCCAATATGGGAGCAGCCAATTATGTAAGAATACTGTTAATCAAGATAAAGAGTCATGTTGATATGAATACATTAATAGTAGGAGAACTTAACACGCCTCTCTCAGAAATAGACAGATCATTGAAGCAGAAAATCAATAAAGAAACAAGAGCATTGAATGACACATTGGACCAGATGGACCTCATGGATATATACAGAACATTCCACCCTAAAACAGCAGAATACTCATTCTTCTCAAGTGCACATGTAACCTTCTCAAGAATAGACCACATACTGGGTCACAAATCAGGACTCAACTGATACCAAAAGATTGAGATTATTCCCTGCATATTTTCAGATCACAATGCTTTGAAACTGGAGCTCAATCACAAGGAAAAGTTCAGAAGGAACGCAAACAACTGGAAGCTAAAGAACACCTTGCTTAAGAATGCTTGGATCAACCAGGAGATCAAAGAAGAAGTGAAACAATTCATGGAAACCAATGAGAATGAAGGCACTTCAGTCCAAAACCTATGGGATACAGCAAAGGGGGAAGTACATAGCCATCCAAGCCTCCCTCAAAAAAATTGAAAAATCCAGAATACACCAGCTGTCTCTAGACCTGAAAGAACTGTAGAGTCAAAAACAAATCAAACCAGCTACACACATAAGAAGGGAAATCATCAAGATTAGAGCTGAGATCAATGAGGTAAAAACCAGAGATACAGTAGAATGTATCAATGAAACGAGATGCTGGTTTTTTGAAATAATCAATAAGATCAATAAACCATTGGCCACACTAATCCAAGAGAAAAGAGAGAAAGCTCAAATACATAAAATTATGAATGAAAAGGGAGATATCACAATGAACACCAAGGAAGTAGAAACAATCATCAGAAGTTATTGTCTACAGTTCTATGCCAATAAGCTAAGCAACCTAGATTAAATGGATGCATTCCTAGGAAACTATGAACTCCCAAAATTGAACTAGGACGAAATTGCCAACCGGAATAGACCAATATCAGTAAGGAAATTGCAATGGTGATCAAAAACCTCCCAAAAAACAAGAGCCCAGGACCTGATGGATTCCCTGGGGAATTCTACCAAACTTTCAAAGAAGAAATAACACCTATTCTCCTGAAGCTGTTTCATAAAATTGAAGCAGAAGGAAAATGTTCTGAATCTTTCTATGAAGCCAGCATTACCTTGATCCCCAAACCAGGTAAAGATCCTACCAAAAAAGGAGAATTTCAGACCAATATCACTGATGAATATGGATGCTAATATTCTCAACAAGATCCTAGCCAACAGGATCCAAGAGCACATTAAAAATATTATTCACCATGACCAGTTGGGATTCATCCCTGGGCTTACTAGGATGGTTCAACATTCGCAAATCAATCAATGTGATAGAACAAATTAATAAGAGAAGAGAGAAGAGGGGGGAGGAGTCAAGATGGCAGAGAAGTAGCAGGCTGAGTACTTCAGCTAGTCGGAGATCAGCTAGATAGCTTAACTAAAGATTGCAAACACCTGAAAATCCATCGGCAGATCGAAGAGAAGAAGAACAGCAATTCTGGAAACAGAAAAACAACCACTTTCTGAAAGGTAGGACTGGCGGAGAAGTAAATGCAAAGCCACGGGAAGATAGACCCCGGGGGGAGGGGCCGGGTCCCTGGAAGTGGTGGAGCAACAGCGCACAAAATCAGGACTTTTAAAAGTCTGTTCTGCTCAGGGACATCGCTCCAGAGGCGAAACCGGGGCGAACACCACGCGGGGTCAGTGTGACCTCAGGTCCCACAGGGTCACAGAAGGATGGGGGGTGTCTGAGTGTCGCAGAGCTTGCGGGTATTGGAACGGGAAAGCTGGCTACAGAGACAGAGTCGACAGTAAGCTCACAGCTCGGTGTTATCTTGAACCGGTCGCAGGCTCGGTGAGCTCGGAGCGCGGCAGGAGGTCAGGCAGATGGGAGTAACTGGGCACTGTTCTCTGAGGGCGCACTGAGGAGTGGGGCCCTGGGCTCTCGGCTCCTCTGGGCTGGAGACCATGAAGCCGCCATTTGTATTCCCGTCCTCCATAACTCTACAGAAAGCGCTCAGGGAAAAAAAGCTCCTGAAAGCAAACCCAAGCGGATTATTCACCCTGGCCCCTGCTAAGGGGGGTGCAATTCCGCCTGGTGCAAAGACACTTGAGAATCACTACAACAGGCCCCTCCCCCAGAAGATCAACAAGAAATCCAGCCTAGACCAAGTTCACCTACCAAGGAGTGCGGTTTCAATACCAAGGAGAGCAGCAGAATTCCAGAGGAGGAGAAAGCAAAGCACGGATTCATGGCTTTTTCACTGTGATTTTTTTTAGTCTTGCAGTTAATTTAATTTTTTTCTTTTTCATTTTTTGGTTTTTTCTGGCCTTCTGGTAAATTTTTTTTTTCTTAAATTTTACCTTTTTATTTTTTTAACGTTTTTTAACTAGTTTAATATATATATGTTTTCTTTTTTATATTTTTCTTTGTTTTCTTTTTTTTCAATTCTTTTCTTTTCTTCTTTTTTTCTTTTTTCTTTTTTTTTCTTTCTTCCTTTTTAAACCTCTTTTTATCCCCTTTCTCCCCCGTCACAATTGGGGATCTCTTCTAATTTGGTTAAAGCATATTTTCCTGGGGTCTTTGCCGCCCTTTTAGTATTTTACTTGCTCCTTCATATTCTCTTATCGGGACAAAATGACAAGACGGAAAAATTCACCACAAAAGAAAGAAAAAGAGGCAGTACTGAAGGCTAGGGACCTAATCAATGCAGACATTGGTAATATGTCAGATCTAGAGTTCAGAATGACAATTCTCAAGATTCTAGCCGGGCTCGAAAAAGGCATGGAAGATATTAGAGAAACCCTCTCAAGAGATATAAAAGGCCTTTCTAGAGAAATAAAAGAACTAAAATCTAACCAAGTTGAAATAAAAAAAGCTATTCATGAGGTGCAATCAAAAATGGAGGCTCTCACTGCTAGGATAAAGGACGCAGAGAAAGAATTAGTGATATAGAAGACCAAATCACAGAGAATAAAGAAGCTGAGCAAAAGAGGGACAAACAGCTACTGGACCACGAGGGGAGAATTCGAGAGATAAGTGACACCAGAAGACGAAACAACATTAGAATAATTGGGATTCCAGAAGAAGAAGAAAGAGAGAGGGTAGCAGAAGGTATACTGGAGAGAATTATTGGGGAGAAATTCCCCAATATGGCAAAGGGAACGAGCATCAAAATTCAGGAGGTTCAGAGAATGCCCCTCAAAATCAATAAGAATAGGCCCACACCCCGTCACCTAATAGTAAAATTTACAAATCTCAGTGACAAAGAGAAAATCCTGAAAGCAGCCCAGGAAAAGTCGTCTGTAACATACAATGGTAAAAATATTAGATTGTCAGCTGACTTATCCACAGAGACCTGGCAGGCCAGAAAGAGCTGGCATGATATTTTCAGAGCACTAAACGAGAAAAACATGCAGCCAAGAATACTATATCCAGCTAGGCTGTCATTGAAAATAGAAGGAGAGATTAAAAGCTTCCAGGACAAACAAAAACTGAAATAATTTGCAAACACCAAACCAGCTCTACCGGAAATATTGAAAGGGGTCCTCTAAGAAAGGAGAGAGCCTACAAGTGGTAGATCAGAAAGGAACAGAGACCATATACAGTAACAGTCACCTTACAGACAATACAATGGCACTAAATTCATATCTCTCAATAGTTACCCTGAATGTTAATGGGCTAAATGCCCCTGTCGAAAGACACAGGGTATCAGAATGGATAAAAAAACAAAACCCATCTATATGTTGCCACCAAGAAACTCATTTTAAGCCCAAAGACACCTATAGATTTAAAGTGAGGGGGTGGAAAATAATTTACCATGCTAATGGACATCAGAAGAAAGGAGGAGTGGCAATCCTTATATCAGATCAATTAGATTTTAAGCCAAAGACTATAATAAGAGATGAGGAAGGACACTATATCATACTCAAAGGGTCTGTCCAACAAGAAGATTTAACAATTTTAAATATCTATGCCCCCAACGTGGGAGCAGCCAACTATATAAACCAATTAATAGCAAAATCAAAGAAACACATCAACAATAATACAATAATAGTAGGGGACTTTAACACTCCCCTCACTGAAATGGACAAATCATTCAAGCAAAAGATAAGCAAGGAAATAAAGGCCTTAAACGACACACTGGACCAGATGGACATCACAGATATATTCAGAACATTTCATCCCAAAACAATAGAATACACATTCTTCTCTAGTGCACATGGAACATTCTCCAGAATAGATCACATCCTCGGTCCTAAATCAGGACTCAATCAGTATCAAAAGATTGGGATCATTCCTGATTTTTTCAGACCACAGTGCTCTAAAGCTAGAACTCAACCACAAAAGGAAGTTTGAAAAGAACCCAAATACATTGAGACTAAACTGCATCCTTCTAAAGAATGAATGGGTCAACCAGGAAATTAAAGAAGAATTGAAAAAATCATGGAAACGAATGATAATGAAAATACAATAGTTCAAAATCTGTGGTACAGAAAAAAGGCAGTTCTGAGAGAAAAATACATAGCGGTACAAGCCTTTCTCAAGAAACAAGAAAAGTCTCAGGTACACAACCTAACTCTACACCTAAGGAGCTGGAGAAATAACAAGAATGAAACCCTAAGCCCAGCAGGAGAAGAGAAATCATAAAGATCAGAGCAGAAATCAATGAAATAGAAACAAAAAAAAAAACAATAGAGCAAATCAAGAAAACAAGAAGCTGGTTCTTTGATAGAATTAATAAAATTGATAAACCCCTGGCCAGACTTATCAAAAAGAAAAGAGAAAGGACCCAAATAAATAAAATCATGAATGAGGTGGAGAGATCACAACTAACACCAAAGAAATACAAACTATTATAAGAACATACTATGAGCAGCTCTAAGCCAACAAATTTGACAATCTGGAAGAAATGGATGCATTCCTAGAAACATATAAACTACCACAACTGAACCAGGAAGAAATAGAAAGCCTGAACAGACCCATAACCAGTAAGGAGATTGAAACAGTCATTAAAAATCTCCAAACAAACAAAAGCCCAGGGCCAGACGGCTTCCTGGGGGAATTCTACCAAACATTTAAAGAAGAACTAATTCCTATTCTCCTGAAACTGTTCCAAAAAATAGAAATGGAAGGAAAACTTCCAAACTCATTTTATGAGGCCAGCATCACCTTGATCCCAAAACCAGACAAGGATCCCATCAAAAAAGAGAGCTATAGACCAATATCCTTGATGAACACAGATGCGAAAATACTCAACAAAATACTAGCCAATAGGATTCAACAGTACATTAAAAAGATTATTCACCACGACCAAGTGGGATTTATTCCAGGGCTGCAAGGTTGGTTCAACATCCGCAAATCAGTCAATGTGATACAACACATCAATAAAAGAAAGAACAAGAACCATATGATACTCTCAATTGATGCTGAAAAAGCATTTGCCAAAACACAGCATCCCTTCCTGATCAAAACTCTTCAAAGTGTAGGGATAGAGGGCACATACCTCAATATCATCAAAGCCATCTATGAAAAACCCACCGCAAATATCATTCTCAATGGAGAAAAACTGAAAGCTTTTCCACTAAGGTCAGGAACACGGCAGGGATGTCCATTATCACCACTGCTATTCAACATAGTACTAGAGGTCCTCAGCAATCAGACAACAAAAGGAAATTAAAGGCATCCAAATCGGCAAAGAAGAAGTCAAATTATCACTCTTCGCAGATGATATGATACTATATGTGGAAAACCCAAAAGACTCCACTCCAAAACTGCTAGAACTTATACAGGAATTCAGTAAAGTGTCAGGATATAAAATCAATGCACATAAATCAGTTGCATTACTCTACACCAACAGCAAGACAGAAGAAAGAGAAATTAAGGAGTCAATCCAATTTACAATTGCACCCAAAACCATAAGATACCTAGGTATAAACCTAACCAAAGAGGCACAGAATCTATGCTCAGAAAACTATAAAGTACTCATGTAAGAAATTGAGGAAGATACAAAGATATGGAAAAATGTTTCATGCTCCTGGATTGGAGGAATAAATATTGTGAAAATGTCTATGCTACCTAAAGCAATCTACACATTTAATGCAATTCCTATAGAAGTACCATCCATCTTTTTCAAAGAAATGGAACAAATAATTCAAAATTTATATGGAACCAGAAAGATCTCGGATAGCCAAAGGGATATTGAAAAAGAAAGCCAACATTGGTGGCATCACAATTCCGGACTTCAAGCTCTATTTCAAAGATGTCATCATCAAGACATCATGGTACTGGCACAAAAACAGACACATAGATCAATGGAACAGAATAGAGAGCCCAGAAATAGACCCTCAACTCTATGGTCAACTAATCTTCGACAAAGCAGGAAAGAATGTCCAATGTAATAAAGACAGCCTCTTCAATAAATGGTGCTGGGAAAACTGGACAGCCACATGCAGAAAATGAAATTGGACCATTTACTTACACCACACACAAAAATAGAATCAAAATGGATGAAGGACCTCAATGTGTGAAAGGAATCCATCAAAATCCTTGAGGAGAACACAGGCAGCAACCTCTTTCACCTCAGCCGCAGCAACATCTTCCTAGGAACACCAAAGGCAAGCGAAGCAAGGGCAACAATGAACTATTGGGATTTCATCAAGATCAAAAGCTTTTGCACAGCAAAGGAGACAGTTAACAAAATCAAAAGACAACTGACAGACTGGGAAAATATATTGCAAACGACATATCAGATAAAGGACTAGTGTCCAGAATCTATAAAGAACTTAGCAAACTCAACACCCAAAAATAATAATCCGATCAAGAAATGGGCAGAGGACATGAACAGACATTTCTGCAAAGAAGACATCCAGATGGACAACAGACACATGAAAAAGTGCTCCATATCACTCGGCATCAGGGAAATACAAATCAAAACCACAATGAGATATCACCTCACACCAGTCAGAATGGCTAAAATCAAGAAGTCACGAAATGACAGATGCTGGTGAGGATGCGGAGAAAGGGGAACCCTCCTACACTGTTGGTGGGAATGCAAGCTGGTGCAGCCACTCTGGAAAACAGCATGGAGGTTCCTCAAAATGTTGAAAATAGAACTGCCCTATGACCCAGCAATTGCACTATTGGGTATTTACCCTAAAGATACAAACGTAGTGATCCAAAGGGACACATGCACCCGAATGTTTATAGCAGCAATGTCCACAATAGCCAAACTATGGAAAGAACCTAGATGTCCATCAACAGATGAATGGATCAAGAAGATGTGGTATATATACCCAATGGAATACTATGCAGCCATCAAAAGAAATGAAATCTTGCCATTTGCAACAACATGGATGTAACTAGAGCGTATCATGCTTAGCGAAATAAGTCAAGCAGAGAAAGACAACTATCATATGATCTCCCTGATATGAGGAAGTGGTGATGCAACATGAAGGCTTAAGTGGGTAGGAGAAGAATCAATGAAACAAGATGGGATTGGGAGGGAGACAAACCATAAGTGACTCTTAATCTCACAAAACAAACTGAGGGTCGCTGGGGGGAGGGGGTTTGGGAGAAGGGGGTGGGATTATGGACATTGGGGAGGGTATGTGCTTTGGTGAGTGCTGTGAAGTGTGTAAACCTGGTGATTCACAGACCTGTACCCCTGGGGATAAAAATATATGTTTATAAAAAATAAAAAATTTAAAAAAAATAAAGAAAAGTAAAAGAAAAAAAGAGAGAGGGAGAGAGTCAGGAAAGAAAGGTGAGATAAAAGATAAAGTTTAGCCCAAATATTACCCAAATGGGTAATTTTTATAAAGTATACAAACAGACACAGTCAAACAAAAAGACTGATAAAATTATATGACAAGAGAAAAAAAAATATATATATATATTTGCATATATGTATATGCAAATAAAGGAAGAACCTCGTCAAAAAGAACCCTGAGTGTAAGATTTATATACTATTAGGAAAAACACAAAAGCAAAGAAATACTGGTGGAAAAAAAAGATGGGATAGTGGTTATAAATTCTCAGTGTGGGTGCAGAATGTTGTTTTGATTCTTTCTGGTTGTATTTTCATATCTTTGTTAAAAGACTCAACTTTCCTAAGATAAGGGAGGATTAGGAATTGGTTTACCTATATGGGTGTCATTGTTTGGGGAAAGTGGATTACCTTGAATTTTAACTCTATATGAATATTAGAAAATAAAAATATAATAAGGAATAAACTAAACTAACCTACAATTTAAAAAAATTTTAAAAAATAGAAATGGAATAGGAAAACACAGGTGTATGTATCAAAAAGTTCAGGTTAGAAGGTTATTATGGAATTTCATGTACTGGACATCTCACTGTGATGGTAAATAGGTTAAAAAGTTATCTATATAATAATAAAAATTAACTATATAAAAAAGGAGGCAGAATAGTGGGATCGAATTAATAATAAAAATTGTCCTATGAAGTAGTAGTGGTGGTTGTTCTCTTGTCGTCTTTTTTTTTTTTTTTTTCCTTTCCTGGTTGGTTTTCTTGGGGAGGGGCCTGCCACGTGGGTTTTCAGTCCCTGAAGTTCTCTAGCTAAGCCCTGTCACTCCCTCAAGGGGGTGGGCTCTGAGGAAACTGTTTTTTTCAGGCTTTTGTTCTCTGGAGGTTTTTATATTTGTTCACTTTTGTTCTTCTCTCTTGCCTTGACTGCTTTTGATGGTTTTCGTAGGTTTAGAGGAAAGCAAACTGCACCCTGCCCTCCTTCTCAGAGAGAAGCCTCAGTCTGGCTGCAGAGCCCATATAAATCCCCCCTTGGCCACTGGCAGATCAGGTTCCCAGTTGCAGTCCCTGGGAACTCAGGATTGTTTGCTTGTACTCAAAACCATGGCAGTGGTGGCTGTCTGGACAGCTCCAGACTGCCAGAGAAGTTCCAAGCAGGGATCGCACACTGAGATTTTCCTGCTGGCCCGGGCTGGGAGTGCCTGGTCTTTCTGGTCTGAGAGCACCGGGCTGGCATTTGTGTGCACCTCTTTCAGGGGAGGGCAAGGGACAGGACTTGGATTCTGATGGCAGGATAGGGCACTTGCGTGGGGCCTGCAAAAAGACTGTGCTTCTGTTGGCTGGTGAGTGTCCCAGCCCCTCATGGGAGCCAGGCACCACGTACTCTCAGGGGTGCTGTTGGTTCAGGGACTGAGACCTGGTTTCTCTGCTGCTCTGTCTCTGGCTCTGTGCCGGGGTGGCTGTCCTGGGCCTGGGGACTTAAGCTCTGACCCTAACACCCTGATTCCCGCATTTTGCCCCCGTGATCCTTTGCTCTTTTTGAGTGCTTTCTACCAGACTCCCGAGTTAATGCTGGTCCCCAGGCACAGGGCACTCTCGTATTGGGATATTACTTTCCAATGGTCACCTCTGGTGGCTTCCTCCCCCTTTTGTTTATCTTCTGATATCAGTCCGACTTTCCCACTCTGCTTTACCTGCTCACTGGCGTCTTCTGCTCCAGTAAAGATCCAGACGTGTATAATTCTAATCTCAGGCTGATTTCGTGGGTGAATGTGGAGTTCTTTGGAAGGTAATCAGCTCAGTTTATGGTCCAGGTTGAAAGGGCGCCTCCTCCTACTTTCCCACCATCTTGTCCCCCTATATAGATAATTTTTTAACCTATTTACCATCACAGTGAGCTGTCCAGTATATCAAATTTTATAATGACTTTCTAACCTGAACTTTTTGATACATATACCTGTGTTTTCCTTTTCTATTTCTATTTTTTGAAATTTTTAAATTTTAGTTTAGGTTCGTCTAGTTTATCCTTTTTTATTTTTATTTTCTAATATTCATATAGAATTAAACTTCAAAGTAATCCCCTTTCCCCAGTCAATATTACCCTTATAGGTAAACCAATTTTTAATCCCCCTTTATCCTATGAAAGTTGAGTCCTTTAACAAAGATATAAAGATACATCCAGGAAGAATCAAAACAACCTTCCTCGCCCACACTGAGAATTTATAACTACTCTCCCGTCTTTTTCTTCAACCAGTATTTCTGTGTTTTTGTGTTTGTCCTGATAGGATATAAATCTTACATTTGAAGTTCTTTTCGACGAGGTTCTTCCTTTATTTGCATATATATATATATAATTTTTTTCTCTTGTTATGTACTTTTACAGTCTTGTTGTTTGTTTGTTTTTGTTTGTATACCTCATAAATCTTACCTTGGAGCCCATTTGGGCTGAACCTTCTCTTTCATCTTCCCTTTTTTCCCTGTCTCTCTCTCTCTCTTTTTACTTTTCCTTTTCTTTTTTCTCTCATTTGGGTGTGGAATTCTGATTTCTCAGAAGTGTTCCAGGGTGCACCCTGACTGCACCACCGTCGATACATCCAGCTACATCTGTTCAGTCATCTATCACCAAAATGACTAGGAGGAGGAATCCCCAACAGAAGAAAAACGCAGAGAATGGACCTTCTGCAACAGAGCTAATGGTTATCAACATAGACAATATGTCAAAAAGAGAATTCAGGCTAGCAATTATCCAGGCAATAGCTAGGTTGGAGAAAGCCATGGATGACCAAATGGAATTGATTAGGGCTGATCTGAAAGCGACCAGACAGGACATTCACAATATTAGGGCAGAGCTAAAAGCTATCAGGGCTGAGGTTCAAAATGCTCCCAATGAATTCCAATCTAATCTAAATTCTCTCAAAGGTAGGGTAACTGAGTCAGAAGATAAAATTAGTGATTTGGGGATAAACAGATAGACAGAAAGGATCAAGAGGAAGCCTGGAACAAACAACTTAGTAAACAATATGTCCTGATGAAAATGCTTCAAAGTATAGGGATAGAGGGAACATTCCTGAACTTCATCAAATCTATCTATGAAAGACCCACAGCAAATATCATCCTCAATGGGAAAAAGCTTGCAGCCTTCCCGTTCAGATCAGGAACACGACAAGGGTGCCCACTCTCACCACTCTTGTTCAACATAGTATTAGAAGTCCTAGCAACAGAAATCAGACAACAAAGATAAATAAAATGTATCCAATTGGCAATGAAGAAGTCAAACTCTCTCTCTTTGCAGATGACATGATTCTTTATATGGAAAACTCAAAAGACTCCACCCCCAAACTACTAGGAATCATACAATTCAGTAACGTGGCAGGATACAAAGTCAATATACAGAAATCATTGGCTTTCTTATACACTAACAATGAAAATACAGAAAGAGAAATTAGAGAATCAATTCCATTTATTATAGTACCAAGAACCATAAGATACCTGGGAATAAACCTAACCAAAGAAGTTAAGGATCTGTACTCAAGGAACTACAGAACACTCATGAAAGACATTGAAGAAGACACAAAAAGATGGAAGACCATTCCATGCTCTTGGAGCGGAAGAATAAACATTGTTAAAATGTCTATACTGCCTAGAGAAATCTATACTTTTAATGCCATTCCGATAAAAATTCCACCGGTTCTTCAAAGACCTGGAGCAAATAAACCAAAAATGTTTATGGAATCAAAAGAGACCCTGAATCACTAAGGAAATGTTGAAAAACAAAAATAAAACTGGGGGCATCACGTTGCCTGATTTCAAGCTTTACTACAAAGCTGTGATCACCAAGACAGCATGGTACTGGCATAAAAACAGACACATAGACCAGTGGAACAGAGTAGAGAGCCTAGATATGGACCTTCCATTCTATGGTAAATTAATCTTCAACAAAAAAGGAAAAAAAGATACAGTGGAAAAAGACAGCCTCTTCAATAAATGGTGCTGTGAAAACTGGGCAGCTATATGTAGAAGAATGAAACTCGACCATTCTATATTACTGTACACAAAGATAAACTCAAAATGGATAAAAGACCTCAACCTGAGACAGGAATCCATCAGAATCCTAGAGGAGAACATAGGCAGTAATCTCTTCGATATCTGCCACAGCAACTTCTTTCAAGATGTCTCCCAAGGCAAAGGAAACAAAACCCAAAATAAACTTTTGGGACTTCATCAAAATCAAAAGCTTCTGCCCAGCCAAGGAAATAGTCAAGAAAACAAAGAGGCAACGCACGGAATAGGAGAAGATATTTGCAAATGACAGTACAGACAAAAGGTTGATATCCAGGCTCTATAAAGAACTCCTCAAACTCAACACGCACAAAACAGACAATCATATCAAAAAATGGGCAGAAGATATGAACAGACACTTCTCCAGTGAAGACATACAAATGGCTATCAGACACATAAAAAAATTTTTATTATCACTAGCTCTCAGGGAGATTCAAATTAAAACTACATTGAGATATCACCTTACACCAATTAGAATGGCCAAAATTAGCAAGACAGGAAACAACATGTGTTGGAGAGGATGTGGAGAAAAGGGAACCCTCTTCCACTGTTACTGGGAATGCAAGTTGGTTCAGCCTCTTTGGAGTACAGTGTGGAGATTCCGCAAGAAATTAAAAATAGAACTTCCCTATGACCCTGGCTTTGCACCCATGGGTATTTACCCCAAAGATACAGATATCATGAAAAGAAGGGCCATCTGTACCCCAATGTTTATAGCAGCAATGGCCACTGTCGCCAAACTGTGGAAAGAACCAAGATGCCCTTCAACGGACGAATGGATAAGGAAGATGTGTTCCATATACATTATGGAGTATTATGCCTCCATCAGAAAGGGTGAATACCCAACTTTTGTAGCAACATGGATGGGACTGGAAGAGATTATGCTGAGTGAAATAAGTCAAGCAGAGAGAGTCAATTATTATATGGTTTCACTTATTTGTGGAGCATAACAAATAGCATTGAGGACATGGGGTGTTAGAGAAGGAGTTGGGGGAAATTGGAAGGGAAGGTGAGCAATGAGAGTCTATGGGCTCTGAAAAACAATCTGATGGGTTTGAAGTGTTGGTGGGGGTGGGAGGTTGGGAGAACCAGGTGTTGGGTATTATAGAGGGCACGGATTGCATGGAGCACTGAGTGTGGTGCAAAAATAATGATTGCTGTTATGCTGAAAATAAAAAATAAATTAAAAAATAAATAAAAGCAATGAATACTGTTATTCTGAAAATAAAAAATAAGTAAATAAATAAATAACCCCAAAAGTATGGCATATTTCTTGTGGGTGATGACTAAAATCCCCCAATATTCAAAAGAAGTGATATGAATTAATTCTTTTACTCCACTACTATTCCCCAACGTGTGTAGATTATGTATACATTATCTGTAACATACTTCCTGTCTAACTTCTGTATCTTAAAAGCACACACACACATATATGCAAACACAGTTAAACACACATATGTGTGTATGTTTTGTCAGTGACCAAGAATTCTTGGTCCTTGTAGCCTAAGAATCAAATTGACAGGAAGCAGATTAGTTTGGAGAAAATCAAGTTAATAATGTATACAGTGGAAATTCACACAGATATGGAAATTACAAAAGCAATGAGGCAATATGATGCTTAAGAACTAAGGAGAAGGATAGGGGTCTGAGAACACAAAGGGGAGGACGACCATGAAGAAGAAGGTGAGAGGACATGTTTTAAGACAAAGGCAGATAGCTGAGGGGGAGATAAAAGAACTTTTCCAGAATCTGCTGGGTTTTGATTACTTTAAATTCAAAGTAATGTTCATACCAGAGTGGCCTGTTTGGTTAGTCTGTCCTTGACTCCTACAATATTATGTATATATATTTTATCTGTGTCTATGTGCATATAATATGTAAACATAACAAAACAAAACATCAATCAGATTAAATAGCTATAAGTATTTACATTTTTTATATAGAAAATATTTTTAATAATTTTATGTTAAATATTCCAGGAGATTAATTGGGATTCCATAGAATCCCAGAGTGTTCTCCCTATGGCCATAAAAAGAGTCATAAAATTTAGAGTCATAAAAATCATAAAAAGCTGGTAATAATCTTCGGTGAGATTGATACTAACACCTATGCAAAAGTAAGGAAGTGAGACAAAAATCAGAGGTGAAATGACTTATCTTTGGATCTTCATAATTTTGTTGATTGCCAGCAGTAGAGTCCCTGCTGTAATTGTTTTCCCTTTAAAAATATTCCACAATACAAGATTTGGCCTCTCAGGGAACATTGTATTTGTGTACTATAAATGTTCTATAAATATTATGGGAATTTCCTCATCTAGGAAATTCATAATTTCTACCAGATCTGATATCACTGGTAATATCACCCCCAGAGGGACAAAAATTAGTTCTATGAGTTTAGAAAAATATCAGCTACTGGAGTGACTTTTGACTCTCTCTTAACTACTTAAATAAATTTAGACAAGGGGACTGAATCAGAGAGAGAGAGAGAGAAATTACCAGAGATAAGTGTTACCTGAGGGACCTACAAATATGACAGGGAAATCGTTACTTACCAAACATCTGACTGTGGGTCACCTTCCCTCTTTTTGAATCTCCAGGTGCCATGCCATTTGTTAGTTCAGGTTGGCACATAAAACTCAATCGGCTAATTTGTCCTCAGGTCTCATATTTTTAGGGCACCCTTTACACATGTCATTAAATTTGTTTAGCTCTTATTCATCTGTCTTATGTTAATTTGAGGGTTAGAGCATACAGAAGCCTAGAAAGGTAGAAGGAAAAGCCTAAGGGATAAGGAAAGAGCAGATTATCTCACTTTCCTGTGGGGGATAGGAAGTGTCCATGAGAGAGATTACTTTACTCGTCCCAACCAGAAAATTCAAGACTGAATGGTCAAGACTACTTTCCTGGGGAAGGTTGAAGCTGCAGTTTGTGAGGCATCAAGCTTATTTCACTGTTGTGGACTTTGCTTAAGTGACTCCATTTTGGCCTGCTCTTTCTTTTTAACAATCCCCTCACTTTTGATCAAATTCTTAGTTTATCTGAGAGAGGTGATCTGAATTCAAGGCATTGGCACTAATCTCAGCTATTGCTTGCAACTTTGGTTGAATATTTTTAGTATCCAGAGGTCTTGACATTTTTGTTTAACTCCTATGTTATTCATAGCTTATGGTTTCAGGTAAACTTTTTTTTTTTTTTTTTTTTTTTTTTTTTTTTTTTTTAGTCAGTCATTTTCTTCATTCCTACCTGGCTATCCAGTCTTACAGAAACCCTTTGCTCTGTGGCTAACAGCTGGAAGCAGGTGTTTAAGGTTTTTGAGAGAATAAAACACACCAGGGAGACCACTATGGTTATTAGAAGTAGGACCATTTTCAATATTTGGAGTTCACTGCAGAGTCATGATCCCCAAGACCCAAACCAATAAAAATCAATAAGTCAAAAAAGACCCCATTGGAGTCATATCTTTAAGCCAAGTGGCTTGCTCAGTGATCTTCCATAATTGAGTTTCAATGTCCCCAAAAGTTTTAATCCAGGTTAAGCAGGTGGGAATAGTGACACACAAATATCTTGTTCAACTAAAAGATGATAAAGGGCTATCCTTTTATCAAAAGTAACTTTGGCTGGAGTATCCAAGAGTCTTTATTGAGCAGATTTTGTCTTAGTGATAAATTCCACAACATTGTAAGGAATTAAAAAGAGGTTCCTGCTCATAGCCTTATTTACAATTTCTCCATACCAGGGACATATGGTCCTGTTAAAGAAAAAGAATCTGAATCATGAGTCCCTCCTTAAATTCCCATTTGAATCTGTCAGTCAGAACCCAGGTAGTTCTCTTCTCATTAACATTGATGTGCACCCCTTTTTTAGAATGGAGCTTAGAACAGGATTTCCTAAGTTTGGGATTCTGAACCAGAGGCAGGGAAATAGTCCAGGGGTCTCGATCATCATAAATAGATCAGAGATTTTTAGGAAAAGTCCAACAGACTGAAAGTTTATGCTCATTAGAAATGACCTGGAAGGTGATGGCATTATCTTTCCGGCCCAGTTATAGAATAAAGGGAAGATAAATAGGATTTTTTGTTTATTTGTTTTTCACTTTTGTTTTTGTTTTTTAAACAAGACGTTTTCATACAGTGTCTTGGGAGACAGCAGTCTAGGTCAATGTCATACAATGCCTTCTTTAGCTATGAGATTTACATCTAAAGGATCAAGTCCCTGAAGTTTGGTTGCCATCTGGGTAGTGAGGAAGTCCTTGTAGAGTCTCTTCCAAGGAGATTCAAGGGCAATCTTTATTCTTAGTGACTCCAAATCTGAACAGTGAAAGAAAATTGAAAATGCTAGTTTGGAGAATTGAGGAGATTAGAATTCAGGATCCAACCCAGTTTAAGGAATGTAACAAAACGTCAAAAACAAGCAATAGGATTATAATCTAATAATTTGAAAGGCATATTTTTTCTTTCTACAATTACCCCACAATTTTAAAAGATTATCACAGTAAATGAAGTTATTTTTTACTCCAGTGTGGCCTAAGTATTCACATACATACATACATACATACATACATACATACATACATACATACATACAACAGGAGTAATGAGTGACATATTTGAAACTCTTTTTGAGATTGTTTTGCCAAAAACTTGTAAATAAGCAACCAGGTAAACTTTTCAAGGGACTTTATTGGCTTTATAGAGTCAACCTTAATTTATCAAAACTGTCTGGTCATATCTGAGTCTATGCATACCTGTATTAAATATGACAATTCAGCTAAACCCTTGACAATATAGCTGATATTGTTAATTATGTCCTGTTACAAGGAGAGGAGACTCTCATTGCACTTATAAAAATAGCTTACTATATTGTCCTGAAAAGAATACACAAGAGTTTCTGAGATCTCTTGGGAGAAGCTAGGGAAAAAGTAAGTATGTCACCTTTATTTAAAATGTACACTTGAGTTGTTGTAAGTCATAGATTAAGATGATAGTTTCCTTAAATCTGGAAAAGCAAAACAATAAAGAACAAATGATGTTTCAAGCAAGAAGTCATAAAAAATATAAGGTTTCCCTCAGTCATTCAGTCCTATGTGATTAATTCTTATACTGCTTGAAACAAGTATTTCTATTGGTTTTGGTAATCCTTACCCAGTTCAGATTTATGATCATGAAGTTATGAGAAAACTGTACTTTTCAAAAGTCCTTTTCCTGAATGTCCTTGAAGATGAAGCACTTCCACAGGAGCACTTTTGCATGTGGTGCATAAACAATGAGTCTTGGAACACTGAAAAAATAAAACAAAATTAAAAAATAAAGAACACTTCCGCAAAGTATCAGAGTAAAGCAGTAACTGTCAACATTAAGCAAGACTTCTTACCATGTGCATTGTTAGAGATCTAGTGAGAGTTCATTACGATGAAATTGACAAGGAAGTTTTTTTTTTTTATTTCTCTAATATACCACATTTCAAGATGAATAACTGAACTTATGACTGATAATATTATATAAGGACATATCAAACTTTAGGAATTTCACACAATTTCTAAAACTCTTTTTTTTGTTAAACAAATATACAAGTTATACAAATACAACATAAAAGCAACTTAGTATCATTTCTTATTTGACAATGTTTCCTGTATAATTTAACATATCAATAAGTCTAATTAGTTTAACGTGTCCTTTTAAAAAAATAACTAAAAAAGAAATAGAGAAAGAAAGAGAAAGTTGGGATTGTTACAGGGGCCTTCTGAGAATTCTCAGCTGTTTGAGATCAGAAAGATTCCATTCAGAATTTGATTTGGGGAAGTCAAAATATCAAAAGGTTTTAAAACACTGGATCAAAGAGTAACATAGGTCACTGATAAATAATACTTAGGTTTTATAAGACAGAATACTCAAAATTTTAAAGTAATCAGCGACCTGATTAAAATAATGCAGGAAATTATGTTGATTAAACTCAAAATATGTTCTTTCTAGGCAAATGTTTAAAAGGTAAAGAAAACAAAACAAAACAAATATATATATATATATATAATGAGGAATTTAAACAAATATATATGTATATTTGTTTAAATATATATAATATAATAATGAGGAATTTAAACATATATATTTGTTTAAATTCCCCATTATTATATTATAGGACAAGTTTTCTTAATTTTTTTCACTGTTTTTAATGAGGAATTTAAACAAACATATATATGTTTAAACATATATTTAAACAAAAAATATATTTATTTAAATAAATATATATATTTCAACAAATATACATATATACATATATATGTATACAAATATGTATATTTGTTTATATGTTTGTATATATGTTTAATATGTTTTAGTATATGTTTATATGTTTGTATATATGTTTAAACATATATTTAAACAAATATATATATTTATTTAAATAAATATATATATTTAAACAAATATACATATACATGTATTCACATATGTATATTTGTTTAAATTCCTTATTAAAAACAGTGAAAAAAATTAAGAAAACTTGTCCTTTTAATACAGAGAAAATGGAATTGCAATTTTTAAACCAACTTGCTCTTTCTTAAAGATTTTATTTGTTTATTTGAGAGAAAGAGGGCACAGGCAGAGAGAAGGGACAGATGGAGAGGGATAAGCAGACTTCCCTGGTGTGGAGCCCCTTGTGGGGCTTGATCCCAAGACCTTGGAATCATGACCAGAGCCAGAGGCAGACAGTTAAATGACTAGCCACCCAGGAAATTCCTCCCCCAACTTGCTTTTGATACTAAAAATCTTTTACCTAAATTCACTTATATTTATTCCAGTCTTAGTCAACTCTAACTTTTTCGTTATTTCTAGTAGTTTTAATTACACAAATTATCATTTTCAGCCTTAAAGATCTTTGATTTCTAGTGGGAAATAAGGAGCAAGCAATTATGAGTTGTCCTTTACATTAGCATTCTGTAGAATGGCAGACATAAATGGTTTTTATAATTTCTAGGAACAGTTTTTAACGAAAATTTCTCAACATGGCATAAAATATACTTACTAACAGACCCAAAATCTTTACTTATTTGTAGTAAAAAGTCAAAAGTAGAAATTCTATGTTCACTAATTAATGTTTCATTGCTTTAGATTTTTTTTAAAGTGATCTATTTAATGATTAACCATCATTTAATTTAACTTGATAAAACAGTAAGACTTCAGATTACCTAAAAGATCTGAAGAAACTAGTTTAAAAATCACTTTAAAACCTTTATTTATTTCACATTCATTTATTTACTTATCTCAACAATTACATTTTGATTACTTATGAGAATTTCATCATAATAAGTTGCTTTTCTTGATGACAAGTTTTTGGCAGAGATGATATGAAGTAACTTGACAAATAAGCAGAATAGACTAATAGCTTATGTCTACATTATAATCAATGTTGGTAACACTAGACATTTCCATTTAATTAAACCAACAAAGTCTAATTGAATATTTTCCCATATTGTGTGGACCTGAAAAGCATTTGGGTTATTTTTTAATAATATTTCTGAGAGTTTGGGCAACACTTCATTCATATAACCACTTATTTATTTTTAAACCAACTAGATGGCACTATTTTACAACTTATTTTTTATTTATTTTTTAATTAACTTTTAATTTATTTTCGGCATAACAGTATTCATTATTTTTTCACCAAACCCAGTGATCCATGCAATCTGTACCCTCTATAATACCCACCACCTGGTATCACACCTCCCACCCACCTGGCAATTCAAACCCCTCAGATTGTTTTTCAGAGTCCATAGTCTCTCATGGTTCACCTCCCCTTCGAATTGCCCCCAATTCCCTTCTACTCTCTAATTCCCCATGTCCTCCATGCTTTTTGTTATGCTCCACAAATAAGTGAAACCATATGATAATTGACTCTCTCTGCTTGACTTATTTCACTCAGCATTATCTCTTCTAGTCCCGTCCATGTTGGTACAAAAGTTGGGTATTTGTCCGTTCTGATGGAGGCATAATACTCCATAGTGTATACTGACCACATATTCCTTATCCATTCATCTGTTGAAGGGCATCTTGGTTCTTTCCACAGTTTGGCGACCATGGCCATTGCTGCTATAAACATTGCGGTACAGATGGCCCTTCTTTTCACGACATCTGTATCTTTGGGGTAAATACCCAGGAGTGCAATGGCAGGGTCATAGGGAAGTTCTTTTTTTAATTTCTTGAGGAATCTCCACACTGTTCTCCAAAGTGGCTGCACCAACTTGCATTCCCACCAACAGTGGAAGAGGGTTCCCCTTTCTCCACAACCTCTCCAACACATGTTATTTCCTGTATTGCTAATTTTGGCCATTCTAACCGGTGTAAGGTGATATCTCAATGTGGTTTTAATTTGAATCTCCCTGATGGCTAGTGATGATGAACATTGTTTCATGTGTCTGATAGCCATTTGTATGTCTTTATTGGAGAAGTGTCTGTTCATATCTTCTGCCCATTTTTTGATATGATTATCCATTTTGTGTGTGTTGAGTTTGAGGAGTTCTTTGTAGATCCTGGATATCAACCTTTTGTCTGTACTTTCATTTGCAGATATCTTCTCTTAGTCTGTGGTTGCCTCTTTGTTTTCTTGACTGTTTCCTTTGCTGTACAGAAGCTTTTGATTTTGATGAAGTTCCAAAAGTTTATTTTGGGTTTTGTTTCCGTTGTCTTTGGAGACATATCTTGAAAGAAGAGATTACTGCCTATGTTCTCCTCTAGGATTCTGATAGATTCCTGTCTCACATTGAGGTCTTTTATCAATTTTGAGTTTATCTTTGTGTACAGTGTAAGAGAATGGTCGAGTTTCATTCTTCTACATATAGCTGCCCAGTTTTCCCAGCACCATTTATTGAAGAGACTTTTTTCCACTGTATCTTTTTTCCTGTTTTGTCAAGGATTATTTGACCATAGAGTTGAGGGTCAATTTCTGGGCTTAGTACTCTGTTCCACTGGTCTATGTGTCTGTTTTTATGCCACTACCATGCTGTCTTGGTGACCACAGCTTTGTAGTAAAGCTTGAAATCAGGTTGCGTGATGCCCTCTGTTTCATTGTTGTTTTTCAATATTCCTTCGTGATTCGGGGTCTCTTCTGCTTCCATACACATTTTTGGATTATTTGTTCCAGCTCTTTGAAAAATACTGGCAGAATTTTTACCGGAATGGCATTAGAAGTATAGATTGCTCTAGGCACTATAAACATTTTAAAAAGGTTATTCTTCTGATCCAAGAGCATGGAATGGTCTTCCATCTTTTTGTGTGTTCTTAAATTTCTATCATAAGTGTTCTGTAGTTCCTCAAGTACAGTTCCTTTATCTCTTTGGTTAGGTTTAGTCCCAGGTATCTTATTGTTCTTGGTGCTATAGTAAATGGAATCAATTCTCTAATTTTCCTTTCTGTATTTCCATTATTAGTGTATAAGAAAGCCACTGATTTCTGTACATTGAATTTCTATGCTGCCACGTTGCTGAATAACTGTATGAGTTCTAGTAATTTGGGGGTGGAGTCTCTTGGGGTTTCCATATATAGAATCATGTCATCTGTGAAGAGGGAGAGTTTGACTTCTTCATTTCCAATTTGGATACCTTTTATTTCTCTTTGTTGTTTGATTGCTGTTGTTAGGACTTCTAATACTATGTTGAACAAGAGTGGTGAGAGTGGGCATCCTTGTTGTGTTCCTGATCTCAACAGGATGGACACAAGCTTTTTCCCATTGAGTATGATATTTTCTGTGGGTCTTTCATAGATAGATTTGATGAAATTCAGAAATGTTCACTCTATCCCTATACTTTGAAGCATTTTAATCAGGAAAGGATGCTGGATTTTGACAAATGCCTTTTCTGCATCCATTGAGAGGACCATGTGGTTCTTCTCTCTTCTCTTATTAATCTGTTCTATCACATTGATTGATTGCGAATGTTGAACCATCCTTGTAGCCCAGGGATGAATCCCACCTTGTCATGGTGAATAATCTTTTTAATGTGCGTTGGATCCTGTTGGCTAGGATCTTGTTGAGAATCTTAGCATCCATATTCATCAGTGATATTATTCTCAAATTCTCCTTTTTGGTAGGGTCTTTGCCTGGTTTGCGGGTCAGGGTAATGCTGGCTTCATAGAAAGAGTCAGGAAGTTTTCCTTCTGCTTCAATTTTTTGAAACAGCTTCAGGAGAACAGCTGTTATATCTTCTTTGAAAGTTTGGTAGAATTCCCCAGGGAATCTTGCAGGTCCTGGGCTCTTATTTTTAGGGAGGTTTTTAATCACTGCTTCAATATCATTACTAGATATCAGTCTATTTAGGTTGTCAATTTCTTCCTGGTTCAATTTGGGGAGTTTATAGTTTTCCAGGAATGCATCCATTTCATCTAGGTTGCTTAGCTTATTGCATATAACTGTTGATAATAACTTCTGATGATTGCTTCTACTTCCTTGGTGTTTGTTGTGATCTCTGCCTTTTCATTCATAATTTTATGAACTTGGGCTTACTCTTTTTTCTTTTGGATTAGTGTGGACATTGGTTTATTGATCTTATTGATTCTTTCAAAAACCCAGCTTCTAGTTTCATAGATACGTTCTACTGTATATCTGGTTTCTACCTCATTGATCTCAGCTCTAATATTGATGATTTCCCTTCTAATGTGTGCAGTTGGTTTGATTTGTTGTTGATTTTCCAGTTCTTTCAGGCGTAGACACACCTGCTGTGTTCTGTATTTTTCAACTTTTTTGAGAAAGGCTTGGATGGCTATGTATTTCCCCCTTAGGACCGCCTTTGCTGTATCCCATAGGTTTTGGGCCAAAGTGCCTTCGTTCTCCTGGTTTCCATGAACTGTTTCAGTTCTTCTTTCATCTCCTGGTTGATCCAAGCATTCTTAAGCAAGGTGGTCTTTAGCTTCCAGGTGTTTGAGTTCCTTCTGAACTTTTCCTTGTGATTGAGCTCCAGTTTCAAAGCATTGTGATCTGAAAATATGCAGGGAATAATCTCAGTCTTTTGGTGTCGGTTGAGTCGTGATTTGTGACCCAGTATGTGGTCTATTCTGGAGAAGATTCCATGTGCACTTGAGAAGAACGAGTATTCTGTTGTTTTAGGGTGGAATGTTCTGTATATATCTATGAGGTCCATCTGGTCCAATGTGTCATTCAATGCTCTTGTTTCTTTATTGATTTTCTGCTTCGATGATCTGAGAGAGACATGTTAAGATCTCCTACAATTAGTGTATTCATATCAATATGACTCTTTATCTTGATGAACAGTTTTCTTAAGTAATTGGCTGCTCCCATATTGGGAACATAGATATTTACAGTTGTTAGATCATCTTGGTGGATAGTCCCTTTAAGGATTATGTAGTGTCCTTCTGTATCTCTGACTATAGTCTTTAGTTGAAGTCTAATTTATTTGGTATGAGAATCGCTACCCCAGCCTTCTTTTGAGGCCCATTGGCATGAAAGATTTTACTCCATCCCTTCACTTTCAGTCTGGGTGTATCTTTAGGTTCAAAATGGGTCTCTTTTAGACAACATATGGATGGGTCCTGTCGTTTTATCCAGTCTGTAACCCTGTGCCGTTTTATGGGTGCATTTAGGCCATTCACATTGAGAGTGATTATTGATAAATACGTTTTTATTGACATCGAGTTACCTTTGATGTCTTTCTTTCTGTAGACTGTCTCTATATTTCTGTTCAATGCTATTCTTGGGATTTTTCCTCTTTTATAGAACCCCCCTTAATATTTGCTGCAGTGTCAGCTTGGCAGTTGCATAGTCTTTTAAGCCTTGCCAGTCTTGGAAATTCGTTATCTCTCCATCCATTTTGCATATCAGTCTTGCTGGATAAAGTATTCTTGGCTGCATGTTCTTCTCATATAGTGCCCTGAATATATCTTGGAGCCTCTTCTGGCTTGCCAGGTCTCTGTGGACAGGTCTGACGTTATTCTGATGGGCTTCCCTCTGTAAGTGAGGAGCCTCTTTGCCCTGGTGGCTTTCAAGAGATTATACCTACAATTATAATTCCTCAATTTGACTATCAGGTGTTGTGATGTTTTTTGGAATGTATTATCTTGGGTGGAGACCGTTCAGCCTCTAGTACATGAACGCTGGTTCCATTCGTGTGTTTGGGAAAATTTTCATGAAGGACTTGTTCCAATATATCTTCTAGACTTCTTTCTTTCTCCTCCCCTTCAGGGATTCCAAAAATTCTGACGTTGGAATGCTTCATGGCAGCATTTATTTCCCTGATTCTGTTTTCATGGTTTCTAAGCTGTTTGTTCCAGGCTTCCTCCTGATCCTTTCTATCTATTTGTTTGTCTTCCAGATCACTAATTCTATTTTCTGTCTCAGCTACCCTAGCTTATAGAGAGTTTAGATTAGATTGGAACTCATTGAGGGCATTGTGAACCTCCTCCCTGGTAGCTTTAAGCTCCGCCCTAACATTGTGAACATCCTTTCTGGTCGCTTTCAGTTCAGCCCTAATCAATTCTGTTTGGTCATCCATGGCTTTCTCCAACCTAGCTATTGCCTGGATAATTGTTAGCCTGAATTCTCTTTCTGACATATTGTCTGTGTAGATATCTGTTAGCTCTGTTGCAGAAGGTCCATCCTCTGTATTTTTCTTCTGTTGGGCATTCCTCCTCCTAGTCATTTTGTTGGGAGATGACTGAACAGATGTAGCTGGATGTATCAACTGTGGTGCAGTCAAGGTGCACCCTGGAACACTTCTGAGCAATCAGTATTTCCCACCCAAACGAGCGACAAAAGAAAAGAAAAAGAAGAAGAAAAAAAAAAAGAAAAGAAGAAAAAGAAAAAGAGATAGAGAGATAGAGAGACAGGAATGAAAGGGAAGATGAAAAAGAAGGTTCAGCCCAGATGGGCCCCAAGGTAAGATTTATGAAGTAGACAAACAAAAAGAGATAAAAAGACTGATACAAGTATATAAGAAGAGAAATATATATATATATGCAAATAAAGAAAGAACCTCGTCAAAAAGAACCACAAGTGTAAAATTTATATGCTATCAGGACAAACACAAAAAACACAGATACACTGGTGGAAAAAGATGGGAGAGTTCTTATAAATTCTCAGTGTGTGCGAGGAAGTTTGTTTTGATTCTTCCTGGATGTATCTTGATATCTTTGTTAAAGGACTCAACTTTTCTAAGATAAACGGGATTAAAAAATTGGTTTACCTATAAGGGTAGTATTGATTGGGGAAAGGGGATTACTTTGAAGTTTAACTCTATATGAATATTTGAGGATAAAAATAAAAAGGAATAAACTAGCCTAAACTAATCTAAAATTTAAAATAGGTATTAAAAAATAAAAATGCAAAAAAAATAGGTGTATGTATCAAAAATTTCAGGTTAGAAATGTATTATGGAATTTGATGTACTGTACAACTTGCTGTGATGGTAAATAGGTTAAAAAAATTACCTATGTGTAAAAAAAAAAATAATGAACCGGAATAGTGGGAACGAGTGAACAATACATGTTTTCCTATGAAGTAGTGGTTGTTCTTTTGTAGTCCTTTTTTTTTTTTCCTCTTTTTTTTTTTTTTCTTTCTTGGTTTGTTTTCTGGGGGAGGGGCCTGTCACGTGGGTTGTCAGTCAATGATGTTTCCTGAGTTAAGTCCTTCCGCCCCCCTCAAGGGGATGGGCTCTGAGGAAACTGGTTTTTTTTCAGGCTTTTGTTCTCTTGCGGTTTTTATGCTTGTTCACTTTTTTTTTTTCTCTCACCTTGACCGCCTTTGATGGTTTTTATAGTTTTAGAGGAAAACAAACCGCACCCTCATCTCCCTCTTAGAAAGAAGACTCAGTCTGGGTGCAGAGCCTAAATAAGTTCCCCTTTGGCCTCTGGCAGAGCAGGTTCCAATTTGCAACCCAGGGTGCACAGGATCTTTTGCTTGTACCCAAAGCCAAGGCAGTGGCTGCTGTCTGGGAGTTCCGGACCACCAGAGAGGTTTCAAGCAGTGATCACACACTGAGATTTTGCCGCTGGCCTGGGCTGGGAGTGCCCGGTTTGCGTGCACCTCTTTCAGACGTGGCTATGGGTCGGGCGCGCGTCTGGGGCACTGAGAACTGGGCGCTGGTCTGTAAGCACCAGGCTGGGCTTTTGCGCACCTCTGTCAGGGGAGAGTTTGGGGCGCATGGCTTATGCTTTGAATAACTGGCGCGGGTCAAAGAGCGCTGGCTGGGCCTTTGTAACTCTGGGGAGCATGAGGGACATGCGCGCATATCTCGAGCTTTGTGGTAGGGCACACGCCCTCTGCCAACCATCCTGGCTCCCATCCCCTCACAGGAACTAGAACCCAGGCATTCTCGGGCGAGCTGGCGGCTTAGGGAACAAGAGCTGGTTTCTCTGCTACACTCTCTCTGCCTCAGCGCCAGGGGAGGCTGTCCTGGGACCGGGGACTTAAGCCCCTATCCCTAGCCACCCCGATTCCCACAACTTCCACCTGCAATCCTTTGCTCTTTTGGAGTGCGTTCAACCAGTCTCCAAGTTAATGCTGTTCCCCAGACGCAGGGCACTCTCGCTCGTATTGGGGTGTTACTTTCCAACTGGTCGCCTCTGGTGGATCCCTCCCCCTTTTCTTTATCTTCTGATATCAGTCCGCAGTTCCCATTCTGCTTTATCTGCCCACTGGTGTCTTTTGCCCCTCTAGAGATCCAGACATGTATAATTCTGATCTCAGGCTGATTTCATGGGTGATCTGAGTTCTTTGGTAGGTAATCAGCTCACTTTGGGGTACCGGCTAAAAAACGCCTCCGCCTACTCCACCACCATCTTGTCCCCCCAATGCTCTTGTTTATTGATTTTCTGCTTCAATGATCTGTCTATTTCTGAGTGAGGCATGTTAAGATCTCCTACGATTAGTGTATTCATATCAATATGACTCTTTATCTTGATTAACAGGTTTGTATGTAATTGGCTGCTCCCATATTGAGGCCATAGGTATTTACAATTGTTAGATCATCTTGGTGGATAGTCCCTTTAAGAAGGATGTAGTGTCCTTTTGGATCTCTGACTACTGTCTTTAGTTTAAAGTCTAATTTATCTGATATGAGAATCGCTACCCCAGCCTTCTTTTGAGGCCCATTGGCATGAAAGATTCTTCTCCATCCCTTTACTTTCAGTCTGGGTGTATCTTTAGGTTCAAAATGGGTCTCTTGTAGACCACATATGGATGGGTCCTGTCTTTTTTTTTTTTTTTTTTTTTTTGCCGTTTTATCCAGTCTGCAACCCTGTGCCATTTTATGGGCGCATTTAGGCCATTCACATTTGGGTGATTATTGATAGATACGTTTTTATTGACATCGTGTTACCTTTGAAGTCTTTATTTCTGTAGATTGTTTTATATTTCTGTTCAATGCTATTCTTAGGACCTCCCTTAATCTTTCCTTGCAGTGTCAGCTTGGTGGTTGCATAGTCTTTAAAATCTTGCCGTTCTTGGAAACTCTTTATCTCTCCATCCATTTTGAATGTCAGTCTTGCTGGATAAAGTATTCTTGGCTGTAAGTTTTTCTCATTTAATGCCCTGAATTTGTCTTTCCAGTCTTTTCTGGCTTTCCAGGACTCTGTGGACAGGTCTGATGTTATTCTGATGGGCTTTCCTCTGTAAGTAAGGAGCCTCTTTGTCCTAGCGGCTTTCAAGAGATTATACCTACAATTATGATTCCTCAATTTGACTATCAGGTGCCTTGGTGTTTTTTGGAATCTATAATCTTGGGTGGAGACCTTTTGCCCTCTAGTACATGAATGCTGGTTCCATTCGCGAGATTGGGAAAATTTTCATGAAGAACTTGTTCCACTATATCTTCTAGACTTCTTTCTTTCTCCTCCCCTAATTCTGACATTGGAACGTTTCATGGCATCATTTATTTCCCTGGTTCTGTTTTCGTGGTTTTGAATATGTTTGTTCCAGGCTTCCTCCTGATCCTTTCTATCTGTTTGTCCTGGAGATCACTAATTCTATTTTCTGTCTCAGTTACCCGAGCTTTGAGAGAATTTAGATTAGATGGGAACTCATTGAGAGCATTGTGAAGTTCATCCCTGGTAGCTTTCAGCTCAGCCCTAACATTGTGAACATCCTGTCTGTTCACTTTCAGTTCAGCCCTAATCAATTCTGTTTGGTCACCCATGGCTTTCTCCAACATAGCTATTGCCTGGATAATTGTTAGGCTGAATTCTCTTTCTGACATATTGTCTATGTTGATAGCCATTATCTCTGTTCCAAAAGGTCCATCCTCTGTGTTTTTCTTCTGATGGGCATTCCTCCTCCTAGTCATTTTGGTGAGTGATGACTGAACAGATGTAGCTGGATGTATTGACCATGGTGCATTCCAGGTGCACCCTGGAAAACTTCTGAACAATCAGGATTCCCCACCCAAACGAGAGACAAATGAAAAGAAAATGAAAAAAAGAGAGAGAAAGAGAGACAGGAAAGAAAGGGAAGATGAAAGAGAAGGTTCAGCCCAAATGGGCCCCTATGTACGATTTATGAAGTATATAAACAAAAACAGACAAACAAAAAGACTGATAAAAGTATATGACTCGAGAAAATAAATGTATGCAAATAAATAAGTACCTTGTCAAAAAGAACCCCAAGTATAAGATTTATATACAATCAGTACAAACACAAAAACACAGAAACCGTGGTGGAAACAAAAGATGGGAGAATGCTTATAAATTCTCAGTGAGGGTGAGGAAGGTTGTTTTGATTCTTTCTGGATGTATCTTGATATCTTTGTTGAAGGACTCGACTTTACTAAGATAAAGCGGGATTAAAAATCGGCTTACCTATAGGGGTAGTATTGATGGGGGAAAGGGGATTACTTTGAGGTTTAACTCTATATGAATATTAGAAAAGAAAGTAAAAAGGGATAAACTAGTCTAAACTAAACCAAAATTTAAAAAAAGAAATTCAAAAAATAGAAATGTAAAAGAATAACACAGGTGTATGTATCACAAGGTTCAGGTTAGAAGGTTATTAGGGAATTTGATGTACTGGACAGCTCACTGTGATGGTAAATAGGCTAAAAAATTATCTAATTAAAAAAAAATAAACCAGAATAGTGGGAACGAGTTGAAAATAAAAGTTATCTTATGAAGTAATGGTGTTTGTTCTCTTACAGTCTTTTTTTTTCTTTTAAAATTTCTTCTTTTAAATTTATTTTTTATTTTTAATATAAGAGTATTCATTATTTTTGCACCACACCCAGTGCTCCATGCAATCTGTGCCCTCTATAATACCCACCACCTGGTACCCCGAACTCCCATCTCCCCTGCCACTTCAATCCCCTCAGATTGTTTTTTAGAGTCGGTAGTCTCTCATGGCTCACCTCTCCTTAAATTTCCTCCAACTCCCTTCTCCTCTCTATCTCCCCATGTCTTCCATGCTATTTGTTATGCTCCACAAATAAGTGAAACCATATGATAATTTACTCTCTCTACTTGACTTATTTCACTCAGCATAATCTCTTCCAGTCCCGTCCATGTTGCTACAAAAGTTTAGTATTCATCCTTTCTGATGGAGGCATGATACTCCATAGTGTATATCGACCACATCTTCTTTATTCATTCGTCTGGTGAAGGGAATCTTGTTTCTTTCCACAGTTTGGCGACCATGGCCATTGCTTCTAGAAACATTGGGGTACAGATGGCTCTTCTTTTCACTACATCTGTATCTTTGGGGTAAATACTCAGGAGTGCAATGGCAGGGTCATAGGGAAGTTCTTTTTTTAATTTCTTGAGGAATCTCCACACTGTTCTCCAAAGTGGCTGCACCAACTTGCATTCCTGGTAACAGTGTAGGAGAGTTCCCCTTTCTCCACAACCTCTCCAACACATGTTATTTCCTGTCTTGCTAATTTTGGCCATTCTAACCGGTGTAAGGTGATATCTCAATGTGGTTTCAATTTGAATCTCCCTGAGGGCTAGTGATGATGAACATTTTTTCATGTGTCTGATAGCCATTTGTATGTCTTGATTGGAGAAGTGTCTGTCCATATCTTCCGCCCATTTTTTGATATGATTTTCTGTTTTGTGTGTGTTGAGTTTGAGGAGTTCTTTATAGATCCTGGATATCAACCTTTTGTCTGTACTGTCATTTGCAAATATCTTCTCCCATTCCCTGGGTTGTTTTCTTGACTGTTTCTTGGCTGTGCAGAAGCTTTTGATTTTGATGAAGTCCCAGAAGTTCATCTTCACTTT
Organism: Mustela nivalis; assembly: GCF_964662115.1. Classification (NCBI taxonomy): domain Eukaryota; kingdom Metazoa; phylum Chordata; class Mammalia; order Carnivora; family Mustelidae; genus Mustela; species Mustela nivalis. The sequence goes on along the minus strand of NC_139022.1, from coordinate 4,096,545 downwards.
TGTTTCCTTTGCCTTTGGAGACATATCTTGAAAGAAGTTGCTGTGGCTGATATCGAAGAGATTACTGCCTATGTTCTCCTCTAAGATTCTGATGGATTCCTGTCTCACATTGAGGTCTTTTATCCATTTTGAGTTTATCTTTGTGTATGGTGTAAGAGAATGGTCAAGTTTGATTCTTCTACATATAGCTGCCCAGTTTTCCCAGCACCATTTATTGAAGAGACTGTCTTTTTTCCACTGTATATTTTTTTCCTGTTTTGTCGAAGATCAATTGACCATAGAGTTGAGGGTCCATATCTGGGCTCTCTACTCTGTTCTACTGGTCTATGTGTCTGTTTTTATACCAGTACCATGCTGTCTTGGTGATCATAGCTTTGTAGTAAAGCTTGAAATCAGGTTATGTGATGCCCCCCATTTTATTTTTGTTTTTCAACCTTTCCTTAGTGATTCGGGGTCTTCTTACAGTCTTTTTTGTAAATTTTTCTTTCTTGGTTTGTTTTCTGGGGGAGGGGCCTGTCATGTGCGTTTTCAGTCAATGATGTTCCCTTAGTTAAGTCCTCAGGCCCTCCTCTAGGGCGTGGGCTCTGAGGAAACTGGTTTTTTTTTAGGCTTTTGTTCTCTGGCAGTTTTTATGTTTGTTCACTTTTTTTTCCTCTCACCTTGACCACTTTTGATGGTTTTGTAGTTTTAGAGGAAAATGAACTGCACCCTGACCTCCCTCTCAGAGAGAAGCTTCAGTGTGGCTGCAGAGCCCAAAAGAGTTCCCCCTTTGTCCCTGGCAGAGAAGGTTCCAATTCGTGGTCCCTGGGGACACAGGATCTTTTGCTTCTTACCCAAACCACAGCAGTGGCGGCAATCTGGGAGCTCCAGACTGCCAAAGAGGTTCCAAGCAGCGATTGCACACTGAGTTTTTCCTGCTGGCCTGGGCTGGAATGCCTGGTCTTTTTGGGTCTAAGAGTGCCTGGCTTGTGTGCACCTCTTTCAGGGGAGGCTATATGTCACGTGCGCATATCAGGCACTGAGAACAGGGCACAGGTACAAAACCACCAGGCTTGGCTTTTGCGCACCTCTGTCATGGGAGAGATTGGACGTGTGTCTTTGGCTCTGAAACAATAATGTGGGTCAAAGAGTGCTGGCTTGGCCTTTGTAACTCTCTCAGGGGAGTATGAGGGAGGCACGGGCCTATCTCAGGCTTTGTAGCAGGGCTCGTGAGTTCTGCCATCTAGCGTGGCTCCCATCCCCTCACAGGAGCCAGAACCCACACATTCTTGGGCACACTGGCGGCTTAGGGACCAAGACCCGGTTTCTCCATCGCACTCTCTTTGGCTCAGCGCCAGGGGAGGCTGTTCTGGGACCAGGGACTTAAGCCCCTCTCCCTAGCGGCCCGATTCCCACAATTCCCCCCCCTCCCACCTGGCTGCGATCCTTTGCTCTTTTGGAGTGTTTTCAACCAGTCTCCAAGTTAATGCTAGTCCCCAGATGCAGGGCACTTTCGGATTGGGGTATTACTTTCCAACCAGTTGCCTCTGGTGGCTCCCTCCCCTTGTGTTTATCTTCCGATATCAGTCCGCCATTCCCACTCCGCTTTACCTGCCCACTGGCGTCTTCTACCCCTGTAGAGATCCAGACGTGTATGTTTCTGATCTCAGGCTGATTTCATCGGTGATCGGAGTTCTATGGTAGGTAATCAGCTCACTTTAGGGTACAGGTTGAAAAGGCACCTCCTCCTACTATCCCACCATCTTGTCCCCAACAACTTATTTTTTCAGAACCATCCAGATTTAGAAAAGGCTCCACATCTACAACACACTTATAGATAGACACATATGAACATATGGGCAGATAAAGAATCCTCATCTTACAGTTTCTGTAGCTAAAGCTTTTTATCACTAGTATATGTGAAGAGGACACTTATGATTTGTAGAGTTCTGACAACTAATCTTATGGAAGCTGTGAACAGCCTTTTTTTTTTTTAAACCTCTTATATCCTTTATTATTATTTTCTCTTTAGTCTCAGTAATTGGGATGCTATAGATAAGAATTACTAAAGAAATGAAGAAGGGAGGCAAGTTCTTCAAGTAAGATTTTGGTTTCTCAAGGTCAGTATTTGCAAACCCTTTTGAGAAAAAAAAGGGAGGTTTTGTTTATTGCAGCAATGGCCACGGTTGCCAAACTGTTGAAAGAACCAAGATGCCCTTCAACGGACGAATGGATAAGGAAGATGTGGTCCATATACACTATGGAGTATTATGCCTCCATCAGAAAGGACGAATACCCAACTTTTGTAGCAACATGGACGGGACTGGAAGAGATTATGCTGAGTGAAATAAGTCAAGCAGAGAGAGTCAATTATCATATGGTTTGACTTATTTGTGGAGTGTAACAAACAGCATGGAGGACAAGGGGAGTTAGGGAGGAGAAGGGAGTTGAGGGAAATTGGAAGGGGAGGTAAACCATGAGAGACTATGGACTCTGAAAAACAATCTGAGGGTTTTGAAGGGGTGGGGGATGGGAAGTCGGGGTACCAGGTGGTGGGTATTATAGAGGGTACGGATTGCATGGAGCACTGGGTGTCATGCAAAAATAATGAATACTGTTATGCTGAAAATAAATAAAAAATAAATTTAAAAAATAAGGGAGGTTTTAAGAGTGGTAAAAAGAAATAGGTAGACTTTGAACTGCCTCTAGAGCTGTATTTCTACTTTTGCAAAGATGTGTAAGAAAGGTCAGTTGCTCTCAGTTCCTCAAAGAACTGCAGACTAAATGGCATAAAAATGACACCCATCCATTGAACTATTCTCCCTTCAATACGTCTAGGGGAGACACCTAAAAAAATGTTAGCATCAGGCTCTGTATGTCAGCTTCCAGTTTGGCCAACACTTGACTGCAGAGCCACTTAAAAATTTCATTTAAATATCTTCTAATTTTTACCCAGAACAACTATAGGCAGATCTGGGGTGGGGGTTGACTTTGGAGAAATCTTACATAGTTTTCATCACTTTGTCAAGGAGCTCATCTGCATAGGTTCTAAGTGGGGTTTCAGTGGAGAATCACAGCTTCAATATTTAGCAGGGTTTGGAAAGATTTTCCTTTTAATTTTTATTTCCCTCAGCTGTTTAAGGGAATAATATATCAATTTACCAGAAAATCCTTCAGAGTGTCATCAAATCTGGAAGGTGCTCACAGAGACCACCTTTCAAAGGTAGATATGGGTTGTCTGGAAGGCCATTAACTTGTCTGTCTTCTGTTTATAGACCAGTAGCCTCTTCAGAGTAGAAAGACAACTCCTACAGAGGATTGCTAAGATGAATATTCAAATAAGGGAGCAGTAAGAATTACATCGGTTTTATGTTTTTTTTTTTTTAATTAGGTACCTCTTGCATATTTATTTGTTTTTTTAAGGTTATTTAATATATATATATATATATATATATATATATATATATATAAAATTTATTTATTTGAGAGAGAAAGAGAGACAAGAGAGAGGACAGGAGAAGGGGTAGGGCAGAGGAACAGAGGGAAGCGGCCTCCACACTGAGCAGAGAGCCCAATGCAGGGCTTTTGATCCCAGGACCTTAGGATAATGACCTGAGTAGAAGGCATACACTTAACCAACTTAGCCTCCCAGGGGCCCTGGTATCCCATTTTCTTTGTTTAATTTGGGAACTCTTACTTTCAAGTGCACTTCTTTTTTTTTTTTTAATTTTATTTATTTATTTATTTATTTGACAGAGATCACAAGTCAGCAGAGATGAGCAGAGAAGTGTGTGTTGGGGGGGAAGCAGGCTCCCCGCTGAGTAGAGAGCCCAATGTGGGGCTTGATCCCAGGACTCTGGGATCATGACCTGAGCCAAAGGCAGAGGCTTTAATCCACTGAGCCACCCAGGTGTCCCTCAAGTGCACTTCTTAACTAATCTTATCTAACTGGAATTTTCCTCATAATGACCATTATAAATCCCCTGAGGGCCAGCAGCCATGTGGTAGGACCCTTAGTTGTAAATGGAGTTTAACCCACATTTCTGTCCAGCCATATCTGGATACAAATGGGGTGCAGCCCATGTTTCTGTCCAATCATATTTTGGGGCCCCAGCCTGATGGATCCCAAGCCAAGTTCTCAAGGACAAAGCTGATTTCAAACAAATGTGAGACTTTAGTTGCCACCAGTAGTTCTCAGTGTGTAATCTGAGGAAGATTTCCAAACAAATGAGGAACTCCAGCCGGCAGTTCTTAAGGAGGTATCTGGAACAGAAGAAGCAAGCGCTGGGGCTCCAGTCAAATGGGGAATTGTGGTCCAAAAGTCCAGCAGTGTCTAAGGTAGAACTAGTGATTTCAAACAAATGGAGAACTGACTGAAAAGCCAATTAATTTGGGAAGTTTAATGCAAAACAAACAGAGCTCAGAACTGGGAGCAACTTACCTACAGCCCTCAGATATGGCAAGAAAGAGAACTGGAAAGGGATTATAGGCACCATATACCTGTGCTTCTCCTTGTCCCCAGATGGGAACAGTGTGAGAAGTTTCCTTTGGATCCGACCATCATTTTCCAAAATCTATTAAATAACATGAGTTCAGCACAATAAATTTTTAATATCTAATTGGGCTTCTTAACAATTCATGAATCAGACTGCATCCTGTCTGGCAAATAGAAAGGCCCTCCAAGGAGTTGTGCACAATGGAAGGATTTTAGACAGAAGGAAAAAGGGATGGGGAAAGAGCAGATTAGCTCATTTTTTTTCTTTGGGGAATGGGAAGGGTCTCTGTGGCAGATTACCTCTTGGTGATGAGTAGAAAATCGCAGGCTGTCCAGTTCCTTTACACTCCTAGACAAGTATGAAATGACAGTTAGATGAAAGCCTTGGTATGATGACATGAGCTGAGCCCACATGACTCCATGTGAGGCCTGTTGTTTCCTTTGAACTGAATTTGCCTGGAATTTGAAGATTGGCTGCTTGGATATATGGTGTTTCTGGACAATCAGAGTATTTACAGGAATACAAAAGTTCAGTTTGCTGACATGGCACCTGCTCCATCTCAGGTCTAGAAATTTATTTCAACTCAAGGAATATCACCTAGAAAAGGAAGGGGCCTAAAGACTTATCTAGAAACTATGTAAGGGTGTCCTGACTCAGGAACAGGAGGGAGCATGTATCTGAGTCATTTAGAGAAGTCTTTTCTCTATAGTTAATATTCCCCTGGGGCACAGAAGAAAGAGTAGAGGAATTTCTTACGTGTACCTGTTTTCTGTGAGCACAGGGCTCTGGTAAAGTCAACTTTGCTCTGGCTCAGCTCCAGGAAGTGGAGTCTTTTCCAGGATTGAACGACTACCTTTATGCTGACTCTGTCACAAGAGAATCAGATGGGTTAAAGACAAAACAATGATCCCCAAATGTAGTCATTTACATGAAGCCCCACATTACCAAACCAAGACTTAATTCCAGTTTCAGTTCTCCCAGAAATGGAATCTTACACTGGCTCATCGGGAATTTCCTGGTAAACCCCCCCCTTTTTTTAAGATTTTAAAAAATTATTTATTTTTTATTTGACAGACAGAGATCACACGAAGGCAGAGAGAGAGAGAGAGAGAGAGAGGGGAAGCAGGCTCCCGTTTACCAGAGAGCCCTTTTTGGGGCTTGATCCCAGGATCCTGAGATCATGATCTGAGCCAAAGGCAGAGGCCACAACCCACTGAGCCACCCAGGCTCCCCCTGGTAAGCCTTCTTTAGAGGGTTGCCTGGGAAGCCTCTGCCATCGTCTACAAGGACAGCAGCCTTGCAATACTCAGGTCACTTTTGCTTGGCAGTACTTCCCTGTTCCTGCTCTCTTCTGCCTGTAAGAACCTTTCATTTGGTAGAGCTCTCCGGGATTCCTATCCACCTGTCAGACTGAATGTTGTCCAATTTTTTTATCACCAAATAAAGCAATAAGATCTTTAAAATTGGCTCCACTGGATTTTTCTCTTAACAGAGGAAACAACAAAACTATTCAGCAGAGTGCACATGACTACTTTTGTTAGAGTTCTGCAAACTTTCTTTGTTCTCTCTGGGGCACTTTTCCAAAAGTAGAAACACTGCCTACTTCAGAGCCCTCGTAGGTGTACCTCTGGTCCCCTTGGGGCATCCCGCAAGTTCTTTCCAAAACGAAGGTGGGTTTGCAGAAGTTCTGGGCACACTGCCCCATGGGCTGTGTACTAAGGAGGTGTTGTGGAGTTTTAAAATTCTTTGGAGGAAACCTTGTCATACAAGTAACTCATCAACTCCTGAACATCACTACTTCCGCAGGATGGCAGTTTTGAATATTCTGATCAGGGTCACCCTGAAATGTGGTATGCCTTCTTTAAAGAGGCCCTGGTTTGTCCACAGTTAAATAATTTCATTGGGCTGGTTCCATTCAAGATAAGGTGAGGTCAGGCAATAAGGAGGTTAGAAAGGGAGAGTGGCATTTGAGGACCATTGTGAAACAGGGGAGACTATGAAGCTTAGCTGCTGAGAATAGAAAGGATGGCATCACTTAGCCAGGCTCTTTTCCTCATTCCTTCCCCAACCTCTCTCCCCTTGTTCTATGCATCCCATTTCAGCTTATTCTAGAAAATGTCTGTCCTCCAATTACTGCAAAATCTTTATGTCTTTATGTTAAAATGTGGTCCAAGAACCAATGGCAAACAAGGGAGGTCTGCAGAAATGCAGAATCTTCAGCCTGTCCTAAGACCTGCTGGATCAGAATCTGCATGTTAATAAGACCACAGATCATTCATTTGCATATTAAGTGGAAGATGCCTTTGATGGGGTTTAGTACATGCTGCCTAAAAATATGGCACTTTGGTGTGCTGAATATTTGGAAATGGAGGAATTTGTGAAATGGTACAAGTAGTCAGGGCTTTCTGATCTTCTCCCTGAATCAAGTCCTAAGATGCTCATGTGGGATTGCTCCCTATTCCTAGAGGACAGAGACATCTTTATTCCCAAGATGGCAGGACCCAGAAAGGAGTCTGAAGACACAGGCCTTGATAGATTTCCCCCGTTTATTACATTTGACTTATATCCCCACTTGTTCTATCATATTTCTCTATTGTTGTCCACCCTTCATCAAATCTAGTGTAACAATCATTCTTCAGGGCCTTTATCTCCTTATGAAGTCTACGATGTCATGTAAACTTATATTAAACAAATTTGTATGCTTTTCTCTGATTAACATACCTTTGCTGGTTTAATTTTCACAACCAGTCCAGACATGATAAGGGTCCAGGAAAACCTTTTCCTCCCCACACTCTGTGCTCTATTATGCAAGCAATGACAGTAAATCCTGCTCTTCTAGACCTAAAAGGTTTTGACACTACTTAAATGCCTAAGGATTTTTGCTCTTTAAAAATTAATGTAGCAGGAGAGATAGCAGGAATTGGGAGTCAGATGAAACTTGGAGTAAATCTTTCATTCATTTATTCATGAGTGAGTGATTTAATGTGCAGCCTCAAAGACCATATAGGTAACATAAAAACAATGAAAATCATGCTCATTTCTGACAAATGCCAAGGGGACTACATGATTTAAGGGCAACTGACTCACAGCAGGACCTTAATAAACATCAGGTTTTTCTCACTAATGAAATAAAAACATACCTGAAAAACAGTGCTTCATTAAGACTGAAATGACTCAGGGCGCCTGGGTGGCTCAGTGGGTTAAGCCGCTGTCTTCGGCTCGGGTCGTGATTGCAGGGTCCTGGGATCGAGCCCCACATTGGGGTCTCTGCTCAGCTGGGGGCCTGCTTCCTTCTCTCTCTCTCTCTGCCTGCCTCTCTGCCTGCTTCTGATCTCTCTCTATCAAATAAATAAATAAAATCTTTAAAAAAAAAGACTGAAATGACTCATGTGTCATTTATATGAGTTAACTTCTTGATTTGTCTACAACTTAAGCCATATTTGATGGAAATGCTGAAGATTTGGGACAAATGGTAGGAGAAAACAAAAAAAACCTTGACTTGATGAAAGGCTTTGGTATTTGGGGAAAAAATACCCAATGTGTTAAAATAGCCCATGTTTGATGGTTTTCACCTAAAAGAACTTATTATTCCTGATCATTCTAACTAAAATATCCAGCAAGTTGTTAATAAGTTAAAAATATTAATAAGTTACAAATAGATGAAAAAGGCAAAATTCTGATTAAGAAAAGTAGTTTCCCACTTGGCATTCTGGTGTAAGTTGTGAAAAATATAACAACTCAGCACTCTGTACTTCAGTCCTGCTTTATAGATCATTTGGCGGTATTCGAATGCCAAGCGTTGTGCATTGAAACATTTGGGACTGAAATGGTTATAGAAATACAGGAAAAGTTATGTAATTTTGGAAGAACAGGTGAAAAGCAGGTCTGACTCAATGGTTCGAGATGCCATCACTGGCTTCTGAAGGAGCTGACCACCTGATGGAGATGCATGTCTCCCACTCACTCTCAATCCTTCCCCACCTCTCTGTTGCCCAGCAGCAGCCTCCTCAGGGCCCCCTTCACCTCCTTGTTTCTGAGGGTGTAGATCAGAGGGTTCAGGAGTGGTGTGACAATGTTGTAGAAGAGGGTGAGGAACTTTCCCTGGTCCTGGGAAGAGCTGTTTCCAGGTTGCATGTACATGTAGATTATGTTTCCATAGAAAAGGGAGACCACGGTGAGATGGGAGCCACAGGTGTTGACGGCTTTGTGCCTCCCTGAGGATGACTGGATGTGCACCACGGCCCGTACAATGTAGCCATAGGACACCAGGATGAACACCAGAGGTGACAGCACAATGCCCACTGCGAGGACAAAGACGGTGCCCTCAATGGCAGCCGTGTTGACACAGGCCATCCGGATCAGAGCAGGCATTTCACACAGGAAGTGGTCCACACTGTGGTGCCCACAGCGGGGTAAACGCAGGGTTACTGGGGACATGATCAAAGAGTTGGCCACCCCACAGCCCCAGGCTACCAACACCAAGCCCAAGCAGAGTTTTGGATTCATGATCACCATGTAGTGAAGGGGCTTGCAGACTGCAACAAACCGGTCATATGCCATGACCGCCAGGAGCAGGCACTCTACACCACCCAGGCCGAGAAACAGGAAGAGCTGGATGGCACATCCTGTGTAGCTGATGGTCTTGTCATGCCCATTCAGGTTATAGAGCAGCTGAGGGATGGAACTGGTGGTGAAACTGAGGTCCAGGAAGGATAGGTGGGTGAGGAAGAAGTACATGGGAGTGTGGAGTTTGGGGTCCAACCAGGACACCAGGATGATGGTGGTGTTGCCCACAAGGGTCAGGAGATATGCAATCAAGATGACCACAAAGAGGATCCTCTCCAGATGGGGGCGGTCAGAAAACCCCAAAAGAATGAAATTTCCCTGAGTGCTCTCATTGGTCCCATCCATCTCTACTGTACCTGAGGAGGAATATTGATACTAGTAATAGTAGCACCTATTAGAGAAGAACACTTACAATGACTCAAATGTTCCTTCATGCTTTTTACACTTATTTAGCTATTTAAGCCCTAATATCAAATATCAGTGATATGGAGTTGGCCTTCTATTTATCCATGACTTACAGAAGAGGAAACAGAGACAGATGTGTTCAGCAAATTACTATATTCTAGAATGGAGCAGAGCTGATTTTGAATCCAGGAAATGGAATTTAGAATCTTCATCCTTTACTGGAACAGATTCTAATTCCATGACAGGAAAGGACATGCTGCTTCAGCCCAGTCATTGATTCCTCTCAAAAGCCAACTTCCTAAGCTCCTGCTCAAACCTCAAAGGCACCCAATGGAGCTCCAGAATAACCAATTAATAGTATTTGGAGACTATCCCTTATATGTGGAATACTTTATCCAGTCTATCCAAAAGACAAACCTCATTCATTGTGATGTTCCTGAGATGATTTTGAGTAGAAAAATAATGTAGGAACAATAGAATATTACTAAAGCAACATACACATAAAATCACCCCCCCACACTTCTCTCTCTTCTTCTCTCAACTGGGGATGGTATTTAAGAAATGAGTATCTGGGGTGCCTGGGTGGCTCCATCAGTTAACTGTCTGTCTTAAGCTCAGGTCATGATGCTGAAGTTCTGGGATTGCGCCCTGTGTGGGCTTCCTGCTCAGCTGGGACCCCATTTCTCCCTTGCCGTCTACCCCTCCCCCGATGCACTCTCTTTCACACATGTTCTCTTCCTCTCTCAAATAAGTGAAATCTTTAAAAAGAAAGAAATACGGGTATATTTTTTTCTTTTAAAACATTATATAGTGTTTGAGGAAAAAATATCACATTATCCAACAGACAATAAAACTTGAAGGCAATAATTCACATGTATGTGCAGAAACATCGATCCCATTTAAACACCAAGAATGAATCACAATCCAAGGAGAGCCTAACCCACAACTCTTGCAGATTAGTGTCAAGGAAGAGACATAAAAAAATCTTGGGCTACAGCTCCAATCTCCCTCTTCACAATCCCTTAGCCAACAAGACACAACTATGAGATCTCAGAAAGTTCTTCACCTTCTTCATAGTTTTCTAATCTAAAATAGTAATAAACAACATTGTTTATTTTACAGGTGAGTTTTAAGATTGTTTTTTAAATAACGAAAGAACGTCAATCAGTGTGAAAATCTGTATGTATGTGACATAAAGGTTATGTCTCATATGAACAGGTAATGGCAAAATAAGCCCATGAGACTAGAAAAGGAATTTCTTTTTTTTAAAAAAAGATTTTATTTATTTATTTGACAGACAGAGATCACAAGTAGGCAGAGAGGCAGACAGAGAGAGAGAGGGGAAAGCAGGCTCCCTGCTGAGCAGAGAGCTTGATGTGGGGCTCGATCCCAGGACCCTGGGATCATGACCTGACCTGAAAGCAGAGGCTTAACCCACTGAGCCACCCAGGCACCCCTAGAAAAGGAAGGTCTGAAGAAAAAAAAAATTTTCTAGTGAGAGGAAAGTACCTTTAAGTATATTCAGACCTACTTTGGAAATATAATAATTTTTTTAAAGATTTTATTTATTTATTTGACAGAAAGAGAGATCACAAGTAGGCAGAGAGGCAGGTAGAGAGAGAGCAGAGAGCCTGATGTGGGGCTCAATCCCAGGACTCTGAGACGATGATCTGAGCTGAAAGCAGAGGCTTTAACCCACTAAGCCACCCAGGCACCCCCAAAATACAATGATTAAAATAGGATCACTGACAAGGAATTTGAATGGGGTCACTGTGGATCCCTAATTCACTACTTTCACAAAAAAAATTTAAATCAAACAGCTAGTATATAAGGAAGAATGACAGTTGTTCTCTTTTTTTCCCCCCTGATTATCTTGGATTTAGTCAGTTCTCACAAAACAAATTGCAATTCTCAAAAGCTCTGAGGCAAAATACAAATCAATTTGATAGCATATTAAAAAAATATTTAAGAACTACTACTAACAACACCTAAGAAATAATCACAATAATAGAAGAAATCAACATGATGATGGACAGGGTACCTTGTTTACCATTTTTTTTCAAGAAATTGGAGTGAAAACATGTAATGAGAAATAGGTAAGGACTTAAAGAAAGAGTGCACAAGAAAATAAGTTATTTACAAAACTGTGATTTGAAACATTAAGGTTTTAAAATATAAATATAAGGTTATTTGCTTTTTAGATAGGTTAGTATTTGAACACGTGTTATATACAGAGCTGGGAAAGTATGGGGAAATAAGCCCATTAAATTTTGATAAGAATTAACCTTTGGAAGGTTAAAGATCATTAATTAAAAATTTTTATCTGGACATTGTTGACATTGTCCATGTCATTTTAACAATAGAAACACCTATCTTCTATAAAATTTAAAATTAATTAGTCCGCTCTCCCGGTCTATCTCTTCCTTTACCCCTTCCTCCATTCATGCACTCCCTCTCTTTCTCTAAAATAAGTAAATAAATCTTAAAAAAAATACCGCTCTATATATTATATTAAAATAGAAACACTATCTGAAAGCATACCCTGAACTGTTAAAGAGACCTACTTCCAGAGAGTGTGATGGATTTTTTTTTAAAGATTTTATTTGTTTATTTGACATACAGAGCTCACAGGCAGGCAGAGAGGCAGGCAGAGAGAGGAGGAAGCAGGCTTCCTGTTGAGCAGAAAGCCCGATGCAGGGCTCCATCCCAGGACCCTGAGATCATGACCTGAGTCGAAGGCAGAGGCTTTAACCCACTGAGCCACCCAGATACCCTGAGTGTGATGGATTTTAAAGACTTTGATTTTTACATGATCTATTCTTTATTAATTAGTAATACATAATCATGTATTGGGAAATCATAAAGGATATATGTAGATCTTGGATGTCAGCCCTTTGACTCTAGTGTCATTTGTGAATATCTTCTCCATTTCTGTGGGTTGTCTCTATGTTTTGTGGACTGTTTCCAAGAATATGAAAACAAACAAACAAACTAAAACAAAACAAAAACCAAAGGGGCTCTTACATTGTAAAAATTAATAAATGAATGAATGAATGAAAAAAATATATATATACACATAAATAAAATAAAATATTTATAGCAAGAGGAAAAGGAGATTTGATATTCAGGAAATTCCCCTATGGTTGATTTTTTCCCCTGAATCTGTTAATATGTCTTTTTAACTTTGACATTCCTTTTTAACAGAAATCATTGTCCCATTAATTAACAAACTAAAAAGGACATAAACGTAGGAAGAAAGATAGAAAATAAGGAGGCAAATAAGACTGAAACAAATTTCCAATCACTCTAATAATGTCAGTGTTTTACATCAAACAGCTGCACAAGCTTCTCACCGTAAAATTATGAATCCTCTGAAATAACAGAAAAGTAAGACTGGGGAGCTCAAAATAATCCAAATACTATGAAAGGGCCTGAGTTTGCCTTTCAGGATAATTTGAATTCTAGTCTCCTTCTGAACTGTTTCCACAGCTCCCACGTGGAGGTAAAAAAGACCCTAGGGGAAGGTGTGGGAGACAATGAGGAGACACCGTTAATGTCATAGCTCATCTCCCAGCTCCTTGTCTTGTCTTGTGTTTGGGATGAGGGGAGTCCCTTGTCCCACCACTGGAGTTCTGGGAGGGCTGATGCAGGAGCCCTGCGGCTTGCAAAGGCTCTCTCCATGGGGGAACCTGGTGTCTCACGAAGAACATGGAATACAGTCATTTTCTGAATGATTCTGGGAAAGTCACACCTATTTTTTCCCTTAAATTCAAACTTTGGAAAGAATGTGATCATTTTTTTTCCTTGTGTGGAGATCCTTCTCAGCACACTAGCTCAGCATTAACAACCTCCCAACACACGTTTCACATGTTAGAAGGACTCTCTAGAGCCACTGTGACTGTCTTCATACTTGACCTTATTGGACACCCGCCCCTGCAGAAAGCATATCTTACTGTGTGTCATGCAAATTTGCCACTACTTTCCTGGTGTTGGAGAGATTGGGCAATACCGTTATTTTACCTTTCATACATGGACACAACTTAGTAGCTCAAAGGATAGACAATTAATTGCCTCATGTGGCATTTCAACTTTGCCCTCCCTGGAAGCACATCCTCTCCATTGCTCAAAGCTGGAGAAGAAAGGCAGTCTCAGATGCTTAACTGGAAAGACCTGACCTCTCCCCACCCATGCAGGTGGCAACTCGTGGAAAGGTCAGGACATCAACCTAGTGACTGATGACTCGGTTTTTCAGACCTAGTTTTGTGTGGAATTGGAGATAAAAGAGCCTCGTGCCTGCAGAAATGAGATTATTGCTTTGCAAAAGAACAGATTTTTGTGTTTTGGGGTGTGTATTCTGGCAGGGTATGGAAAGGTATAACACGTTTCTCCCTGTAGGTGCTGGTTGAACTCTGGGAATGCCATTGCACCTAAATGCACCATCCTACTGCAGAAACACCCACCTTTCAAACACAAGTCAAAGAAACCTACTGCCTTTCAGTTCTGGAGGGCAGGTGGCCATGTGATCCAGAAGTTTAGCTTGTTTTCCAAGTATTTTTAATCTTAAAGACATTTAAACTCACAAGAACTGTGGCCCCAATGGTGGATGATAAGGAATTCGATCGATGTATTGAGGAGGGGATGGGGCAGGCCCATCTCCAGGCAAGGGCTGACATCACCCCAGCTCCCTCCAAGAAATTGGGAATATTATTTCCTTTTCTTTCTTTTTCTCAAAAGGAAACCCACATCTCAGATCTTATTTTCTCAAGTTTTCCTGACTGCCTTCCTTATTAACATTGATTCCAACATTAAAAAAAAAAAAGGAACTCACATGTTTGTTTCTTCATATTTTGCCTTGTTAGCACTTTTATTTGCTTTCCTTTTTTTTTTTTTTTTTAAAGATTTTTTACTTACTTGAGAGAGGGAGCTAGTGAGAGAGGGAACACAAGTAGGGTGAAGGGCAGAGGGAGAAGCAGGCTTTCTGCTAAGCAGGGAGCCTGATATGGGGCTCGATTCCAGGATCTGGGATCATGACCTGAGCCGAAGGCAGACATTTAACCGACTGAGCCATTCAGGTGACCACGTGTTATCCTTTAAAGTGATTTTGCTTTGGTAGATGTTTTTTTTTTTTTTTTTTTTTTTCTATTGTAGTTAAAGAACATGAGTTGTGAAGTCTGGGTTTGTGTGCAGCTTTTGTCTTGATCTGTTGGCCATAACCCATAAGCTTTCCAACAGCAAGAACAATGCTCCTCATTTCCTACTTTTCTGTTCCTTTGGTTCATTCCATACAACTTTTCCTTTTTTTTTTTTTTTTAACAAACCAAAAGAAAAGTACAGATTCATAAGTTGAGTCCCTAAATCCAGAGATATACTCACCATTTTTACTTGTATGTACTGGATGCCACTAAAAGTCAGAAGGCAGAAGGTGCAGATCTAGGTGGAGGGTCCCAGGGGATTGTGCAGTGTCCTCTCCCTGACTGTGCATTCACACGGCTGCTCTAGGCAGGGGTAATTCCAGACATGGGAGGAAAGGAAGGCACCTCTCCTGGGCTTGCCGTACCCCTATAAATGCAATGGACCACAATGTTTGTGCAGAGAGCCAGGAGGGCAGTGCAGATCGCTGTTCTGAGGAGAGACGGGAGGGGTTTTAATGGTGGTCCTGATTAATCAACAGCCCAGTGCTCTGGGGAACCTGTAAGCCCACAGGGGTCATTAGTACATGCACGGAGCTGTGCTGTAGGCATACATGACATTGAACTGTTCAATCCCCTGTAGGGTCTAGACTCAAATGAGGACCAGGAGAATTTGTCCCTTGATATAAAAGGGATTTATTCCTTCGTGTAAGTAAATCTGGGGACTCAATGTGTTGTTCTTTAAACATAAACACTGATGGGCCCTTTGCTACCATCAATATTGCCCCCCAATTTCCCCCCAATCCCCAAATTTCCCAAAGTTGCTCCCAATTTTGTGTGTCTAAAAAACAAATGAGGCATAATCAGTCCCACACAACCTGGAATAGGATCATGCTTTATCTATTCCTACTTATTCTTACTTTTTGTTTTCTTTCCTCCTTAATCTATGGAAAATATAGCAAAAGTATTTTGACTTTTTTTTTTTTTTACTAAAACTGTAATGTATGATAAGAAGACAGCATTATCTAGTAAATAATATTAAAAATAGTAGTAAATAGTAAATAATTACTTATTATAATAAATAGTAAGTAAATAGTAAGAAATATAAATAATAGTAAAAGTAGTAGAAATAGTAAATAATTACTTATTATAATAATAGTAAACAAATAGGAAGAAATATAAATAATAGTAGAAATAGTAAAAAAATGACACAGGTGCATTGATTAAGAAATATTTTGTTATTAATTTAAGGAGGTAATTGAGTGAAGTCATTTGTTTTTGGACCTGAAGGGAGGATGTTAGCATATACTGATCTGTACTACATCATTTTAAAACTAGAGGAACATTAAGCAGGCATCATAAGCCCCTAATTTTATTAGATTATGTGCCTATGAGCATGTTTTTAAAAGCTTTTGGAGAAGCCAGTATGACTTCAGGTAGCTAGTTTATTTTTTTTTAATAATGATAAAGAGAATAAATTGAAATCGAGTCCAGGCAATCAGCCTCGTGATATCAGAGAATCATCTGACCCATTTGAGTCAATCAGCAAGGGGATTAGAGGGATGGTTTGGGTGCTTCTGCATTCATACAGCTACAGAATCAGGGGATGAGGAGGATATCCCATATAAGAGGTGTGACATGCAGGTTGGTGGACTGTACCCTCTCTGTATCAGACCACCTTTCCTGTGTAAGAGGAGCAGTGTTGGGCCCCAGCAGAACCCAGGAAACCCACGTGCTTGAGGGGCAGACAGGTTTAAGGAATTCCAGTGTTCCCAGTGTCTCTGCCCTTGGAAACATGCAGACTTGAGATCACCACCCAAAATTTGCTGAGTGCTCTCTCCCCACTAACCTGGGTCTTGGACTCCCTGCTTCCACCCAATCCTGCATATGACTCTCCTACCTCTTCCCCTTATTCTGTGCCTTCTTAACACCTTGGAATCATGGCCTTACTTCCATAACTCACCTGAAAAAAGCCATCCCCCGACAGTTAGGGACATTACCCGCTTTGGTCTTCGACTTGCCAGGCTTCTGTTAATCCGTAAACAGACCTCTTTCCATGATTTCCACGATTTAGTCTTCTATGTCACTGATTGTCTCATCTACCTCATTCAACCTAGTGGTCAGGACCTCCATTTTTCACTTCATCTCAGTAATGACATTGTTAACTTCTGCATGATTAGATCTTAGTTCTATTATTTCTGCACTGAGAAATTCTCCCATTTCTTTTGTTCCTTTCTCAGCCCTAGACTGTTATCTTCACAAAGATTGTTCTGAATTCCAGCTCCAACGTCTTACATCCTGATTGATTAAATCTATGGCAGGGAGCATTACCTCTGGTTCTTTCTTCGGTTGTGAATTTCTCCTTCTAGTTGTTTTGTTCAGAGAAGAAAGGAGGAAGGAAAGAGAATGGGGTGGGGGAGGAGAGGAAAAAAAAAAAAAACATAAATCAGCCCAAACAGCAATACTTCTATCCACAGCTACCATGTCTTCAGGAAACAATTCTGGTGCATGCTGATTTATCTCTGGCCAGTGCCTAAGATCCAAAACTCCAAGTTTGAAAAAGCCTGGTTATATGGGTTTACCCACTACTGTTGCAAGTGGGGAGGCTCCAGGCTTGCCCAGCACAATCCAGTCCCCAAAAGTCTTCACACAGTGCACACACGGAGGTCAGAGTTCATTGTAATACTCAGCAAAAACCTGCAGCCAGGGTACCAGCCATGTGTCCCTGACTCAGTCCCCTCCTGCCCTGTGTCCCAGAAAAGCTGCTGCAGAGGCCTGAATCTGTGTGGTAGACAGCAAAGCAGTGTCCAGGCTAGTGGTGATCTACTCCATTCTCTGCTCTGTGCCTAGCTAGTCCCAGAAATCAGCTTCCTCAAGCACACACAGAGGTTCAGGCCTGCTTTGGCTCACACCAAAAAGTAAGAGGTTTTCTGGCTCTCTGCATGCCCTTCTGACCCCACCATGGTGCTCCACTCCATGCCTCCCCAGCTGTTACTGGTCTCTAGAGAAGACAAACAATGCTCTTCAGCTCCCAGAAAGGGGAGAGATCTCTCCCTGAGCAACCCAGGGATCTGCTCGCCAGGATGTACTCAGAGTCACAGACCAGGGCAGTCTTTCCCATGTTCTCCCTCTTCCTGGCTTGGCTCCGTGAACCCAGCTTCCTTCCATTCCCAGACCCACAGCTTCCTGTCCCCCAGTTCATGGCTCTGAACCTTCCTCCTGCCAAATTCAGTCATTCTGAATGTGCACATTGTTTCTCTACTCCTCTGATCTTCTTCCTAGTTGTTCAAAATAGTTGAAGGTTGTATTCAGAGGACAGGGCAAGTTCAGGGTCCCCCTACTCCCTGCCATTTTGGAAACTACTAGCTCCTTCTAATCAATTTTCTCTATACCCAAAAATTGATTCTATGCATTTAGCATTTGACCTTAAATGTCATTGCTCAGTGGTTGTGCAGTTATAAATAATAGTGATGATAATGACAATAATAATAATATATTACATTCTGAAAAACACTTTTAGACCATTAAATTCTGTCCCGTGAAAGTCAATAATGCGTTTATTCAACAAATATGCATTAAGTGATAACTACATTCAAACCAATAGTATTTGAGGGGCTTGAGATATGTAGAAAATATTGTTATTAATAGACAAAGATCCCTTCCTTCAGAGTGCTCGCATTCTACCAAGAAAAGGCAAAACAAACAAACAAAAGCAAACCCATTAAATAAGATAACAATATAGTAGAATGCATCTAGAAATCGTTAAGTGTAATATTGGGGTGAAAAATCCTCCATTGGGCCTAGTAAAAAGGACGGGGAGAGTGGGCTCTGAGTAGATCCCGAGGTGGTTCAGACTGTGTAGTTTTTTTTTTTTTTTTAATATATCTCTGTCATTTGACAGAGAGAGAGAGATCACAAGTAGGCAGAGAGGCAGGCAGACAGAGAGGGGGAAGCAGGCTCCCTGCTGAGCAGAGAGCTCGATGTGGGGCTCCACTCCAGGACCCTGAGATTATGACCTAAGCTGAAGGCAGAGGCTTGACCCACTGAGCCACCCAGGTGCCCTATGTTAACTTTGTCTAGGAACTATCATTCTCTGTTCATGCCTTGAACATGGTGGAAGGTCTGAGAGTGTGCCATGGAGTCCTTCTGTGTGTTGAGCTCCAGTGGATGGGTGGGACCTCCTGGGGAAACATGCTTTCAGAGCAGCGACTATGTCCCTCTTGAAGCCCATAGACAAGGGTCCCTACTTCTCTGAGGGTATATTCTCTGTATGGCCTCCTCTCATGGACCCCTCGCATTACAGCGATGTGGGTAGGTGTTATGCTTGATAAATTGCCAGCTCCTGGTTAATCCCTGAAGATGGGGAAGTGTGAATGGAAACCCAGAGCCTCTTCTCCACTTAGACCATGCATGGAAGAGGCTTCAGGTATGTGTGGTCTATAAAATATCAACAGGAGGCATAAATAATACATTAGTATTACCTCCATCTGGAGAAGAGAGATGAAGAGAGGACTTGCTTGCTTATGATCAAACAAAATGCATCACACATGAATGCACAGAAATCTGTTTAATACAAGGACTCATCAATAAAGTATGTAGAGCCATCTGGAAATAGAGTTTATGAGATTGGTCCATTAAAATTATTATACTTTAGAATAGCCCTCCAAATGTAAAAGGACTGTCAAGACAAAGAAAAATGTTTGAAAACTCTAGGAAGAAAACTATGTTAATGATGTTATTGGAAAGTAAATGAAAGATTTTAGTCAAAGAGATCATTTAGGAAGAGAAAAATATGTTAAAGTTCAAGGTGGAGTTAAAGTGGTGGATTAAAATGTTGGCAGATTATTATCAAAGTCATGTTAACTAAATTTCCCATTAATTAACAATTGTATGGTACTTAAACATTTAGCATTGAAGTATTTTACCCCCTGTCTGGCAATTATTAGACAGAGATGTATAGAAACATAGCAGCAAAGTTAGCCCTCAATGACTTAATTTTTTTTTTTTTTTTTTAGGAAGAAGAGTACACTTTAAAATAAGTCAAACAGGAAACAACATGTGTTGGAGAGGATGTGGAGAAAGGGGAACCCTCTTCCACTGTTGGTGGAAATGCAAGTTGGTGCAGCCTCTTTGGAAAACAGTGTGAAGATTCTTCAAGAAATTAAAAATAGAACTTCCCTATGACCCTGCCATTGCACTCCTGGGTATTTATCCCAAAGATACAGATGTCGTGAAAAGAAGGGCCATGTGTACCCCAATGTTTATAGCAGCAATGGCCACGGTCGCCAAACTATGGAAAGAACCAAGATGCCCTTCAACGGACGAATGGATAGGGAAGATGTGGTCCACATACACTATGGAGTATTATGCCCCCATCAGAAAGGATGAATACCCAACTTTTGTAGCAACATGGATGGGGCTGGAAGAGATTATGCTGAGTGAAATAAGTCAAGCAGAGAGAGTCAATTATCATATGGTTTCACTTATTTGTGGAGCATAACAAATAGCATGGAGGACATGGGGAGTTAGAGAGGAGAAGGGAGTTGGGGTCAATTGGAAGGGGAGGTGAATCACGAGAGACTATGGACTCTGAAAAACAATCTGAGGGGTTTGAAGTGGCGGGGGGTGGGAGGTTGGGGTACCAGGTGGTGGGTATTATAGAGGGTATGGATTGCATGGAGCACTGGGTGTGGTGAAAAAATAATGAATACTGTTTTTCTGAAAATAAATAAATTAATTAAAAAAATAAGTCAAATATCATTATCCATTCACCATCATCATCTTTATCTTGTATTTAAGTAGATAAGTCTAATTAAGAACAGTCATATCAATCATGATCTTAAGTATTTGCCAGAGCATTGAAAGGTCCTTATTATTATTTCCCTTATAGGAACCATATTAAGTTGCTCAGATCTAAAGACAAAGGGTTTATTTGTTTGAGGTCTTGCCACTGATAAATGGCCAAGTAAAAGAATGAGCTGAATCAGAATTCTGAGAAATTTCTACTCTAAAATAAAAAATGTCCCTAAAGATAAAGGACAGAGTTGTAGTCCTAGATGGATCTGGGGTCATAATCAGTTATATTGGAATCAGTTGAATGGATTTCATAAACTTTAGAAATTAGTCCAGTTTAATGAAGATTTAGAAAGTAAATGAATATAGTCATAAGAGAATTGAATGTAAAAAGAAATGTTTCTGAACCTGTTAATCTAGAAGAAAAGAGATTATCAATCATATGGATAAAACAATAAATAAAAAGTCAGGAGCAAGAAAGAAGGAAAGAGGCAGAGGCAGACTGAGAGAGGAGGAGAAACAGAATTATGGATCTGATACTGGAGTGACATTGGACTGTTCCACCAATTTAAGTGTTGCCATATCTAAAAAGAAATGATATTTCTTCTTCTTAATAAGAGTTGGAATGAAAGGAGATTTAAAGGAATGAGAAATTATAACGAATGTCTAGAAATCTTTAACACAAGCTCCATTGACTTGGACAAAGCCTCATCAAGAAAATGGGTAGCGCCCTTTGGAAGACTTAGGAAGTCTGCTCCATTTCTAAAATTATGATCTATGTGGGTGCCTGTCCAGCTCAGCCAGAAGAGCATGTGATTCCTGATCTCAGGTAATGAGTTCAAGTTCCACGTGAGCTGTAGAAATCATCTCTTACAAAATTAAATATATATATTTATTATTCATATATAATTTATTTATAAAGCATGTGTGAATATATATTTATATATAAGTCATAATATATGTATATAATCATTATATATCTATATAAATGTATATTTATATCAAATATAATTATAAATTATATTTTACATATATAAATATACATTATATATAAATATACATTATATAAATTACATTATACATTATATAAATATACATTATATAAATATAACTTATATATGTTATATAAATGTATATTTATATCATTATACATTATATAAATATAACTTATATATGTTATATATATAACTTATATATGTTATATAAATGTATATTTATATCAAATATAATTATATATTATATTTTACATATATAAATATACATTTATATAACATATATAAGTTTTATATATATAAGTTTTATATATATTATATAAATGTATATTTATATCAAATATAATTCTATTCTATATCTATCAAATATAATTATATTATTAAATATAATATATATGTTATATATATTATATATAAATGTATATTTTTATCAATTAATGTATAATTTATAATTATATTTGATATAAATATACATTTTATATATATTATATATAATATATATTTATATGCTTATTTCTAATATATTTACATATTATAAATATATGTGTATTCTACAATTCTCCTCCAAATATAAATATTTAATATTTTCTGTTTTATCCTGATGGAAAAAAATGTCCATAGCAGGAAGGATTAAAGAACTGGTCTGAATGGGGGCATTTGCTGGGGCCTAGCATGTCTGTATCCTCATTCCACTCCAGGAAATTCTGCTGGGCATAAACTCCTCAGGAAGTGCATTTTAGGAGCAATCGTGTCTTACACTAGAAGCAGAGTCAAGATGACCCCTGCACGCCCAGTCTCCTGACTCCACGTCTGTCATAGATGGTAAGGTAAGAGGAATGGTGTCACAGATGAAGAAATAAGGTCGGAGAATACCAGAGAACAGCTGATTGAACGTGTAGATGTAAGACCCATTGGTTACATTGTAAAAGGAGATTTCCCCTGCTTCATAGTCAAGAAAGATCCCAATGCAACGAGGCCGGTCCAGGTGGAGGAGAGGCACCGATGGAGAGGCAAGGACCATGTATTCATTCCCTTTCAGCAGCCACATGGCCCAGACCCCATTCTCAGGAGATGGTGTGGTCTCCCCCTTCCTGGGCATGGTCTCCTGACATACACCTAAGCCCCACTCTGCTCTGTCTCCCACCATGACTTCCCAGTAATGCCTCCCCGAGGAGAAGGTCTGCAGACCCAGGATACAGGGCCATGTGTCAAATCGCTCGGGGTTGTTGGGGAGCTCCCTCCACAGCTCTCCATCTTGCACGCTGCGCAGATCGGCGGTTAAGAGAAGGCTGGGGTGCGCGGTGACGGGGTCCAGCTTGACATCAACTGTAGGAAGGATTGGGTGGGGGGGGACAGGGGAATGGTCAGAGGAGACTGGTAAAAGCCTAGGAAGAACAATATCTCATATAATAGCCACACCTCTCCTCACTCTTCCCTCTCAAATGAGTACTAAAGAAAGCAAAGTAATATTTGACCCTGGAGGTCACTAGTAGACTTCTCATTGCTACCTCTGCATCATTCGGGATTCATACTACGCCAGTAAACACACAACTGTTGATGACATGATGAACCATCAGTGCAATTATTTAGATCCCTGTCACCTACATTCAGAGTACTTGTGTGATCTTAGGGAGATCTTCTGTATTTACTTATTTTCTTCTCAAAATCACAGGAAAATGTCTTTAATTTGAAACCTACCACTTCCAATGTTATGTCACTCTGGTAGGCAGAATTCTAAGATGGCCCCATGATCTATAGCCCCTGATGCTACTCTCATGATTATATTTTATGATAAGAACAGGATCTGGGTGGATCTCCTCTAATCCTAAGAGCCCTTAAATCAGAAAGGTCTCTCCAGCTGTCAGGCTGGTGGTAGAACAGGGAGTCAGAGAGATTGGAATCTAATGTGCCCTTGCTGGCTTTGAAGATAGAGGAGGCCACATGAGGAGAAAGGCCAGTGACCTCCAGCAGACAGCCAGCAGGGACACGGGGATCTCAGTCCCACAGCTGCCATAACAACATTCTGCTCTTCTGAATAAGCTTGGGAGTGGACCTCTCCCCAGGGTCTGCAGAGGAGCCCAGCCTAGCTGAAACCTTAATATGGATCTTGTGAAAACCAAGCAGAGAAATGAGCTCATCTCACATAAATGTCTGGTCCATGTAACTATGACCCAATAAATGCAGGTGGATTTAGGTAATGAACTCTGTGGTAATTTGTTACATGATGATAGAAAATCAATACCAATACTGTGAAGTCCCAGGACATGGATGTGACATTTTACTCAGGCACATTAGTAAACCTATTTATGAGTAAAATCTCTGCAGGGAGGAAGGATGGAAAGTAGCCTGTGTCTTCTCTTTAGAAGCATTAAAAATGATAAATTTAATTAATATAGCTTTTTAAAAATATCATAATAACAAATTTGTCTGTAAATCCACATCTGTGGGTCTTGTGTTGACATTGCAACCTGAGTGGGTCATGTATGTACTATATCATCCCTACTCACCTGTTTAACCACCCTCAAGCTGACTGGTATCATCCCCACTTTATAGAGGAGGAGACTCAAAGTCAGAGTTCATGTGGCCTTCCCAAATCTAGAGGTCATAACAGACTGACAGGTGGGTTTCCATGGAACCGTGTTAGGCCTACTCAATATCTGTTGTCTTTACACATCGTGTCCACCCCAGCATATGTCCTTGTTCCATTTATAAGAAAATAAATCTGTGAAATGGTTGTGAATAGGGTCTATCCCCAATAGCTTCCCTACCTTTCTCTCTCTCTTTCCTTTTTTTCTATTTCTTTTTTAAAATTAAATTTAATTTAGTTTAATTTTTTCGGTGTTCCCAAATGCATTGTTTATGCCCCACACCCAGTGCTCCATGCAATATGTGCCCTCCTTAATACCCACCACCAAGCTCACCCAACCCCACGCCCCTACCCTCCAAAACCCTCTCTGCTTCCCAGAGGCCACTGTTGCCATGGATCATCTCCTACACTCAGCTTCTCATCACGCTATAATGGTACCTAATGCGAATTCCCAAAGACCTCCACACTGGTTAGTCGTCATTGGAGTTCAGCTTAAATTACTTTTCTGCAGCATTCAGTGCTGTTGAGAATCCCTGCATTCTGGAAAACCTCCTTTCTCTTTCCCAAAGACACTGATCATCACACTTTCCTTCCCTCTCTACTCATCACTCCTTCCTGGTCTCCTTGGCGGTTTCCCCCTCTTCTCCCTCCAATAGCTCCAGGACCGGGACTTCTTTCTTTCTCAGCTCCCTCTCAATGTGATCTGGGCTGGCTGGATCATTGCTTTGATTCAATTCCACTCATTTACTTACTGATTCCAAATGCATGACTCTACATTTGACCTTTCTCCCAAAACTCTGCATTTGCAGAATCATCTTCTTACCTGACATTAAACTCTGGATTTTTAACATACACCACCACATTGATACATTCAAAACCCAACTCCTTCCTCTGCCACACCTGCAGCTTTAACTGTCTATGTAAAAAACAACTTCTGGCATCATTTCTGACTTGTCTCTTTTTTTCTGACAATGTGCATCTAATCTCCCAGCAGATTTTGGCAGTTCTACCTCTGAATCTGACCAAGATTCTGTCCACACTCCACATCTCAGCCCCTGGGGTAATATTACCATGTTAATCGAACCATCATCATCTCTGACGGAATTATAACAAGAGTTCCTAATGGCTTTGCCCACTGAAAGCCTTGCCCCTTTGAATTTATTCAAATTCAGAGTAAGACTTCCAAAACATTAATCTAGTCATGTTATTCTTGCATTTACTACTTTCCGTGGATTTCCTGTTTTACCAGAAGATAAATCATCCTGGTCCCAGTGCCCTGCCCAGAGCATCTTGTGCTAGCTGGACTTCCCTTGGCCTCTCTGACCCTGCCTTTATGTACTCCTCCCCAGCCACACAGATCTCCTCATCACTCCTGGAATACATCTTTTGTACTTCTGCCTCAGGCCTATGCACTCCTTGTTTCTGCTGTTTGAAAGGTTTTCCTCCACATCAGATATGTGATGAGTTAGCCCCAAGGTGACTTCCTTGATCATTAAATTCAAAATTAGATGTCTTAACCTGAAAACTTTTGGCCACCCTGACCTTATTTTTTCTCCCAATATTCTGTCAATATTCCAACATTCTGTGCATTTTGCATAATTTACATAAATATGTACAACATGAAAACATGAAGTTATGGATTTGTAGGATTTTTTTGTTATTGCCAGATAATATATTTCAATACTTAGAAAAGTGTGTGGAACAAAATACAGAACATTTATTGAATTGATCCATTAATTATTCGATTCATTAAAAATAGGAATATGAGGACACTGATTATGGGAGTGTAATAAATTTCAAGAAGTCATTTGGTTAATACTTGTTAATCTGCCCATCATTGAATAGGGGGGCTAAAATGGGTTTTCTCATTATGGGTTGAAGCTTCCATCTAAGTAATGAAACCAGTAATTTGTTTGTGTGCAAGGTGTGCATTGCACTGTTTGTTCACATTTGCATACATTGTATATATTTTTCTCATTTGTATACATTAGTATACATTGTATTGCTTTTTCACATTTGTATACATTTTTCAGCATTTTATAAATAAGGAAATAATTATTCATTGGAATTAGTGTTACTCATATCATAGCTAATAAGCTGGGAACCTCACTTTCAAGCCTATTGTGATAACTAAGTGGAGCTTAAATGGGGGTTAGGGACTCTGCTACCCTTTATGACTTTACACAAATATCCCTGTTCTCTTGCTTCTGAACATGGTGCTCTCTCCAGTCCCCCTTCTAACTTGGCTTGATCATGGGACCCACTGCAGTCCTTAAAATCTTCAGGGAAGCTGTGTGCCACTTTAGTGTGGATGCCCTTAGGACCAGTGCCTAATCCACCCTAACCTGACCCTTTCCAGGGCCACCAGCAACAGAAGGGATGTGGGGCTCTATCTGCATGGGTCCCAGAGGGAGGTAAGGTGAAACAAAATTGTCTGCAATCCCTAGTAAACCAGTGACATCATCTAAAAGTGGACCTTTGCTAGGCAGCCTGGAGGCTCAGTCTTGGTTTTAGCTCAGGTATGATCTGAGAGTCATGAGATCAAGTCCCACATGAGGTTCCACCCCCAGTGAACAGTCTGCTTGGGTCACTCTCTCCCACTCTCTGTCTTAAATAAATAAATGCAACTTAAAAATCAAAACTAAACTTTGGGTTCTGTGACTGCAGCCTGACCTGCATGGTGACAAACTGTAGAAATCCCTGAACACTACATAGACATTGCAGTTGTCCCAGCTCAAAGACGCAGCCCACCTTGGAACTTCCTCAACATTTCCCTCATCCCAGG
Organism: Mustela nivalis; assembly: GCF_964662115.1. NCBI lineage: Eukaryota > Metazoa > Chordata > Mammalia > Carnivora > Mustelidae > Mustela > Mustela nivalis. Next base: position 4,069,813 of record NC_139022.1, on the reverse strand, counting down.
GATGCGACATGTTGTCCTCAGCTCCATGGGGACAGGCTCCAGTTCTGGCTGTGTGACATCCTTACTTCTGAGAAGGTCAGAGAAGTGAAAGTTCTCAGTAGTGTTCATGCACCTGCATCCTTGTCCTCCCTAGCCCAGTCCCTGGTTCAGAAAGGAATATACCTGCTCAAGGCTCCTTTCACACCCTGGAAGGAAAGGGGAAACAGAGGCAGGGGCGAGTTATAGCTGAAGACTGTGTCTGACAGAAACAAACCACCAACCCTGCTTTAGGAATAACCAGACATGGTCCAGTATGAACATAAAACTGTAGGAGATGTGAGTGTCTTTCAACAATTTTAAAATCTGTTGGCCTCTACTACAGGGGAGTCAGACCACACCAAGTTTAGGTTAATTCCAATGGTATCAACTACTTAAACTGTTTTCTGAATTTATAATTCTGGCTTTTGGATATATTAGTAAAGAGTTATGTTTTGTAACAAATGTAGAAGGAACTAGGGTAAAAATAGACCTTAAATATCTCCAGAATTTAGTTGGGGGACAGAGAATGGTATAGACAAAAAATGTTACTCCCAATGCCTCTGTAACACCTGAAATATCTCCAGATATTTGCTTGATGGAGAAAAGTATAGCCCAAAAATTTTACTCCCAATGTCTCTGTGGAAAAAAAAAAAAAAAACAAAAACTCCTCTTTCTTTGAACCACCACACCATAGCTACGAACTCATGGGTGAGTTTGTTACCTTATTGGATAAAAAAGGAAGTTACTAATTAATTCCAATGTTTTATCTCAAAGGACATTATTTAAATAAATCACTTGCTTTATATTTTCCTTGTCCCTCTAAAAATAGTCACAGTGTCAGATAAATTTTGAGAAGGCACAAAGGCAGGAAGATAATTGCCTTTCCTTTTTATGGGGATGGCAGGCCTTGTTTTTGGCCTCTGCTTCATTTTGGGGGTAAAATGCTGCGTACTGGTACTGAGGAGGAAAGCAAAATGTGGATATAAAAATGAAAATAAATATAGAAAAAAACTTTCTATAAGATTTGTAGTATAATTCTGTTAACAAATTCTTTTTCTCAATGTTGTGTTTTGAAATATAGTAAAAGAAGGTGATGGATGTCATTATGCAAAATATGAAAGTTCTGTGTATATTTACTATTTGAAATTCAGAAATTATTTCCCTTCTGATGCTCAGTTTGTTTGCATGAAAATAAGCCTAGCAACTTTAATAATAAAAATAAAAAATAATAAATATAAGTGTTGCTTATATATATGACTATATAGAAGACAAAATGAACTATTAAGACAAAATCAATAAAAACATTCGTAAGTTCATTCCATTAATGAACTGCCCACTATGTAACCTGTGAAGATAGTGAATATGGAGATTTCAGGGCAGTTTCAGCGTTGGGAGCTAACTCAAGGTGGAATCTGAGGGTCAGCAGGTGGATGAGGGTGGGGGTACTTCATTCAGAATCTGCCGTGCATCCTGTCATGATAATACACATGCATTATCAACGAGGGCTTTCTCAATACACTTGGGATTTTGATGACCTCATGCACGATTAAAAACAAGAATTTTCCTTTTTTCCTGTTTTGTCTCTTTGCTGTACAATCCCTTACAGACTTGGGGCAAATGGCAAGGAGCCTATTTAAGCCCTTCCCACCAAGCAATATGGACAAGCAAATTCATGTTTGCCACAAAATTTAACCGGAAAACATAAAGATGGACAATTTAAGAACTCATTCTTACATTCAGCTACTGACACAGAAAAGGGGTGCCAAAGACTTCTGGAATTGGTTATGCACATTGACAGATTAACTGGGAGATTTTAAACTGTTTTTCAGGCCACATAGCATTGCCTATCCATATTTTTGTATAACCTTATAGGTTAGATATCAAATTAACTTTATTTTTAAAAAAATATTTCATTTTGGTCTCTAAGATAAAAATAAGATAAGATAAGTATAAGAAACATCTTATACAATTCTTGAGAGTCTCCTCTCATTCTGGTGCTGACTTAGAATTCAGGTGCTTTCCAAACTGATGTCAAGGGTCCTTTTTCCTAAAAGGTATGAAGGTGCAAGTGGATTGTGGTGGCAAGTGTCTGTGTGTCACCATGTTCTCTCACATGGCCCTGGTTTGGCTGAGAGGACTGGGATCACCTCATGCTGACCCAGCCCCTGAGGGACGAGGGCTCACCTCCAACAGTTCCAGTGCTGGGCGCTGGCTCCTCTCCTCCAGCTCCTGGGCCAGCTCCCTCAGGGCCCTGCTTTGCTGCCCCAGCCGGTTTTTGTTCTCACGGAGTCTCTGCAGGGTGGCTCGCTCCTCCTCCTCCAGCCGCCGCAGCTGCAGCTGCTCCTCCAGGGCCAGAAACCCACGGTATTTTTCAAACTCTAGCCTGAAGCGCTGCCTCTGCATTTCCACTTTTTCCTGGAGTGACACACGGAAGCAGACACCCACCAGGGGTGCTGCAGGTGTGGGCCAGGCAGGGGCAGCAAGGTGCAGAGACCTTGGCACCCTAACTCTGTCCACTCATGAGCTGCCTCTCATCAACAACAGAAAGCAGACACTGCTCTGAGGACACGCGGCCCTCAGGTGGACAGTCTGAGAGACTGCTGGATCTGAGTCCTCATCCTGCGATGGACACCGGGGCAAGACAGTTTTACACACAAGGATTCCCACCATATCTAAATTATGGGGCAAGAGGAGTACAGGGATTAAGATGAAATATCTGTTAAACTGCTGAGCAAAATAAGTATCACAAGGACGTTAACATACATCATAAAAGTAGTCACTAGAATGAGAACAGGGTCAAAACAACTGTATCAGTATGAAGAGAGATTACAGAGACCTGATTTGTAAATATGAAAAAAAAGGTCTCAGACATTAGAAACTTGAACATTACTTAGTAATATGGCAACTGTGAAACCTTAAAGATTTTACTTATTTATTTGACAGAGAGATAGCATAAGCAGAGGAGGAGGTCAGTGGAAGACTGAGAACCACTATGTGTGTGTATGTGTGTGTGTGTGTGTGTGTGTGTATGTGTGTGTAAATAGGTAAGCGAAAAAGCTGATGGAGTGTAAAAATAAAGAAGATATGTGTATGGATTACTGACAAGAGGCTGAAAGTTCAAATTGTCCTCCTATAGGTAGAATGATCAATATTAGCTATATTTCATATATATATATCCTATTAAATATTTATTATGTCATTTTTCCAATGAATACACATACATTTATACACACATGTTTTAAACTAGTAAAGATAGTCTGAGACTCTTCTGTAGGTACTGGAATGGAGCAATGAGTTATAGCACACTCGAGATCAGTAAAACTATATTTATTATTTGGATTGAGGATGTACTGGTAGAGATAAAGAACACACACAATATAATTTGAGGGGATGTGATGATCCAAGATGACCCAGGTGTTTCCCCACAGCAACCATGTAAATGAAACCAAAGTGTGCAGCAAGGAAGATGCTTGAAGAGTAATTTAATGATGCAGACTGGGATGTGTCAGTAGTCCCAAGGTTCCTTACCTTCCAAATGACAGTTTTCTTCCCCAGGTTGGCCTCCTGAGTGAAGGTCTCCTCCATCTCCTTCCTTACAAGCTCCAGGGCCATCTGGAGCTTTGCCTGTTTGGAGAGATGTGCTGAGCCCATTATAGATGCCCAAATTCAGTACCTCGTATCAACTAGGAATATCAGGAAATGCAAAGCTCAACTAAAACAGGCCCCGGAAAGCACATAAAAATGTTCAGCCTCATCAATGATCAAGTAAAATATGAATATGTTTTTAAATACTAATGCCAGATATAATCAAGGATTTATCAAAACGTATGTTCATTGCAGCATTATTTAAAATAGTAGAAGTAACTTATCAAATGTGAAAAATAGGAAAGTGAGAAAGATGAATTTTATATTGACATGATGGTATCAAAATAGAATGCTGCAGAATATTGAATGGCAATAAACATTCACAATTACAAAGTCAATTAAGGTAAGTATATTTTAGAGAGGGGGACAAGATGGTGGGGAAGTAGGAGGAGGCACCTTTTCAACCTGTACCCTAAAGTGAGCTGATTACCTACCAAAGAACCCCAATCACCTGAGATCAGAATTATACACGTCTGGATCTCTACAGGGGCAGAAGATGCCAGTGGGCAGGTAAAGCGGAGTGGGGATGGCAGACTGATATCAGAAGATAAACAAAAGGGGGAGAGAGCCACCAGAGGTGACCGGTTGGAAAGTAGTACCCCTCATATGAGCAAGAGTGCCCTGGGGACCAGCATTAACTTGGAGACTGGTTGAAAGCAATCCAAAAGCGCAAAGGATCATGGGGGTGGGGGACTGTGGGAATGGGGGCAGCTAAGGACAGGCTTAAGTCCCTGGTTCCAGGACAGCCTCCCGTGGCACTGAGCCAGAGAGAGTGTGGCAGAGAAATCAGGTCTTGGCCCCTGAGCCGTCAGCACGCCCAAGATTGCATGGGGTCTGGCTCCTGTGAGGGGATGGGAGCCACACCAGATGGCAGAATGCACGAGCCCTGCTACAGAGCCTGAGATGCACTGCCCCTCATCCTCCCCTGAGAGAGGTGCACAAAGACCCAGCCAGCGCTCTTAGCCTGGCGCCATTGTTTCAGAGCCTGAGACACATGCCCCAACTCTCCCGACAGAGGTGTGCGAAGGCCCAGCCTGGTGCTTTCAGACATGCACCCCACTCTCAGAACCTGAGACCCACACTCGACCCACAGCCTCCCCTGAGACAGGTGCACACAAGCCGGGCACAAGCCGACACAGAAAGACCAGGCACTCCCAGCCTGGGCCAGCGGAAAAATCTCAGTGTGCGATCACTGCGTGGAACCTCTCTGACAGTCTGGAGCTTCCCAGACAGCCGCCACTGCTGCAGTTTTGGGTACAAGCAGAAGATCCTGCATCCCCAGGGACCACGACTCAGAGCCTGCTTTGCCAGCTGCCAAGGGAAAATTTATATGGGCTCTGCAACACCCACAGAAGAACAGACTGAGGCTTCTTTCTGAGAGGGAGGTTAGGGTGCAGTTTGCTTTCCTCTAAACCTATAAAAACCATCAAAAGCGGTCAGGATGAGAGGGGAAAAAAAGTGAAAAAATATAAAAACCTCCAGAAAACAAAAGCCTGAAAAAACCGTATTCCTCGGAGCCCACCCCCTTGACCAGGACTAGAAGACTTAACTCAGGGAACATCATTGAGTGAAAACACATGTGGCAGGCCCCTCCCCCAGAAAAACAACCAGAAAAGAAAAACGAAAAGACGACAAGAGAACAACTACCACTACTTCATAGGACAACATTTATTTTTAATTTGTTCCCACTAATCTGGCTCATTTTTTTAATATAGATAATTTTTTAACCTATTCGCCATCACAGTGAGCTGTCCAGTACAATCATATTCCATAATAACCTTCTAACCTGAATGTTTTGATACATACACCTGCATTTTTCTTTTGCATTTCTATTTTTAAAATTTCTTTTTTTTAATTTTAGTTTAGTTTATTCTAGTTTATTCTTTTTTATTTTTATTTTCTATTATTCATATAGAGTTAAACTTCACAGTAATCCCCTTTCCCCAATCAACACTACCCCTATAGGTAAACCAATTTTTAATCCCCCTTTATCTTAGGAAAGTTGAGTCCTTTAACAAAGATATCAAGATACATCCAGGAAGAATCAAAACAATCTTCCTCGCCCACACTGAGAATTTATAACCACTCTCCCATCTTTTTCTTCCACCAGTGTTTCTGAGTTTTTATGTTTGTCCTGATAGTATATAAATCTTGCACTTGGGGTTCTTTTTGATGAGGTTCTACCTTAATATATATATATATATATATATATTATAATATATATATATATATATATATTATATATATAATTTTTTTCTCTTGTCATATACTTTTATCAGTCTTTTTGTTTGTCTGTTTTTGTGTGTATATTTCATAAATCTTACCTTGAGGCCCATTTGGGCTGGACCTTCTCTTTTATCTTCCCTTTCATTCCTCTCTCTCTCTCTCTCTCTCTTTTTTCTTTTTCTTTTCTTTTTTCTCTTGTTTGGGTGGGGAATCCTGATTGCTCGGAAGTGTTCCAGGGTGCCCCTTGCTGCACCATGGTCAATACATCCAACTACATCTGTTCAGTCATATATCACCAAAATGACTAGGAGGAGGAATGCTCAATATAAGAAAAATACAGAGGATGGACCTTTTGAAACAGAGCTAATGGAAATCAACATAGACAATATGTCAGAAAGAGAATTCAGGCTATTAATTATCCAGGCAATAGCTAGGTTGGAGAAAGCCATGGAAGACCAAACGGAATTGATTAAGGCTAAAATGAGTGACCAGAGATGATGTTCACAAGTCAGGGCAGAGCTAAAAGCTACCAGGGATAAGGTTCACAATGCTCTCCATGAGTTCCAATCTAATCTAAATTCCCTCAAAGCTAGGGTAACTGAGACAGAAGATAGAATTAGTGATCTGGAGGACAAACAGAGAGAGAAAGGATCAGGAGGAGCCTGGAACAAGCAGCTTAGAAGCCACAAAAACAGAATCAGGGAAATAAATGATGCCATGAAACAGGATCCAACAGCACATTAAAAAGATTATCCACCATGACCAGGTGGGATTCATCCCTGGGATACAAGGATGGTTCAACATTTGCAAATCAATCAATGTGATAGAACAAACTAATATGAGAAGAGAGAAGAACCACATGCTCCTCTCAATTGATGCAGAAAAAGCATTTGACAAAATCCCGCATCCGTTCCTGACTAAAATGCTTCAAAGTGTAGGGATAGAGGGAACATTCCTGAACTTCATCAAATCTATCTATGAAAGACCCACAGCAAATATCATCCTCAATGGGAAAAAGCTTGCGTCCTTCCCATTGAGATCAGGAACATGACAAGGATGCGCACTCTCACCACTCTTGTTCAACATAGTGTTAGAAATCCTAGCAACAACAATCAGACAACAAAGAGAAATAAAAGGTATCCAAATTGGTAATGAGGAAGTCAAACTCTCTCCCTTTTCAGATGACATGATTCTTTATATGGAAGACCCAAAAGACTCCACCCCCAAACTACTAGAACTCATACAACAATTCAGCAACGTGGCAGGAAACAAAGTCAATGACAGAAATCAGTGGCTTTCTTATACACTAATAATGAAAAAACAGAAAGGGAAATTAGAGAATCGATTCCATTTACTATAACACCAAGAAACATAAGATACCTGAGAATAACCTAACCAAAGAGGTAAAGGATTCTGTACTCGAGGAAATAAGAACACTCATGAAAGAAATTGAAGAAGACACAAAAAGATGGAAGACCATTCCATGCTCTTGGATTGGAAGAATAAACATTGTTAAAATGTCTATACTGCCTAGAGCAATCTATACTTTTAATGCCATTCCGAACAAAATGCCACCATATTCTTCAAAGAGCTGGAACAAATATCCAGAAATTTGGATGGAATCGGAAGAGACCCCGAATCGCTGTTGAAAAACAAAAATAAAGCTGGGGGCATCACATTACCTGATTTCAAGCTTTACTACAAAGCTGTGATCACCAAGACAGCATGGTACTGGCATAAAAACAGACACATAGACCAGTGGAACAGAGTAGAGAGCCCAGATATGGACCCTCAACTCTATGATCAAATAATCTTTGACAAAACAGGAAAAAATCTACAGTGGAAAAAAAGACAGTCTCTTCAATAAATGGTGCTGGGAAAACTGGGCAGCTATATGTAAAAGAGTGAAACTCGACCATTCTCTTACACCGTACACAAGGATAAACTCAAAATGGATAAAAGACCTCAATGTGAGATGGGAATTCATCAGAATACTTGAGGAGAATATAGGCAGTAACCTCTTCGATATCAGCCACAGCAACTTCTTTCAAGATATGTCTCCAAAGGCAAAGGAAACAAAAGCGAAATAAACTTTTGGGACTTCATCAAAATCAAAAGCTTCCGCACAGCCAAGGAAACAGTCAAGTACAATGAGGCAACCCAAGGAATGGGAGAAGATATTTGCAAATGACAGTACAGACAAAAGGTTGATATCCAGGATCTATAAAGAACTCCTCAAACTCAACACACACAAAACAGGCAATCATATTAAAAAATGGGCAGAAGAATGAACAGAGACTTCTCCAATGAAGACATACAAATGGCTATCAGACACATTAAAAAATGTTCATCATCACTATCCCTCAGGGAGATTCAAATTAAAACCACATTGAGATATCACCTTACACCAGTTAGAATGGCCAAAATTAGCAAGACTGGTAACAACATGTGTTGGAGGGTATGTGGAGAAAGGGGAACCCTCTTCCACTGTTGGTGGGAATGCAAGTTGGTGCAGCCTCTTTGGAAAACACTGTGGAGATTCCTCAAGAAATTAAAAATAGAACTTCCCTATGACCCTGCCATTGCACTCCTGGGTATTTACCCCAAAGATAGAGAGTTAGTGGAAAGAAGGGCCATCTGTACCCCAGTGTTTATAGCAGCAATGGCCATGGTCGCCAAGCTGTTGAAAGAACCAAGATGCCTTTCAATGGCCAAATGGATAAGGAAGATGTGGTCCATATACACTATGGAGTATTATGCCTCCATCAGAAAGGACAAATACCCAACTTTTGTAGCAACATGGACGGGACTGGAAAAAATTATGCGGAGTGAAATAAGTCAAGCAGAGAGAGACAATTATCATATGGTTTCAATTATTTGTGGAGCATAACAAATAGCATGGAGGACATGGGGAGATAGAGAGGAGAAGCAAGTTGGGGGAAATTGGAAGGGGAAGTGAACCATGAGAGTCTATGGTCTCTGAAAAACAATCTGAGGTTTTTGAAGGGGCAGGGGGTGGGTGGTCAGGGTACCAGGGGGTGGGTATTATAGAGGGCATAGATTGCATGGAGCACTGGGTGTGTTGTAAAAATAATGAATACTGTTATTCTGAAGAAAAAAAGAAGAATGCAACCACAAAGGAAAAAAAAAAAAAAAGAAGAAGAAGAACATGTAGTCAGTATGTACTATGGAGTGATATGCCTCCATCAGAAAGGATGAATACCCAACATTTGTATCAACATGGATGGGACTGGAATTGATTATGCTGAGTGAAATAACTCAAACAGACAAAGTCAATTATCATACCGTTTTGCCTACTTGTGAGCATAAGGAATAACTTGCAGGGCATTGGGAGTTGGAGAGGAGAAGTGATCTGGAGATATTTGAGGGGGAGACAAACCATGAGAGACTGTGGACTCTGAGGAACTAACTGGGGGTTTTGGAGGGGAATGGGGGCAATGCTGGGTGAGCCTGGTGGTGCGTATTGTGGAGGGCATGTATGGCATTGGGAACTGGGTGTGGTGCCTAAACAATGTATTCTGGAACACTGAAAAGAAATTTTTAAAAATGTTTTTAAAAAAGCAAGGAGATGAAAAAGATGCGGCTTGTTTGAGGACAACAGTGATTAGGCTAGTTTTGAAGGACTTCATGGTTGGCTGAGACAAGAAGTGTAAAAACAGAACTTAGGGCCTAGGAAGTCTTGACTTATAGGCCAAGGCATTTAATGGATATTTATTTGCTATTTAGTTAAGGATTACTGAAATATATGGAACGTCTTTAGATATATTACATACATCCACATTACGTTTAGGTCACTTCTGGTAAAAAGAAAGCAGAAATAGCATACTTCAAAAGTGTGCCTGGAAAGGACCTAGCAGCTGGATCTTGTAGATGACAACCAAAGTAAGAAAAAAAAAAAAAAAAAAAAAAAGAAGAAGGAAAGAAAGAAAGAAAAGCTAAGAGATGTTTCCAGGTATGTCAAGAAGGAAGTTGAGGTGGGCAGTATTCCAAAACCTTGATTTAAAAGGAACAAAGTTAAAATAATAATAATAATAATAATAATAATAATAATAATAATAATAATAAAGTTGAGGAAGTCCAATGTTTACAATGTATCTCATTGTGACATTACTTCAGTTAACCACGTAGGTAGAGTGAAGACTTGAAGACCACTACCATCTCCTTTCGGGTAGTGGGTGTTCTAGATATTGGGCATTGAAATGTGATCAGAATATGTCAAATATGGGGTGCCTGGGTGGCTTATTGGGTTAAAGCCTCTGCCTTCACTCAGGTCATGGTCCCAGGGTCCTCGAATAGAGCCTCACATTGGGCTCTCTGTTCAGCAGGGAGCCTGCTTTCTCCTATCTCTCTGCCTGCTTCTCTGCCTACTTGTGATTTCTCTCTGTCAAATAAATAAATTAAACAAACACAAGATGGTGGGGGAGTAGGAGGAAGCGCCTTTTCAGCCGGTACCCCAAAGTGAGCTGATTACCTACCAAAGAACTTCGATCACCCATGAAATCAGCCCGAGATCAGAAACATACACGTTTGGATCTCTACAGGGGCAGAAGACGCCAGTGGGCAGGTCAAGCGAAATGGGAATGGAGGACTGATATCAGAAGATAAACAAAAGGGGGAGGGAGCCACCTGAGGCGACCAGTTGGAAAGTAATACCCCAATAAGAGCGAGAGTGCCCTGCGTCTGGGGACCAGCATTAACTTGGAGACTGGTTGAAAGCACTCCAAAAGAGCAAAGGATTGAGGGGGGAAATTGTGGGAATCGGGGCAGCTAGGGACAGGGGCTTAAGTCCCAGGTCCCAGGACAGCCTCCCCTGGTGCTGAGGCAGAGAGAGTGCGGGGGAGAAACCAGGTCTTGGTCCCTAAGCTGCCAGCGCACCAGAGAATGCGTGGGTTCTGGCTCCTGTGAGGGGATGGGAGTCATGCCGATGGGCAGAAAGAGCAAGCCCTGCTACAAAGCCTGAGATACGCACGCACATTCCTCATGTTCCACTGAGAGTTACAAAGGCCCAGCTGGCGCTCTTGGACCTACAACATTGTTTCAAAGCCTAAACTGCGTGCCCCAAACTCTCCCCTGACAGAGGTGTGCAAAAGCCCAGCCTGGTGCTTACGGACCAGCGCCCCGTTCTCAGTGACCAAGACACGCGCCGCCTCTGAAAGAGGTGTGTGCAAGCTAGGGACACCCAGCCAGAGCCAGCGGCAAAATCTCAGTGTGCAATTGCTGCTTGGAACCTCTCTGGTGTTTGGGAGCTCCCAGACAGCTGCCATTGCCTTGGCTTTGGGTACAAGCAAAAGATTCTGCGTCTCCAGGGTCTGCAACTTGGAACCTGCTATGCCAGTGGCCAAGGGGGAACTTATTTAGGCTCTGTACCCAGACTGAGGCTTCTCTCTGAGAGGGAGATCAGGGTGCGGTTGGTTTTCCTCTACAACTACAAAAACCATCAAAGGCAGTCAAGGTGAGAGAAAAAAAAAAGTGAACAAGCATAAAAACCCCCAGAGAACAAAAGCATGAAAAAAACCAGTTTCCTCAGAGCCCACCCCCTTGAGGGGGGCGGGAGGACTTAACTCAGGAAACATCATTGAAAGACAAGCCAGGTGACAGGCCCCTCCCCCAGAAAACAAACCAAGAAAGAAAAAAAAAAAGAGAGAGAGAAAGAAAAAAAAAGACCTACAGGAGAACAACCACTACTTCATAGGAAAACTTGTATTGTTTACTCATTCCCACTATTCCGGTTCATTATTATTATTATTATTATTATTTTTTTTACATAGGTAATTTTTTTAACCTATTTACCATCACAGCGAGTTGTACAGTACATCAAATTCCATAATACCTTTCTAACCAGAACTTTTTGATACATACACCTATGTTTTTCTTTTGCATTTTTATTTTTTGAAGTCCTTTTTTAAATTTTAGTTTAGTTTAGTCTAGTTAATTCGTTTTTATTTTTATCATCTAATATTCATATAGAATATGAATTTCCCCAATCAATACTACCTCTATAGGTAAACCAATTTTTAATCCCCTTTATCTTAGGAAAGTTGAGTCCTTTAACAAAGATATAAAGATACATCCAGGAAAAATCAAAACAACCTTCCTCGCACACACTGAGAATTTATAAGAACTCTTCCATCTTCTTCCAGCAGTGTTTCTGTGTTTTTTGTGTTTGTCCTGATAGCATATAAATTTTACACTTAGGGTTCTTTTTGCATATATATATATATATTTTCTCTTGTCATATACTTGTATCAGTCTTTTTAATCTCTTTTTGTTTGCCTACTTCATAAACCTTAACTTGGGGTCCATCTAGGCTGAACCTTCTTTTTCATCTTCCCTTTCTTTCTTGTCTCTCTCTCTCTTTTTTTTTTCTTCTTTTCTTTTTTTTTTTTTCTCTTCTTTTGTCTCTAATTTGGGTGAGGAATCCTGATTGCTCGTAAGTGTTCCCGGGGGCACCTTGACTGCACCACAGTTGATACATCCAGCTACATCTGTTCAGTCATGTCCCACCAAAATGACTAGGAAGAGGAATGCCCAACAGAAGAAAAATACAGAGGATGGACCTTCTGCAACAGAGCTAACAGATATCCACATAGACAATATGTCAGAAAGAGAATTCAGGCTAACAATTATCCAGGCAATAGCTAGGTTGGAGAAAGCCATGGAAGACCAAATGGAATTGATTAGGGCCGAACTGAAAGCCACCAGACAGGATGTTCACAATGTTAGGGCAGAGCTTAAAGATGCCAGGTTCACGATGCTCTCAATGAGTTCCAATCTAATCTAAACTCTCTATAAGCTAGGGTAACTGAGACAGAAGATAGAATTAGTGATCTGGAAGACAAACATATAGAGAGAAAGAATCAGGAGGAAGCCTGGAACAAACAGTTTAGAAACCATGAAAACAGAATCAGGGAAATAAATGCTGCCATGAAGCATTCCGAAGTCAGAATTTTTGGAATCCCTGAAGGAGAGGAGAAAGAAAGAGGTCTAGAAGATATAGTGGAACAAGTCCTTCATGAAAATTTTCCCAAACACACGAATGGAACCAGCGTTCATGTACTAGAAGCTGAATGGTCTCCACCCAAGATTATACATTCCAAAAAAAAATCACGATACCTGATAGTCAAATTGAGGAATTATAATTGTAGGTATAATCTCTTGAAAGCTACCAGGGCAAAGAGGCTCCTTACTTACAGAGAGAAGCCCATCAGAATAACATCAGACCTGTCCACAGAGACCTGGCAAGCCAGAAAGGGTTGGCAAGATATATTCAGGGTACTAAATGAGAAGAACATGCAGCCAAGAATACTTTATCCAGCAAGACTGACATTCAAAAATGGATGGAGAGATAAAGAGTTTTCAAGACCGGCAAGGCTTAAAAAACTATGCAATCACCAATCCGACTCTGCAGGAAATATTATGGGGGGTTCTATAAAAGAGGAAAAATCCCAAGAATAGCATTGAACAGAAATATAGAGACAGTCTACAGAAAGAAGGACTTCAAAGGTAACTCAATGTCAATAAAAACGTATCTATCAATAATCACTCTCAATGTGAATGGCCTAAATGCACCCATAAAACGGCACAGGGTTACAGATTGGATAAAACGACAGGACCCACCCATATGTTGTCTAAAAGAGACCCATTTTGAACCTAAAGATACAACCAGACTGAAAGTGAATAGATGGAGAAGCATCTTTCATGCCAATGGGCCTCAAAGAAGGCCTGCATAGCGATTCTCATATCAGATAAATTAGACTTCAAACTAAAGACTGCAGTCAGACATACAGAAGGACACTACATAATCCTTAAAGAGACTATCCACCAAGATGATCTAACAATTGTAAATATCTATGCTCCCACTATGGGAGCAGCCAAGTACTTAAGAAAACTGTAAATCAAGATAAAGAGTGGTGATGCAACATGGAGGCTTAAGTGGGTAGGAGAAGAATAAATGAAACAAGATGGGATTGGGAGGGAGACAAACCATAAGTGACTCTTAATCTCACAAAACAAACTGAGGGTTGGTGGGGGGAGGGGGGTTGGGAGAAGGGGGTGGGATTATGGACATTGGGGAGGGTATGTGCTTTGGTGAGTGCTGTGAAGTGTGTAAACCTGGTGATTCACAGACCTGTACCCCTGGGGATAAAAATATATGTTTATATAAAAAAAAAAAAGATAAAGAGTCATATCAATTCATATCAATATGAATACACTAATCATAGGAGATCTTAACACGGCTTTCTCAGAATTAGACAGATCATTGAAGCAGAAAATCAATAAAGAAACAAGAGCATTGAATTACACATTGGACCATATGGACCTCATAGATATATACAGAACATTCCACCCTAAAATAACAGAATACTCATTCTTCTCAAGTGCACATGGAACCTTCTCCAGAATGGACCACATACTGTGTGACAAATCAGGACTCAAACAATACCAAAAGACTGAGATGATTCACTGCATATTCTCAGATCACAATGCTTTGAAACTGGAGCTCAATCACAAGGAAAAGTTCAGAAGGAACTCAAACGCCTGGAAGCTAAAGACCACCTTGCTTAAGAATGCTTGGATCAACCAGGAGATCAAAGAAGAACTGAAACAATTCATTGAAACCAATGAGAATGAAGATACTTTAGTCCAAAACCTATGGGATACAGCAAAGGCGGTCCTAAGGGGGAAATACATAGCCATCCAAGCCTCCCTCAAAAAAATTGAAAAATCCAGAACACACCAGCTGTCTCTACACCTTAAAGAACTGGGGAATCAACAACAAATCAAACCAACTCCACACATAAGAAGGGAAATCATCACGATTAGAGCTGAGATCAATGAGGTAGAAACCAGAGATACAGTAGAACGTATCAATGAAACTAGAAGCTGGTTTTTTGAAAGAATCAATAAGATCGATAAACCATTGTTCACACTAATCAAAAAAAAAAAAAAAGAGATAAAGCCCAAATTCATAAAATTATTAATGAAATGGGAGAGATCACAACGAACACCAAGGAAGTAGAAGCAATCATCAGAAGTTATTATCAACAGTTATATGCCAATAATCTTGGCAACCTAGATGAAATGGATGCATTCCTGGAAAACTATAAACTCCCAAAATTGAACCAGGAAGAAATCGACAACATGAATAGACCAATATCTAATAATGAGATTGAAGCAGTGATCAAAAACCTCCCCCAAAACTAGAGCCCAGGACCTGACGGATTCCCTGGGAATTCTACCAAACCTTCAAAGAAGAAATAACACCTATTCTCCTGGAGCTGTTTCAAAAAATTGAAGCAGAAGGAAAACTTCCAGACTCTTTCTATGAAGCCAGCATTACCCTGATCCCCAAACCAGGCAAAGACCCTACCAAAAAGGGGAATTTTAGACCAATATCACTGATGAATATGGATGCTAAGATTTTCAACAAGATCCTAGCCAACAGGATCCAACAGCACATTAAAAAGATTATCCACCATGACCAGGTGGGATTCATCCCTGGGCTACAAGGATGGTTCAACATTCGCAAATCAATCAATGTGATACAACAAATTAATATGAGAAGAGAGAAGAACCACATGGTCCTCTCAATTGATGCAGAAAAAGCCTTTGACAAAATCCAGCATCCATTCCTGACTACAATGCTTCAAAGTATAGGGATAGAGGGAACATTCCTGAACTTCATCAAATATATCTATGAAAGACCCACAGAAAATATCATCCTCAATGGGAAAAAGCTTGCAAACTTCCCGTTGAGATCAGGAACAAGACAAGGATGCCCACTTTCACCAATCTTGTTCAACTTAGTATTAGAAGTCCTAGCAACAGCAATCAGACAACAAAGAGAAAAAAAAGTATCCAAATTGGTAATGAAGAGGTCAAACTCTCTCTCCTCACAGATGACATGATTCTTTATATGGAAAACCCAAAAGACTCCACCCCTAAACTACTAGAACTCATACAGCAATTCAGCAACGTGGCAGGATACAAAGTCAATGTGCAGAAATTTGTGGCTTTCTTATACACTAACAATGAAAATACAGAAAGGGAAATTAGAGAATTGATTCCCTTTACTATACCACCAAGAACCATAAAATACTTGGGAATAAACCTAACCAAAAGATAAAGGATTTATACTCGAGGAACTACAGAACACTCTGAAAGAAATTGAGAAGACACAAATAGATGGAAGACCATTCCATGCTCTTGGATCAGAAGAATAAACATTGTTAAAATGTCTATACTTCCTAGAGCAATCTATGCTTTTAATGCCATTCTGATCAAAATTCCACCGGTATTCTTCAAAGAGCTGTAGCACATAATCCTAAAATTTGTATGGAATCAGAAGAGACCCCGAATCGCTAAGGAAATGTTGAAAAACAAAAATAAAGCTGGGGGCATCACTTTACCTGATTTCAAGCTTTACTACAAAGCTGTGATCACCAAGACAGCATGGTACTGGCATAAAAACAGACACACAGAGCAGTGGAACCGAGTAAAGAGCCCAGATATGGACCCTCAACTCTATGGGCAATTAATCTTCGACAAAACAGGAAAATATACACAATGGAAAAAAGACAGTCTCTTCAATAAATGGTGCTGTGAAAACTGGACAGCTATATGTAGAAAAATAAACTCGACCATTCTCTTACACCGTACACAAAGATAAACTCAAAATGGATAAAAGGCCTCAACATGAGACAGGAATCCATCAGAATCCTAGAGGAGAACATAGGCAGTAATCTCTTCGATATCAGCCACAGCAACTTCTTTCAAGATATGTCTCCAAAGGCAAAGGAAACAAAAGTGAAAATAAACTTTTGGGACTTCATCAAAATCAAAAGCTTTTGCACAGCAAAGGAAACAGTCAAAAAACAAAGAGGCAACCCACGGAATGGGAGAAGATATTTGCAAATGACAGTACAGAGAAAAGGTTGATATCCAGGATCTATAAAGAACTCCTCAAACTCAACACACACGAAACAGGCAAACATATCAAAAAATGGGAAGAAGATATGAATAGACACTTCTCCAGTGAAGACATACAAATGGCTATCAGACACATGAAAAAATGTTCATCATCATTAGCCCTCAGGGAGATTCAAATTAAAACCACATTGAGATATCACCTTACACTAATTAGAATGACCAAAATTAACAAAACAGGAAACAACATGTGTTGGAGAGGATGTGGAGAAAAGGGGAACCCTCTTACACCGTTGGTGGGAATGCAAGTTGGTGCAGCCTCTTTGGAGAACACTGTGGAGATTCCTCAAGAAATTAAAAATAGAGCTTCCCTATGACCCTGCAATTGCACTCCTGCATATTTGCCCCAAGGATACAGATGTCACAAAAAGAAGGGCCATCTGTACCCCAATGTTTATAGCAGAAATTGCCATGGTCACCAAACTGTGAATAGAACCAAGATGCCCTTCAATGGACGAATGGATAAGGAAGATGTGGTCCATATACACTATGGAGTATTATGACTCCATCAGAAAGGATGAATACCCAGCTTTTGTATCAACATGGACCGGACTGGAAGAGATTATGTTGAGTGAAATAAGTCAAGCAGAGAGAGTCAATTATCATATGGTTTCACTTATTTGTGGAGCATAACAAATATGATGGAGGACAAGGGTTGTTAGAGTGGAGAAGGGAGTTGGGGTAAATTGGAAGGGGAGGTGAATCACGAGAGACTATGGACTCTGAAAAACAATCTGAGGGGTTTGAAGTGGCAGGGGGAAGGGAGGTTGGGGTACCAGGTGGTGAGTATTATAGAGGGCACGGATTGCTTGGAGCACTGGGTGTGGTGAAAAAATATTGAATACTGTTTTTCTGAAAATAAATAAATTGAAAAAAAGTAAATTAAACAAACAAAAAAAGAATATGTCAAAGAGCTTTTGAAGTGCACCAGTATGGGGTATTCTTTTAGAGTTTCACAGATGCCCCTTCTGGTGCCAACTCCTCCAATACGAGTTCCCTCTTCATTGAGGTTGCTCATGCTTTCAGTCCTGGAATGCGTGTTGAGTGGACTTAGCTCCTGGAATCTTTACTTCAGGGGACAGATTCTACTGCAGGCCTTACAGGAGATAAGAGCTGTGCACTGGGAAGATGCTAGTGTGAGTGGAACCCACGGTTGTTTTGGTGACAGTTTTAACTAATATGGAGCTAAGCACTATGGAAGACAGGACATTATTTGACCAGCTTAGGAGGCATTGGCAGTAAAGATGGACAACTGTAACCCAGACCACACTGGAAAGCCTACCCCCACTCCAGGCACTGACAAGTCCGGCCTCCCACAGTAGAGCTCTAGTCTGGGATCGGAATGTCAGCATCGCAGAGAACAAAGCCAGGATGGCAGCCAAGGGCTGCGGAAGGGAAGGCTTCAGAAACAGGGGACCCTCTCTAGTGATCTGCTCAGGTGAAGCAGTGCATTCGAGCTCCTGAACAGAGGTCCCAGGGGGTCACCATAGGGCCAGGCTGGGAGGCCCAGCTTGCACTGAGCTGGGAGGGAGAGCAGAGCTGGGAGGAGTCATTCAGGTCAGGATGCTTTCCTCTGGGTTTGCCCCTAAAGCATGGCCCTCGCTGCTTCCATTGGGGTTTCTGCACCTGTGCCCTGCAGAGAGCACAAGGCTCTCACCTGGTAACCCCTGGTGGCCTCCTGTACCTTGCCCTGCGGAGCCCGAGTTCTCACCTGGTAACCCCTGGCAGCCTCCTGCAGCGGCACGGTGCAGTGGTCCCTGTGCTCCAGGGTGGTGTCACAGACCCAGCACAGGGCCTCCTCGTCATCCTCACAGAAGAGGGTCAAGTCCTCGCTGTGTCGCGCGCACTGGTGCATGCCCACGGGCCCCGTGCCCAGCCCTAGCTGCCGCACGCCATCCACCAGGCTGGCCAGCTGCCGGTTGGGCCTCAAGCTGTCCAGCCCAAAAGGGCCGCGGCACTGAGGGCAGGTGTACAGTCCGCCCTGTGTGCTGGTGGACTTCTCGCAGAACTCGCAGATGCACCTGCGGCAGAAGCTGTGGCCGCAGGCCACGCTGACCGGGTCCTGCAGAAAGTCCAGGCACACAGGGCAGCGGGCCTCATCACGCAGCCGCTCCCCAGGTGCCCCGGAGGCCATGGCTGCCTGCTAATGCAGCGCGGCCCTCCTCCGCAGCCCAGTTATCTGCGCTCACCGTCTGGCTTGGAAGGGAGGAGCACACAGCCTCCGGAGATGCCAGCACAACGTGGCTTTCATCCCTGGCTCTAGTTCAAGAGCCCAGCAGAGCCCCTCCTGGCAACAAGTCACATACCAGCCCTCAGTTACAAGGACAGGATTCACATTTCCCCGGTCCCCCTGCGTTGCCAGGGCACTGGGCATGTGTAGGGGAACCCATCCCATGATGTCTGAATGGAGGCCCTACTCCTTTTCTCACTGCTAGGGCACTGGGAGAATTCCTGAGCTGTCCTTCCATTATTTTTCTGAACTACCCCACAGCCTCCTTATCCTGTAAGGCAAAATAATTTCTCTTTTTTGGGTAGATTTTATTTATTTATTTATTTATTTGACAGAGAAAGAGCACAAGCAGGGAAAGCTGCAGAGAAGAAAAGCAGAACAGGGAGCCCCATATGAGGTTCAATCCCAGGACCTGGGATCATGACCTGAGCCAAGGCAGACGCTTTACCACCTGAGCCACCCAGTCCTTCTTATATGGCGTAATAATTTCTTATAGTGTTTGCCAAACTTTAACCTCTTACCCTCCACTACTGAGCTCAGGATAAAGACATGAGCAGATGGGCTTATGTGGTGATGCCTGGATAGGTGAGTAAGGAGCAGAAGAAAGCTAAGAGAAGATGTGATCGCCATTTGGGAAAATATGGTGAGGTGGCAAAAGCAGGGAGGGTCCCTCCTGGAGCAAAATGTGACTTCCGTTCTGCTGAATTTGGAGTGATGGTGTGAATGCCTGTACGAAGTCATCCAATCTGACCACAACACATGTTGTGGTTACCGGAGGCCCAGACACAAGGGCAAGTTCAAAGCGTTATGTACCAGCTCCCAGGGAGCCTCAGGGTGCATCAAGAGATCTTGTGCAATCACTGAGTAATGGCTGGGAGAAAGCTCAGCAGCAATAGGAATATGAGGGGACTCTGAGTTAGCCTGCTGGGTTGGGTGAGGCTCCCAGTGGTCTCTGGGCTAACAGCAGAAGGGCCATCCAAGGAACAAGCAGGAAGGGAAGCCTAGGACAGAGCACTCTGAGACTGCAGGGCACACACACATGAACTGTGGTGGGAGGCAGCAGGAATCAGCCCTTGAGGCGGGCTGTGTGTGGCCAGATGAGGAGGAGGAGCCGGAGATAAGGTCCCCCAGTCAGAGGTGGGGGCAGATGACTCAGGTCTCTGGGGCTCCCGTGAGGTCTGTGGCCCTTATTAATTTGTTTTTAAAGATTTATTTATGTATTTGAGAGTGAGGGGAGGGGTGGAGGGTGTGGGACTGTACAGCAGACTCCCCGCTGGGCGAGGACCCCCCCAACAAGGAGGAGGGCTTTGATTTTATAACCCCGAGTTCATGACCTGAGCAGAACCCCAAGTCCTATGCTTCTCCTACTGAGCCACCTGTTCAGCACATGTGGGTCTTTATTCTGAGGACCAGGGCTTGCCCTGAAGCTTGGTGCTGGGCACCATCTGAAGGCTCGAGGTCATCTGCTCAAGGCCAGTTTCATAAACAAACTAGATCTCTCTGAGTGCAAACAGACATGAGTGTGGGCAAAGCAGCAGAGATAAGCCAGAGAAGAAGGCAGAAGGGTGCCGGGATTCTCAGTGCAAACACAGAGGCTGATTCATGCTGAGGACTGTGTCCCTTTCTATCTCCGGGGGCTTCGAGAAGGCCGTGTCCCCCTCTGACTGCCAAGCGTACTCTGAAACAGGAGGACATGGTTGGTGTCCCTCTGACAGTACAGTTCAATGATAAGTCAGACTCATGGGCACCACACATCTGGTTCAGGTTCCGGCACAAGTCCCTACATATGGTCACCTAAACAAAAAGGGCAAAGGGCATAATAGGTGGGAGAAGGATGGCCACACAGAGCTAAGCTCCATGGGGCAGGAGAGCTTTTTCCACCTTATGTAATGCTATGTTCCCAGTACCGTGAAGAGCGACGCCCGTTTGTACACCCAGGAAACCCTGGCTGAGTGAGCAAGCAGACATCAGACAGTGGTTCTTCCCCATAGGATTCTAGGGAAGCTGAGTTTAAGCTCTGCTTTGTCTCAAGACTCCTTGCTGAGGAATGAAGTTTGTGCCCTCATTGTTCTTAGAAAGACCCTTCCCTTGGAGCCTGTCTCTGCAGGTAACGAGTGCAACAGATTATAATTTGATTTTGTTGTGTTTACAAACGCCAGGAGAAGTGACCACCTGGGTGCTTTTTTGTTTAATAGGGTTGGTCTAATTGAAGTTTGTATTTTCTCACAATCTTTCTGCTAAGGTGAACAAAACATGTCCTTGTGGGGACACGGCCTCATTTTGGCGCACTCTCTCCTGGAGTCTTACCTGTCCTTTTCAGTTTGCCTCGTTCCAAATCCACCCTGACTCTCACCAGTACCTCTTCTCTAGTTCTACTCCCCATTGGTGTCCTGTCTTCTCCAACAGCATGGGATCATCCCTCTATGGACATTCCTCCACGCTCACCTCCCCTAACTGTCCCCAGGGCATCCATATTGTCGTTCCTAGCTGGGTCCCTTGTCATTCTCCTGAAGACTCTCAGGTCTCCCTGGGCCTCAGAGTGTGGTTCAGCTCTGGGGACCCACAATCTCCTCTAGCCAAGCTCCTTCCACCCCACAGCAAAAAAAAAAAAAAAAAAAAAAAAAAAGTTCAAACCTCAAAAACCGCAAATGCAACAGCCACTGACACAGCACTTTCCTTCCTGTTTGTGGTTTTCAAAAGGATTTGGGTGGGTTTTCATTCAGCCGTTATGCCCTGCATTATTATGGCTCCTTTTCCCCCAAACTCTGCCTTGGGGCTTTTGAGCTGAGGTATGCAGATGTCCTTTGTGCACACAGCCTCAGCCTTCCCTCATTAGGCAAGGGGCACCTGTAGCCCATGGAGCTCCGTGTCTCCGTGGAGGGAACCCAGGAAACAGAGATGAACCAGAGAAGGTCCCCACGACTCTAAGGCAGAGAGAACATGTGTGGGACATGGGATGGGCTGTGAGAGAAATGCCACTGCGTAGCCATTTTCCCACACACGTGACCTCCACTCCCCATACGTGCAGGTTAGCAAAGGTGGATTCATGGAGTCATGCTGTATTTAAAAAAAAAAAAAAGATTCACATTAGGATTTTCTTTAGACAATTTGAGGGACTTGAGAAAAATGCATCCTGTTCATAGCTTTATTCCAAAGTCCTTCCCTTGGGTGCACAGGGTGATGGCTCAGTAGAGCTTCTGGAATAGATTAATAAATGCAATATCCCATCTAAGATTCAGAATTGTTCTCTGAAATAATACTGTAAACCCGACGCATATATTATATACAAGAAACCTGAGATGTAACAAATGCAGGTAATAGACACAGAGCCTGTCTTTGTTTTGTGCAGTGCTCCATGTTGATACTACTGTGCTCTCCAAAACCATGCAGGGATGGCATTCCTCCTACCATAGATGGTTGTAGGAGCTTGGCACCAGGTCCTGGGATCCAGTGCAAACCTAACAAATAAGATGAGCCCGGGTTTATACCCAGCCATAGGAGAGAGCTGGGCATAGAATAAGAAGGTAGTGGCCAATATTCCCGGGTCCCCACAAGGGTGCATGAAGGGACCGGCCAGAATGGAGATACAAACTGCATAGTCATGGATAAAAGGACCACCAAGGCACTAGTCTTGGAATAGAGTTTCCAGGGAGACCTAGAGCTGCAGCTTCCATCTGTGGGTCCCATGGAGTCTGGGCACAAGAAACACAAGAGTAGAAACCCCATTAATTCTGAAAGGACATTGGGTGTATCAGAAGTTCCAGTGGTTCATTGTGGCTCCCAGTCTACCTGAGACTGGGGAAGCACAGACTGATGGCTGATTCTGCATGTTCTGCAAGGTTGTATAGATTTTTATTTGTGGGCAAAGGGCACTGGTGACAGATTTTCAGCTATCATCTCTGAGTGTGATATCCAATCCCCATGGCTGTTTTTCCTCGTGGTCTGGGTTTTGAAGCCCTGAGGGTCACTGGGAGTTAGAGCTCTGCCCATCCTCAGGGATGCTCACATGTGACCAGGGGTGTGGGGTGACATGGGACATAGGAATTTCTCTCAGCTGGTAGAGGCAGCCTGAACCCAACTGTGTTCATATAGATTCCATTATCGTAGGGCCAATAACTGTAAAAACAGACCTCCAAGCAAGGCCTCTGAAACACTCTTCCATGAGTACAACTGCTCTACTCCTTTTTCAATGTCCATTCTGTGTAAAATACATCAGAGACATTTCCCCATATATATAGACTTCCACACAATTGCAAGTAAAGGCCAAGGATGGAATGCTATTCTTGTAAATCACTTTTACACAAAAAGTAGGCTTTGACATTTAGGACATAGAGGATGAACCACATCCTAAGAATGTCTGTGCTTTTGAGTCTTCTACAAACACACTATAACATAACAAGGAAAAGCGTGAATCATAGAGAAGGATTTTTCCTGCTTTCTTATAATATTTAACGAAAGAGGGCCACCTGGGGGCTCAGTCATTAAGCATCTGCCTTTGGCTCAGGTCAGGATATCTGGGTCCTGGGATGGATCCCCACGTCGGACTCCCTGCTCACTGGGGAGTCTGCTTCTCCCTCTCCCCCTGCTTGTGCTCTCTCGTGTCTCTTTCTCAAATGAATAAATAAAATCTTATTTTTAAATAAATAAAATCTTAAAAAAATATTTAAGGGAAGACAAAAGGTTATATACATGCTTTTAATTAGTGGAAAGGTGGAAGACAAATCAGGAAGCTTCCATGGTGATATTTGAAAAGGGTTTCCCAAGACTGGACATAAAGCACTTAGAACAAACAAACAGAGATTGCAAAGTTTAACCTTATTTTTTAAATAAATGAATACATTCCCAACGTATTAATGAAGAAGTTACATGTTCCTCCCCAAAGTGGGGCATTCCTATGAAACCTCTTGTGAACAAAAATGCATACTAATGAATCGTTGAACATTACAACAAAAATTTAGGATTATACATTGGCTAAATGAACATAACAAAGAAATTGTGAAGTGCATACATTAAAAAAAATTCAACACACAAAAAAAAGAACAAGAGGCAGTACCGAAGGCTAGGGGCCTAATCAATACAGACATTGGTAATATGTCAGATCTAGAGTTCAGAATGACAATTCTCAAGGTTCTAGCCGGGCTCGAAAAAGGCATGGAAGATATTAGAGAAACCCTCTCGAGAGATATAAAAGCCCTTTCTGGAGAAATAAAAGAACTAAAATCTAACCAAGTTGAAATCAAAAAAGCTATTCATGAGGTGCAATCAAAAATGGAGGCTCTCACTGCTAGGATAAATGAGGCAGAAGAAAGAATTAGTGATATAGAAGACCAAATGACAGAGAATAAAGAAGCTGAGCAAAAGAGGGACAAACAGCTACTGGACCACGAGGGGAGAATTCAAGACATAAGTGACACCATAAGACAAAACAACATTAGAATAATTGGGATTCCAGAAGAAGAAGAAAGAGAGAGGGGAGCAGAAGGTATACTGGAGAGAATTATTGGGAAGAATTTCCCCAATATGGCAAAGGGAATGAGCATCAAAATTCAGGAGGTTCAGAGAACGCCCCTCAAAATCAATAAGAATAGGCCCACACCCCGTCACCTAATAGTAAAATTTACAAGTCTCAGTGACAAAGAGAAAATCCTAAAAGCAGCCCGGGAAAAGAAGTCTGTAACATACAATGATAAGAATATTAGATTGGCAGCTGACTTATCCAAAGAGACCTGGCAGGCCAGAAAGAGCTGGCATGATATTTTCAGAGCACTAAATGAGAAAAACATGCAGCCCAGAATACTATATCCAGCTAGGCTATCATTAAAAATAGAAGGAGAGATTAAAAGCTTCCAGGACAAACAACAACTGAAGGAATTTGCAAACACCAAACCAGCTCTACAGGAAATCTTGAAAGGGGTCCTCTAAGCAAAGAGAGAGCCTACAAGTGGTAGATCAGAAAGGAACAGAGACCATATACAGTAACAGTCACCTTACAGGCAATACAATGGCACTAAATTCATATCTCTCAATAGTTACCCTAAATGCCCCTGTCAAAAGACACAGGGTATCAGAATGGATAAAAAAACAAAACCCATCTATATGTTGCCTCCAAGAAACTCATTTTAAGCCCGAAAACACCTCCAGATTTAAAGTGAGGGGGTGGAAAAGAATTTAGCATGCTAATGGACATCAGAAGTAAACAGGAGTGGCAATCCTTCTATCAGATCAATTAGATTTTAAGCCAAAGACTATAATAAGAGATGAGGAAGGACACTAATCATACTCAAAGGGTGTGTCCAACAAGAATATTTAACAATTTTAAATATCTATGCCCCCAACGTGGGAGCAGCCAACTATATAAACCAATTAATAACAAAATCAAAGAAACACATCAACAATAATACAATAATAGTAGGGGACTTTAACACTCCCCTCACTGAAATGGACAGGTCATCCAAGCAAAAGATCAGCAAGGAAATAAAGGCCTTAAACGACACACTGGACCAGATGGACATCACAGATATATTCAGAACATTTCATCCCAAAGCAACAGAATACACATTCTTCTCTAGTGCACATGGAACATTCTCCAGAATAGATCACATCCTCGGTCCTAAATCAGGACTCAACCGGTATCAAAAGATTGGGATCATTCCCTGCATATTTTCAGACCACAATGCTCTAAAGCTAGAACTCAACCACAAAAGGAAGTTTGAAAAGAACCAAAATACATGGAGACTAAACAGCATCCTTCTAAAGAATGAATGGGTCAACCGGGAAATTAAAGAAGAACTGAAAAAAATCATGGAAACAAATGATAATGAAAATACAAAGGTTCAAAATCTCTGGGACACAACAAAGGCAGTCCTGAGAGGAAAATATATAGCGGTACAATCCTTTCTCAAGAAACAGGAAAGGTCTCAGGTACACAACCTAACCCTACACCTAAAGGAGCTGGAGAAAGAACAAGAAAGAAACCCTAAGCCCAGCAGGAAAAGAGAAATCATGAAGATCAGAGCAGAAATCAATAAAATAGAAACCAAAAAAGCAATAGAGCAAATCAACGAAAGTAGGAGCTGGTTCTTTGAAAGAATTAATAAAATTGATAAACCCCTGGCCCGACTTATCAAAAAGAAAAGAGAAAGGACCCAAATAAATAAAATCATGAATGAAAGAGGAGAGATCACAACTAACACCAAAGAAATACAAACTATTATAAGAACATACTATGAGCAACTCTACGGCAATAAATTTGACAATCTAGAAGAAATGGATGCATTCCTAGAAACATATAAACTACCACAACTGAAGCAGGAAGAATTTGAAAGCCTGAACAGACCCATAACCAGTTAGGAGATTGAAATAGTCATTAAAAATCTCCAAACAAACAAAAGCCCAGGGCTAGACAGCTTCCCGGGGGAATTCTACCAAACATTTAAAGAAGAACTAATTCCTATTCTGCTGAAACTGTTCCAAAAAATAGAAATGGAAGGAAAACTTCCCAACTCATTTTATGAGGCCAGCATCACCTTGATCCCAAAACCAGACAAGGATTCCACCAAAAAAGAGAGCTATAGACCAATATCCTTGATGAACACAGATGCGAAAATACTCAACAAAATACTAGCCAATACGATTCAACAGTACATTAAAAAGATTATTCACCACGACCAAGTGGGATTTATTCCAGGGCTGCAAGGTTGGTTCAACATCCACAAATCAGTCAATGTGATACAACACATCAATAAAAGAAAGAACAAGAACCATATGATACTCTCAATTGATGCTGAAAAAGCATTTGCCAAAACACAGCATCCCTTCCTGATCAAAACTCTTCAAAGTGTAGGGATAGAGGGCACATACCTCAATATCATCAAAGCCATCTATGAAAAACCCACCGCAAATATCATTCTCAATGGAGAAAAACTGAAAGCTTTTCCACTAAGGTCAGGAACACGGCAGGGATGTCCATTATCACCACTGCTATTCAACATAGTACTAGAGGTCCTAGCCTCAGCAATCAGACAACAAAAGGAAATTAAAGGCATCCAAATCGGCAAAGAAGAAGTCAAATTATCACTCTTCACAGATGATATGATACTATATGTGGAAAACCCAAAAGACTCCACTCCAAAACTGCTAGAACTTATACAGGAATTCAGTAAAGAGTCAGGATATAAAATCAATGCACAGAAATCAGTTGCATTTCTCTACACCAACAGCAAGACAGAAGAAACGGAAATTAAGGAGTCAAACTCATTTACAATTGCACCCAAAACCATAAGATACCTAGGAATAAACCTAACCAAAGAGACACAGTATCTATACTCAGAAAACTATACAGTACTCATGAAAGAAATTGAGGAAGACACAAAGAAATGGAAAAATGTTCCATGCTCCTGGATTGGAAGAATAAATATTGTGAAAATGTCTATGCTACCTAAAGCAATCTACACATTTAATGCAATTCCTATCAAAGTACCATCCATCTTTTTCAAAGAAATGGAACAAATAATTCTAAAATTTATATGGAACCAGAAAAGACCTCGAATAGCCAAAGGGATATTGAAAAAGAAAGCCAACGTTGGTGGCATCACAATTCCGGACTTCAAGCTCTATTACAAAGCTGTCATCATCAAGACAGCATGGTACTGGCACAAAAACAGACCCATAGATCAATGGAACAGAATAGAGAGCCCAGAAATAGACCCTCAACTCTATGGTCAACTAATCTTCGACAAAGTAGGAAAGAATGTCCAATGGAAAAAAGACAGCCTCTTCAATAAATGGTGCTGGGAAAATTGGACAGCCACATGCAAAAAAATGAAATTGGACCATTTCCTTACACCACACACAAAAATAGACTCAAAATGGATGAAGGACCTCAATGTGCGAAAGGAATCCATCAAAATCATTGAGGAGAACACGGGCAGCAACCTCTTCGACCTCTGTCGCAGCAACATCTTCCTAGGAACAACGCAAAAGGCAAGGGAAGCAAGGGAAAAAATGAACTATTGGGATTTCATCAAGATCAGAAGCTTTTGCACAGCAAAGGAAACAGTGAACAAAATCAAAAGACAACTGACAGAATGGGAGAAGGTATTTGCAAACAACATATCAGATAAAGGACTAGTGTCCAGAATCTATAAAGATCTTAGCAAACTCAACACCCAAAGAACAAATAATCCAATCAAGAAATGGGCAGAGGACATGAACAGACATTTCTGCAAAGAAGACATCCAGATGTCCTACAGACACATGAAAAAGTGCTCCATATCACTTGGCATCAGGGAAATACAAATCAAAACCACAATGAGATATCACCTCACACCAGTCAGAATGGCTAAAATCAACAAATCAGGAAATGACAGATGCTGGCAAGGATGCAGAGAAAGGGGAACCCTCCTACACTGTTGGTGGGAATGCAAGCTGGTGAAACCACTCTGGAAAACAGCATGGAGGTTCCTCAAAATGTTGAAAATAGAACTGCCGTATGACCCTGCAATTGCACTACTGGGTATTTACCCTAAAGATACAAACGTAGTGATCCAAAGGGGCACGTGCACCTGAATGTTTATAGCAGCAATGTCCACAATAGCCAAACTATGGAAAGAACCTAGATGTCCATCAAGAGATGAATGGATCAAGAAGATGTGGTATATATACACAATGGAACACTATGCAGCCATCAAAAGAAATGAAATCTTGCCATTTGCGACAACATGGATGGAACTAGAGCGTATCATGCTTAGCGAAATAAGTCAAGCAGAGAAAGACAACTATCATATGATCTCCCTGATATGAGGAAGTGGTGATGCAACATGGGGGCTTAAGTGGGTAGGAGAAGAATAAATGAAACAAGATGGGAATGGGAGGGAGACAAACCATAAGTGACTCTTAATCTCACAAAACAAACTGAGGGTTGCTGTGGGGAGGGGGTTTGGGAGAAGGGGGTGGGATTATGGACATTGGGGAGGGTATGTGCTTTGGTGAGTGCTGTGAAGTGTGTAAACCTGGTGATTCACAGACCTGTACCCCTGGGGATAAAAATATATGTTTATAAAAAATAAAAAAATATATTAAAAAAATAAATAAAAGCAATTGTCATTAAAAACATTTTTGAGCATTTCCAGACTCCAAAATAGTCTCTTGTAGGCTTTTCTGATGCCTGGGGATGCATCTTGCTGACAAATGGACTCCAGGAATCAAGGGGAAACACAGGTGTTCCCAAAGACCAGAGCTGCAATGGCTGGATGTAGAGCCAGGCACCTGGGGAAGGAGCCTGGTGGGGCCACCTCCACTGCTCCAGCGCATGTCGTTCCTGTGACAGCGCCCTACAAACCAGACACTGTACACGATGGTTTTGCTTTCCACCTCATTTTTTTAAATTTATTTTTTATTTACTTTCCACATAACAGTATTCATTATTTTTTCATCACACCCAGTGCTCCATACAATCCATGCCCTCTATAATACCCACCACCTGGTACCCCAACCTCCCACCCCCCTGCCACTTCAATCCCCTCAGATTATATTTTAGAGTCCATAGTCTCTTATGGCTCACCTCCCCTTCCAATTTCCCCCAACTTCCTTCTCCTCTCTATCTCCCCAAGTCCTCCATGCCATTTGTTATGCTCCACAAATAAGTGAAACCATATGATAGTTGACTCTCTCTACTTGACTTATTTCACTGAGCATAATCTCTTCCAGTCCCATCCATGTTGCTACCAAAGTTGGGTATTCGTCCTTTCTGATGGAGGCCTAATACTCCACAGTGTATATGGACCACATCTTCCTTATCCATTTGTCCGTTGAAGGGCGTCTTGGTTCTTTCAACAGTTTGGCGACCATGGCCATTGCTGCTATAAACACTGGGATACAGATGGCTTTTCTTTCCACTACATCTGTATCTTTGGGGTAAATACCCAGGAGTGTAATGGCAAGGTCATAGAGAAGTTCTATTTTTAAATTTTTTTTTATAACACTAGCAGTGTCTTTTTTTTTTTTTTTAAGATTTTTTATTTATTTATTTGACAGAGAGAGATCACAAGTAGGCAGAGAGGCAGGCAGAGAGAGAGAGAAGAGGAAGCAGACTCCCTGCTGAGCAGAGAGCCCGATGCGGGACTCGATCCCAGGACCCTGAGATCATGACCTGAGCCGAAGGCAGCGGCTTAACCCACTGAGCCACCCAGGCGCCCCTATTTTTAATTTCTTGAGGAAAGTCCATACTGTTCTCCAAAGAGGCTGCACCAGCTTGCATTCCCACCAAGAGTGGAAGAGGGTTCCCCTTTTTCCACATCCCCTCCAACACATGTTGTTTCCTGTCTTGATAATTTTGGCCATTCTAACTGCCGTAAGGAGATACCTAAATGTGGCTTTAATTTGAATCTCCCTGAGGGCTAGTGATGATGAACATTTTTTCATGTGTCTGATACCCTCTTGTATGTCTTAATTGGAGAAGTGTCTGTTCATATCTTCTTCCCATTATTTGATATGATTGTCTGTTTTGTGTGTGTTGAGTTGGAGGAGTTCTTGATAGATCCTGCATATCAAACTTCTGTCTGTATAGTCATTTGCAAATATCTTCTCCCATTCCGTGGGTTGCCTCTTTGTTTTCTTGACTGCTTCCTTTGCTGTGCAGAAGCTTTTGATTTTGATGAAGTCCCAAAAGTTTATTTTCACTTTTTTTTCCTTTGCTTTTGGAGACATATTAGGAAGATGTTGCTCTGGCTGATATGGCTATGTTCTCCTCTAAGATTCTGATGGATTCCTGTCTGACATTGAGGTCTTTTATCTATTTTGAGTTTATCTTTGTGTACGGACTAAGAGAATGGTCAAGTTTGATTCTTCTACATACAGCTGCCCAGTTTTCCCAGCACCATTTATTGAAGAGACTGTCTTTTTTCCACTGTATACTTTTTTTTTTTTTTTTTTTTTTTTTGTCGAAGACTATTTGACTATGGAGTTGAGGGTCCATATCTGGGATCTCTACTCTGTTCCACTGGTGTATGTGTCTATTTTTATGCCAGTACCAAGCTGTCTTGGTGATCACAGTTTTGTAGTACACCTTGAAATCAGGTAGCATGATGCCATCCGTTTTATTTATTTTTTATTTTTTATTTATTTATTTTAACAACATTTATAACATTTATTGAACATTCACAATAACAGTAGTAGTAGTAGTAGTAGTAGTAGTAATAGGTAAATTCAGTTTAGAATTTATTTTGTGCTGAGCCCTATACCATGTGCTTTGTACTGATTGAGTCTTTTTTTTTTTTTTTGCATTTTAATTTTTTATTTTTGTTCTTCAACATTTACTTAGCTATTCCTCTGATTCCATACAAATTTTTTGATTATTTCTGCAGCTCTTTGAAGAATAGCTGTGGAATTTTGATTGGAATGGCATTAAAAGTATATATTGTTCTAGGCAGTATAGACATTTTAACAATGTTTATTCTTCTGATCCAAGAGCATGGAATGGTCTTCCAACTTTTTGTGTCTTCTTCAATTTCTTTCATGAGTGTTCTGTAGTTCCTCGAGTACAGATCCTTTACCTCTGTGGTTAGGTTTATTCCTAGGTATCTTATGGTTCTTGATGCTATAGTAAATGGAATCGATTCTCTAATTTCCCTTTCTGTATTTTCATTGCTAGTGTATAAGAAAGCCACTGATTTCTGTACATTGACTTTCTATCCTGCCACGTTGCTGAATTACTGTATGAGTTCTAGTAGTTTGCGGGTGGAGTCTTTTGGGTTTTCCATCTAAAGAATCATGTCATCTGCGAGGCGAGAGAGTTTGACTTCTTCATTGGCAATTGGATATTTTTATTTCTCTTTGTTGTCTGATTGCTGTTGCTAGGACTTCTAATACTATGTTGAACAAGAGTGGTGAGAGTGAGCATCCTTGTGTTCCTGATCTCAACAGGAAGGCTGCAAGCTTTTTCCCATTGAGGATGATATTTGCTGTGGTGTCTTTCATAGATAGATTTGATGAAGTTCAGGAATGTTCCCACTATCCCTATATTTTGATGCGTTTTAATCAGGAACGGATGCGGGATTTTGTCAAATGCTTTTTCTGCATCAATTGAGAGGACCATGTGGTTCTTCTCTCTTCTCTTATTAATTTATTCTATCACATTGATTGGTTTGCGAATGTTGAACCATCCATGTAGCCCAGGGATGAATCCCACCTGGTCATGGTGGATAATCTTTTTTAATGTGCTGCTGGATCCTGTTTGCTAGGATCTTGTTGAGAATGTTAGCATCCATATTTATCAGTGATATTGGTCTGAAATTCTTCTTTTTGGTAGGGTCTTTGCCAGGTTTGGGGATCAGGGTATTGCTGGCTTCATAGAAAGAGTCTGGAAGTTTTCCTTCTGCTTTAATATTTTGAAACAGCTTCAGGATAAGAGGTGTTATTTCTTCTTTGAACGTTTGGTAGAATTCCCCAGGGAATCCATCATGTCCTGGGCTCTTGTTTTTTGGGGAGGTTTTTGATCACTGCTTCAATCTCGTTACTAGATATTGGTCTTTTCAGGTTGTCAATTTTTTCCTGATTCAAATTTGGTTGTTTATAGTTTTCCGGGAATGCATCCATTTCATCTAGGTTGCTTAGCTTATTGGCATAGAACTGTTGATAATAACTTCTGATGATTGTTTCAACTTCCTTTGTATTTGTTGTCATCTCTCCTTTTTCATTCATAATTTTATGAATTTGAGCTTTCTCTCTTTTCTTTTAGATTAGTATGGCCATAAACATTCGAGTACACGTGCCCCTTTGGATCACTACATTTGTATCTTTAGGGTAAATACCCAATAGTGCAATTGCTGGGTCATAGGGCAGTTCTATTTTCAACATTTTGAGGAACCTCCATGCTGTTTTCCAGAGAGGTTGCCAATGGTTTATTGATCTTATTGATTCTTTCAAAACACTAACCTCTAGTTTCATTGATATGTTCTACTGTATCTCTTGTTTCTACATCATTGATCTCAGCTCTATTCTTGATTATTTCCCTTCTGATGTGTGGAGTTGGTTTGATTTGTTGTTGATTCTCCAGTTCTCTAAGGTGTAGATACAGCTGTTGTGTTCTGGATTTTTCAATTTTTTTTGAGGGAGGCTTGGACGGCTATGTATTTCCCCCTTAGGACCACCTTTACTGTATCACATAGATTTTGGGTCTAAGTGCTTTCATTCTCATTGGTTTCCATGAATTGTTTCAGTTCTTCCTTGATCTCCTCGTTGATCCAAGCATTCTTAAGTAAGGGGATATTTAGCTTCCAGGAGTTTGAGTTCCTTCTGAACTTTTCCTTGTGATTGAGCTCCAGTTTCAAAGCATTGTGAGCTGAGATTGTTCAGGGACTAATCTCAGTCTTTTGGTTTTGGTTGAGTCCTGATTTGTGACCCAGTATGTGGTCTATTCTGGAGAAGGTTCCATGTGCACATGAGAAGAATGAGTATTCTGTTGTTTTAGGGTGGAATGTTCTGTATATATCTATGAGGTCCATCTGTTCCAATGTGTCATTCAATGCTCTTGTATCTTTATTGATTTTCTGCTTCGATGTTCTGTCTATTTCTGAGAGAGGCATTTTAAGATCTCCTACGATTATTCTATTCTTATCAATATGCCTCTTTATCGGGTTAGAAGATGGTGGGGAAGTAGGAGGAGGGGCCCATTCAACCTGCACCCTAAAGTGAACTGATTACCTTCCAAAGATCTCCAATCACCCATGAAATCAGCCTTAGATCAGAATTATACACGTCTGGATCTCTACTGGAGCTGAAGACACCAGTGGGCAGGTAAAGTGGAGTGGGAAAGTCGGAATGATATATGAAGATAAAGAAAAGGGGGAGGGAGCCACTGGAGGTGACCTGTAGAAAGTAATATCCCAACAGGAGAGTGCCCTGCGCCTGGGGACCAGCATTAAAGGGAGTCTGGTAGAAAGCACTCAAAAAGGGCAAAGGATCATGGGGGGGGGAAGTTGCGGATATGGAGATGTTAGGGTCTGGGCTTAAGTCCCCAGACCCAGGACAGCCACCCCTGGCGCAGAGCCAGAGAGAGTGCGGCAGAGAAACCATGTCCCTGTCCCTGAAACAATAGAGTGCCTGAGAGTGCATGGCACCTGGCTCCCTTGAGAAACTTGGAGCCTCGCCAGCCAACAGAAGCACAGCCTTTTTGCAGTCCCTATGCAAGTGCCCTGCTGTGCCAGAGTCCGAGTTGTGCCCCGTGCCCACCCCTGAGAGAGGTACACACAAAGGACAGCCAGGTGCTCTCAGACAGAAAGACCAGGCACTCCCAGCCTGGGTCAGTGGGAAAATCTCAGTGTGTGATTGCTCCTTCAAACTTCTCTGGCAGTCTTGAGCTGCCCAGACAGCCACCGCTGCCTTGGTTTTGGGTACAAGCAAAAAACCCTGAGTCCCCAGGGACCGCGACTGTGAACCTGCTCTGCCAGCAGCCATGGTGGGATTTATATGGGCTCTGCAGATGGACTGAGGCTTCTCTCTGAGAGGGAGGTCAGGGTGCAGTTTGTTTTCCTCTAAACCTACAAAAACCATCAAAAGTGGTCAAGGCAATAGAGAAAAACAAAAGTGAACAAATATAAAAACCTCCAGAGAACAAAAGTCTGAAAAAACCAGTTTCCTCAGAGCCCACCCCCTTGAGCAGGGCGGGAGGACTTAGCTGAGAGAATTTCAGGGACTGAAAACACACATGGCAGGCCCATCCCGCAGAAAACCAACCGTGGAAGAAAAAAAAAAAAAAAAAAAGACTACAAGAGACAACCACTACTACTACATAGGACAATTTTTATTATTAATTCGATCCCACAATTCTGGCTCATTTTTTAAATATAGTTAATTTTTTATTTATATAGATAATTTTTTAACATATTTACTGTCACAGTGAGATGTCCAGTACATCAAATTCCATAATAACCTTCTAACCTGTACTTTTTGATTCATACACCAGTGTTTTCATTTTGCATTTCTATTTTTTAAATTTCTTTTTTTAAAATTTTAGTTTAGTTTAGTTTATTCTTTTTTTTAATTTTTATTTTCTAATATTCATTTAGAGTTAAACTTCAAGGTAATCCCCTTTCCCCAATCAATGCCACCCCTATAGGTAAACCAATTCCTAATGCCCCCTTATCTTAGAAAAGTTGAGTCCTTTAACAAAGATGTCAAGATATATCCAGGAAGAACCAAAACAACTTTCCTCACCCACACTGAGAATTTACAGCCACTCTCCCATCTTTTTCTTACACCAGTATTTCTGTGTTTTTGTGTTTGTCCTGATAGAATATAAATCTTACACTCGGGGTTCTTTTTGATGAGGTTCTTCCGTTATTTGCATATATATATATATATATATATATATATATATATATATATATAATTATTTTTCTCTTGTAATATACTTTTATCAGTCTTTTTGTTTGTCTGTGTCTGTTTGTATACTTCATAAATCTTACCTTGGGGCCAATTTGGGCTAAACCTTCTCTTTATCTCACCTTTCATTCCTGTCTCTCTCCCTCTCTCTTTTTCTTTTCTTTTCTTTTCCTCTCATTTGGGTGGGGAACCCTGATTGCTCAGAAGCATTCCTGGATGCACCTTGACTGCACTGCAGCCGATACACCCAGCTACACCCGTTCAGCCATCTCTCACCAAAATGACTAGGAGGAGGAATGCCCAACAGAAGAGAAATACAGAGGATGGACCTTCTGCAACAGAACTAATGGCTAACAACATAGACAATATGTTGGAAAGAGAATTCAGGCTAACAATTATCCAAACAATAGCTAGGTTGGAGAAAGCCATGGGTGACCAAACGGAATTGATTAGGGCCAAACTGAAAATGGCCAGAGATCATGTTTTCAATATTAGGGAAGAGCTGAAAGCTACCAGGGATGAGCTTCGCAATGCTCTCAATGAGTTCTAATCTAATCTAAATTCTCTCAACGCTAGAGTAACTGAGACAGAAGATAGAATTAGTGATCTGGACACAAACAGATAGAGAGTAAGGATCAGGAGGAAGCCTGGAACAAACAGCTTAGAAGCCATGAGAACAGAATCAGGGAAATAAATCATGTCATGAAATGTTCCAAGGTCAGAATTATTGGAATTGCTGAAGGGGAGGTGAAAGAAAGAAGTCTAGAAGATAGAGTGGAACAAATTCTTCATGAAAATTTTCCAAATCTCGTTAATAGTACCAGCGTTTATATACTAGAGGCTGAAAGGTCTCCCCCCAAATTACAGATTCTCGAAAGTCCTCGAAACACTTAATAGTAAGAATGAATAATTATAATTGTAGGCAGAACCTCTTGAAAGCAGCTAGGGCAAAGAAAATCTTTACGTACAGAGGAAAGCCCATCAGAATAATGTCAGACATGTCCAGAGAGACCTGGCAAGCCAGAAAGGGCTGGCAAGATATATTCAGGGCACTAAATGAGAAGAACATGCAGCCAAGAATACTTTATCCAGCAAGACTGACATTCAAAACTGATGGAGAGATAAAGAGTTTCCAGGACCGGCAAGGCTTAAAAGACTATGCAACCACCAAGCCAATACTGCAGGAAATATTAAGGGGGCTTCTTAAAAGGAGGAAAAAGCCCAAGAATGGCATTGAACAGAAATATAGAGACAATCTACAGAAAGAAAGACTTCAAAGGTAACACGATGTCAATAAAAACGTATCCATCAATAATCACCCTCATTGTGAATGGTCTAAATGCACCCATAAAATTGCACAGGGTTGCATATTGATAAAACGACAGGACACATCCATATGTTGTCTACAAGAGACCCACTTTGAACCGAAAGATACACCCAGACTGAAAGTGAAGGAATGGAGAAGCATCTTTCATGCCAATTGGCCTCAAAAAAAGGCTGGGGTAGTGATTCTCATATCAGATAAATTAGATTTTAAACTAAAGACTGTAGTCAGAGATACAGAGGGACACTACATCATTCTTAAAGGGACTACCCACCAAGATGATCTAACAATTGTAAATATCTATGCTCCCAATATGGGAGCAGCCAATTACATAAGAAAACTGTTAATCAAGATAAAGAGTCATATTGATATGAATACACTAATGGTAGGAAATCTTAACATGTCTCTCTCAGAAATAGACAGATCATCAAAGCAGAATATCAATAAAGAAACAAGAGCATTGAATGACACATTGGACCAGATGGACTTCATAGATATATACAGAACATTCCACCCTAAAAAAAATGAATACTCATTCTTCTCAAGTGCTCACAGAACCTTCTCCAGAATAGACCACATACTGGGTCACAAATCAGGAC
This sequence comes from Mustela nivalis, assembly GCF_964662115.1. Lineage (NCBI taxonomy): Eukaryota > Metazoa > Chordata > Mammalia > Carnivora > Mustelidae > Mustela > Mustela nivalis. The sequence goes on along the minus strand of NC_139022.1, from coordinate 4,032,384 downwards.
TCAACCGAAAGCAAAAGACTGAGATTAGTCCCTGAACATTCTCAGATCACAATGCTTTAAAACTGGAGCTCAATCACAAGGAAAAGTTCCGAACGAACTCAAACACCTGGAAGCTAAAGACCACCTTGCTTAGAATGCTTGGATCAACAAGGAGATCAAGGAAGAACTGAAACAATTCATGGAAACCAATGACAATGAAGACACTTCGATCCAAAACCTATGGGATACAGCAAATGTGGTCCTAAGGGGGAAATACATAGCCATTCAAACCTCCCTCAGAAAAATTGAAAAATCCAGAACACAGCAGCTGTCTCTACACCGTAAAGAACTGGAGAATCAAGAACAAATCAAACCAACTCCACACATAAGGAGGAAAATAATCACAATTAGAGCTGAGTTCAATGAGGTAGAAACCAGAGATACAGCAGAACGTATCAATGAAACTAGAAGCTAATTTTTGAAAGAATCAATAAGATCAATAAGCCATTGGGGAGACTAATCCAAAAGAAAAGGGAGAAAGCTCAATACATAAAATTATGAATGAAAAGGTGAGATCACAACGAACACCAAGGAAGTAGAAACAATCATCAGAAGTTATTATCAACAGTTATATGCCAATAAGCTAAGCAACCTAGATGAAATGGATGCATTCCTGGAAAACAATAAACTCCCAAAACTGAATCAGGAAGAAATTAACAACCTCAATAGACCAAAATCTAGTAACAAGATTGAAGAAAGGATCAACAACCTCCCAAAAAACAAGAGCCCAGGACCTGATGGATTCCCAGAGAATTCTACCAAACTTTCAAAGAAGAAATAACACCTATTCTCCCGAAGCTGTTTCAAAAAATTAAAGCAGAAGGAAACTTCCTGACTCTTTCTATGAACCCAGCATTACCCTGATCCCCAAACCAGGCAAAGACCCTACCTAAAAGGAGATTTTCAGACCAATATCACTGATGAATATGGATGCTAAGATTCTCAACAAGATCTTAGCAAACAGGATCCAACAGCACATTAAAAAGATTATCCACCATGACCAGGTTGGATTCATCTCTGGGCTACAAGGATGGTTCAACATTTGCAAATCAATCAATGTGTTAGAACAAATTGATAAGAGAAGAGAGAAGTACCACATGGTCCTTTCAATGATGCAGAAAAAGCATTTGACAAAATCCAGCATCAATTTCTGATTAAAACGCTTCCAAATATAGGGATAGAGGGAACATTCCTGAACCTCATCAAATCTATTTATGAAAGACCCACAGCAAATATCATCCTCAATGGGAAAAAGCTTGCAGCCTTCCTGTTGAGATCAGGAACAAAACAAGGATGCCCACTTTCACCAATCTTGTTCAACATAGTATTAGAAGTTCTAGCAACAGCAATCAGACAACAAAGAGAAATAAAAGGTATCCAAATTAGTAATGAAGAAGTCAAACTCTCTCTCTTCGCAGATGACATGATTCTTTATATGGAAAACCCAAAGACTCTACCTCCAAACTACTAGAACTCACACAGCAATTCAGCAACGTGGCAGGATAGAAAGTCAATGTACAGAAATCAGTGGCTTTCTTATACACTAACAACGAAAATACAGAAAGGGAAATTAGAGAATTGATTCCATTTACTATAGCACCAAGAACCGTAAGATATCTGGGAATAAACCTAACCAAAGGGGTAAAGGATCTGTACTTGAGAAACTACAGAACACTCATGAAAGAAATTGAAGAAGACACAAAAAGATGGAAGACCATTCCATGCTCTTGGATCGGAAGAATAAACATTGTTAAAATGTCTATACTGCCTAGAGCAATATATACTTTTAATGCCATTACGATCAAAATTCCACTGGTATTTTTCAAAGAGCTGGAGCAACTAATCCTAAAATTTGTATGGAATCAGAAGAGACCCCGAATTGCTAAGGAAATGTTGAAAAACAAAATAAAATGAGGGGCATCACGTTACCTGATTTCAAGCTTTACCAAAAAGCTGTGATCACCAAGACAGCATGGTACTGGCATAAAAACAGACACATAGACCAGTGGAACAGAGTTGAGAGCCCAGATATGAACTCTCAACTCTATGGGCGAATAATCTTCGAAAAAAAAGGAAAAAATATACAGTGGAGAAAAGACAGTCTCTTCAATAAATGGTGCTGGGAAATCTGGGCAGCTATATGTAGAAGAATGAAACTCGACCATTCTCTTACATCTTACACAAAGATAAACTCAAAATGGATAAAAGACCTCAATGTGAGACAGGAATCCATCAGAATCAGAGGAGAACATAGGCAGTAATCCTTTCGATATCAGCCACAGCAACTTCTTTCAAGATATGTCTCCAAAGGCAAAGGAAACAAAAGCAAAAATCAACTTTTGGGACTTCATCAAAATCAAAATCAGCCAAGGACACAGTCAAGAAAACAAAGAGGCAACCCTTGAAATGGGAGAAGATATTTGCAAATGACAGTACAGACAAAAGGTTGATATCCAGGATCTATAATGAACTCCTCAAGCTCAACACACATAAAACAGACAATCATATCAAAAAATGGGCAGAAGCTATGGACAGACACTTCTGCAATAAAGACATAAAAATGGCTATCCGACACATGATAAAATGTTCATCATCACTAGCCATCAGGGAGATTCAAATTAAAACCACATTGAGATATCACCTTACACCAGTTAGAATGGCCAAAATTAGCAAGACAGGAAACAACACGTGTTGGAGAGGATTTGGAGTAAGGGGAACCCTCTTCCACTGTTGGTGGGAATGCAAGTTGGTACAACCTCTTTGGAGAACAGTGAAGAGATTCCTCAAGAAATTAAAAAAAAAGAACTTCCCTATGACCCTGCCATTGCACTCCTGGGTATTTACCCCAAAGATACAGATGTAGTGAAAAGAAGGGCCATCTTTACCCCAATGTTTATAGCAGCAATGGCCACGGTCGCCAAACTGTGGAAAGAACCAAGATGCCCTTCAACTGATGAATGGATAAGGAAGATGTGGTCCGTATACACTATGTAGTATTATGCCTCCATCAGAAAGGACGAATACCCAACTTTTGTAGCAACATGGATGAGACTGGAAGAGATTATGCTGAGTGAAATAAGTCAAGCAGAGAGAATCAATTATCATATGGTTTCACTTATTTGTGGAGCATAACAAAAAGCATGGAGGACATGGGCAGTTAGAGAGAAGGGAGTTGGGGTAAATTGGAAGGGGAGGTGAATCATGAGAGACTATGGACTCTGACAATCTGTGGGGTTTGAAGTGGCGGGGGTCGTGGGGGGTTGGGGTATCAGGTGGTGGGTATTAGGGAGGGCATGGATTGCATGGAGCACTGGGTGTGGTGAAAAAATAATGATACTGTTATTCTAAAAATAAATAAATGAATAAAATACTATCTCAAAAAAATGCCTCTTTATCTTGATTAACAGTTTTCTTATGTAATTGGCTGCTCCCATATTGGGGTATAGATATTTACAATTGTTAGATCATCTTGGTGGATAGTCCCTTTAAGAATGATGTAGTCTCCTTCTCTATCTCTGACTACAGTCTTTAGTTTAAAATCTAATTTATCTGATATGAGAATCGCTATGCATGCCTTCTTTTGAGGCCCATTGGCATGAAAGATGCTTCTCCATTCCTTCACTTTCAGTCTGGGTGTACCTTTAGGTTCAGAATGGATCTCTTGTAGACAACATATGGATGGGTACTGTCATTTTATCCAATCTGCAACCTTGTGCTGTTTTATGGTCGCATTTAGGCCATTAACATTGGGAGTGATTATTGATAGATACATTTTTATTGACATCGTGTTACCTTTGAAGTCATTCTTTCTGTAGATTGTCTCTATATTTCTGCTCAATACTATTCTTAGAATTTTACTTCTTTTATAGAACCCCGCTTAATTTTTCATGCACTATTGCCTTGTTGGTTGCATAGTCTTTTAAGCCTTGCTGTTCTTGGAAAATCTTTATCTCTCCATCCACTTCGAATGTTAGTCTTGCTGGATAAAGTATTCTTTTCTTCAAGTTCTTCTCATTCAGTGCCCTGAATATATCTTGTCAGCCCTTTTTGGCTTGCCAGGTCTCTGTGGACAGTCTGACATTATTTTGATGGGCTTTCCTCTGTACATAAGGAGCTGCTTTGTCCTAGCTGCTTTCAAGAGGTTCTGCCTACAATCATAATTCTCCATTCTTACTATTAGGTATTTCGAGGACTTTTGAGAATCTGTAATCTTGGGGGGAAACCATTTGGCCTCTAGTACAGGAATGCTGGTTCCATTCACGAGATTCGGAAAATTTTCATGAAGAACTTGTTCCACTCTGTCTTCTAGACTTCTTTCTTTCTCCTCCCCTTCAGGGATTCCAATAATTCTGATGTTGGAACTTTTTATGGCATCATTTATTTCCCTGATTCTGTTTTCGTGACTTCTAAGCTGTTCCACGCTTCCTCTTGATCCTTTCTATCTGTTTGTCCTCCTGATCACTAATTCTATCTTCTGTTTCAGTTACTCTAGCTGTGAGAGAATTTAGATTAAATTGGAACTTATTGAGAACATTGTGAAACTCATCACTGTAGCTTTCAGCTCTTCCCTAACATTGGAAAAATGACCTCTGGTTATTTTCAGTTCGGCCCTAATCAATTCCATTTGGTCGCCTATGGCTTTCTCCAACCTAGCTATTGCTTGGATAATTGTTATCCTGAATTCTCTTTTCGACATATTATCTATGTTGATAGCTGTTAGCTCTGTTGCAGAAGTCCCATACTTTGTATTTTTCTTCTGTTGGGCATTCCCCCTCCTAGTCATTTTGGTGAGAGATGGCTGAACGGGTGTAGCTGTATGTATTGACTGTGGTGCAGTCAAGGTGCACCCTGGAACGCTTCTGAGCAATCAGGGTTCTCCACCCAAATGAGAGGAAAAAGAAAAGGAAAAGAAAAAAAAAAGAGAGAGGGAGAGAGACAGGAATGAAAGTGAGATAAAAGAGAAGGTTTAGCCCAAGTGGGCCCCAAGGTAAGATTTATGAAGTATACAAACAGACACAGACAAACAAAAAGACTGATAAAAGTATATGACAAGAGAAAAATAATATATATATGCAAATAAAGGAAGAACCTCGTCAAAAAGAACCCCGAGTGTAAGATTTATATACTATCAGGACAAACACAAAAACACAGAAATACTGGTGTAAGAAAAAGATGGGAGAGTGGTTGTAAATTCTCAGTGGGGGTGAGGAAGGTTGTTTTGATTCTTTCTGGATGTAACTTGCAATCTTTGTTAAAGGACTCAACTTTCCTAAGATAAAGGACGATTAAGAATTGGTTTACCTATAGGGGTAGGATTGGTTTGCTAAAGGGGATTACCTTGAAGTTTAACTCTATATGAATATTAGAAAATAAAAATTAAATGAAAGGAATAAACTAGACTAAACTAAAATTAAAAAAAAGATATTTAAAAAATAGAAATGTAAAAGGAAAACACAGGTGTATGTATCAAAAATTTCAGGTTAGAAGGTTTATGGAATTTGATGTACTCATCATCTCACTGTTATGGTAAATAAGTTAAAAAATTATCTATAAAATAATAAGAAATTATCTATATTAAAAAAAATGAGCCAGAATAGTGGGAATGAATTTATAATAAAAATTGTCCCATGAAGTAGTGGTGTTGCTCTCTTGTCGTGTTTTTTTTTTTTTTTTTTCTTTCCTGGTTGGTTTTCTGGGGAGGGGCCTGCCACGTGTGTTTTCAATGATGTTCTTTGTGTTAAGTCCTCCTGCCTCCCTCAAGGGGATGGGCTCTGAGAAAACTAGTTTTTTCAGGCTTTTGTTCTCTGGAGGTTTTTATATTTGTTCACTTTTGTTTTTCTCTCTCGCCTTGACCACTTTTGATGATTTTTGTAGGTTTAGAGGAAAGCAAACTGCACCCTTGAGGAATCTCTTCACTGTTCTCCAAAGAGGTTGTACCAACTTGCATTCCCACCAACAGTGGAAGAGGGTTCCCCTTTCTCCACATCCTCTCCAACACATGTTGTTTCCTGTCTTGCTAATTTTGGCCATTCTAACTGGTGTAAGGTGATATCTCAATGTGGTTTTAATTTGAATCTCCCTGATGGCTAGTGATGATGAACATTTTATCATGTGTCGGATAGCCATTTTTATGTCTTTATTGCAGAAGTGTCTGTCCATAGCTTCTGCCAATTTTTTGATATGATGGTCTGTTTTGTGTGTGTTGAGTTTGAGGAGTTCTTTATAGATCCTGGATATCAACCTTTTGTCTGTACTGTCATTTGCAAATATCTTCTCCCATTCCATGGGTTGTCTCTTTGTTTTCTTGACTGTGTCCTTGGCTGTGCAGAAGATTTTGATTTTGATGAAGTCCCAGAAGTTCATCTTCACTTTTGTTTCCTTTGCCTTTGGAGACATATCTTGAAAGAAGTTGCTGTGGCTGATATCGAAGAGATTACTGCCTATGTTCTCCTCTAGGATTCTGTGAGAAAGGCTGAGCTTCTGTTGGCTGGCGAGGCTCCCAGCCCCTCACAGGAGCCGGGCCCCATGTGCTCTCAGGTGCGCTGGTGGTTCAGGGACCAAGACCTGGTTTCTCTGCTGCACTATATCTGGCTCTTTGCTTGGGTGGCTGTCCTGGGTCTGCAGACTTAAGACCCTGACCCTAACACACTGATTCTCGCAATTTCCCCTGGTGATCCTTTGGTCTTTTCAAGTGCTTTCTACCAGACTCCCAAGTTAATGCTGGTCCCCAGATGCAGGACACTCTTGTATTGTTATATACTTTCCAATGGGTCGCCTCTGGTGGCTCCCTCCCCCTTTTGTTTATCTTATGATATTAGTCCGACTTTCCCACTTCGCTTTATCTGCTTACTGGCGTCTTCTGCTCAGGTAGAGATCCAGACGTGTATGATTCTGATCTCAGGCTGATTTCGTGGGTGATCAGAGTTCTTTGGCAGGTGATGAGCTCACTTTAGGGTACAGGTTGAAAGGGCGCCTCCTCCTACTTCCCTGCCATCTTGTCTCCCCTCTCTTTCCACCTCTTTTGTAGAAGCAAAAAATCCTGTCCAGATTGCTTTCCATTTGCAAAATCAGATGCTATTACAAGCATCTTAAAAGTGAAATGGAGTAATTAAATTTCCCAAGAGAGGCGGCCTTAAATACCAGAGCTGGCCCGTTTAAGGGTAAAACCTAAAATGCCAGAAACAATTTTAAGGTGAAATTTCTCTGGAAAGCAGATTTTCCTGGATGAATGCTGTGCCATTAGCCCAGCTTCTATAACTCAGTATCTTTCCTGGTTCCCCAAGGAGGGTTTTCCCAACTCCCCATCCCATTTAGACCCCCACCCTTTGTCCAAGGTGGAAATACTCTTTCATGCGAGTGTAGTAAGTCTTTCACTCATTTGTCTCTCCTGCTAGCTCCTGAATAACCAAGCAAGAAAGCAGACCTTCTATCATTAGTACAACTAACATTTATTCATTTCCTTTGGTGTCCCTTGAGTTTGAATCCACTGATACAGCTTGCACAATTTGTGGAATTGCACTAAAAGCAGAGCATAAGGGTGAAAGACAGTGGATTTGAAGGTAAAATAGATGTGCATTCAAACACATGTGCTCTGATCCTGGGAAGTGATATTATGTCATTCTAATAACCCTCAGGTGACCCCGGTGTGTGATGTAGGCCCCTGTGACTGTGTCTTTGTGGGGGAAGTGGGTTCTCTATAAGGCTTACATGGGTTTTTGTGCACGGAGAGCCTGACATCTAATACATACTCAACAAATTCTGGTCCAAACCCTTCACTATTCAGTAATACAATGCACCAGACAGAAAGAAAAGAAAGTACAGATCTTGGGAGATATCATCCATTCAATTGTGTGCAGGGACTAACTGTTCTTCTTTTAAATATTAAACCTATTTTATTTTATTTTACTTTATTTTATTATTTTTTATTATGTTAGTCACTGTACAGTACATCATTAGTGTTTGATGCAGTGTTCCAAGATTCATTGTTTGCTTGTAACACTCAGGGCTCCGTGCAATCATGCCCGCCTTTATACCATCCCCAGGCCAACCCATCTCTCTACCCCCTTACACCTAAATAGATTTTTTAATACAATAACATAATTCTTAATTAATATGCAATAAATTTTAGTAAAAATAAACTTATAATGTTTGAAATAAGAAATCAAAAATAGGATTCTTGCCAGCCCATGAAATAAAATTCAGAGCAAATGACCATTATGAACATTCCTTACTACAGATTGCATATTGCTCTATCAGAGGCCATGATGCTCATGGGAAACAAAAGGTATTGGGAAGAACACCCAAGATAATTGATGTCCAGGAGTAGTGAGAGAAAGAGGACCCAGTGAAGAGACCCTATATATATTCCATATAGTACACATCTGTAGGCTTCTAAGTGTTTATGTCATTAATACCCTTCAAAACCTACCAATGTGCACCATAGTTTGCCATGTATACGTTTCATTATATGGTTTTAATCCTCATTATGTAGCTCAGTCCCAGAGGTGGTTATCTACTGGTGCCAGAGAAGAGACTTTTTTTTTTTTTTTTTTTTGGTCACCACATGCTTAAATACTAGAGTGAAGCTAGTCCCATAGTTGGCTCTCAACATGCAGCCAAGTGTACCTGTGAAGCCTGATGCTTTCTGGTTGTGGGTACATACATATACTGGTCATTCCAGCTGGCTGTCCCTCATGTTGACACAGTGATGATCTGTGTAGGTCTGGATACCTCCCCCCCCAACATGAGTAGAGCTGTGGCTGATGTGAAGACCGTACCATGGCTTTCATTTCTTTTTATCTGGAAACATGCAGAAATTACAAATCTAGATTTGAGATTAGATGTGAAAAGTTCATCTCACACAAGACAACCGTGTAGTCTATCAATGGTGTTTCATTTTGCTCACCCAAATTTAGTACCATGAGAAAAGTCCTATTGGTGAAAAGTAGTCATAGAAGTCATTGCAAAAAAATGCCAAGATGACCCAGGCTATATAATTAGCTATGAAAATAGCCTATACAGTAGTAACCTAAATGCATCTCCCTGTATGTATAACTTACAAAATGTGTGGAAAGTAAGACATCAAGTGCCTAATTCTGGGAGACAGTATTATGGATCCCACACCCAAGTAACTTGGAAAGTTTTTCCAACAACCTTTATTACCTATGAGCACCCTGGATTCTGATGCTGCAGTGGTCAACATATCCTAAGGAACATACTACTGGGGCCATTTGCTGCATATTTTATTTCATCACAGTTTACACAAAAAATTATTTTTATTAGAATTCATTACATATTAATTAGGAATTATGTTGTTGAGTTAAAACCAAACAATCCTTTATACATATCACAGCAAAATAAATGTACTGATATTTTTGTCTACTTCTTTCCATTTCCAACTTTACTGAAAAGTATACTGACAATCATATTATCTCCAAAAATGGTATTAAAGTTGCGTTGGTGGTATAGTGGTGAGCATAGCTGCCTTCCAAAAATGGTATTAAAGTGAATATCAGGGACGCCTGGGTGGCTCAGTTGGTTGGACAACTGCCTTCGGCTCAGGTCATGACCCCGGAGTCCTGGGATCAAGTCTCGCATCAGGCTCCCAGCTCCACAGGGAGTCTGCTTCTCCCTCTGACCTTCTCCTTGCTCATGCTCTCTCTCACTGTCTCTCTCTCAAATAAATAAATAAAATCTTTAAAAAAAATAAAGTGAATATCAATGCCTCAGATTAGATGACTTTTCATACACTTCAATTTTTTAAAAAAATTTCCATGTGTTTTTGTTTTTTTTTTTTTGTTTTTTTTTTTTTATTTATTTATCAGAGAGAGAGAGGGGGAGAGAGTGAGCACAGGCAGACAGAATGGCAGGCAGAGGCAGAGGGAGAAGCAGGCTCCCTGCTGAGCAAGGAGCCCGATGTGGGACTCAATCCCAGGACGCTGGGATCATGACCTGAGCCGAAGGCAGCTGCTTAACCAACTGAGCCACCCAGGCGTCCCTGTTTTGTTTTGTTTTTAATCCTGCTAAATTATAAATGGTATGAGAATCTTTTCTTTTCCAACTCATCTCCCAAAACTCACATTAAAACAGCCTCTCAGAAAACTCAGATATTGCATTTTCTTTGATAAATTGACAGATTCACACTTAGAATGAGCTTGGGTACAGATTGCTCTCATTGCATAAATTAATTAATTTTCAATCATAAATTGTTTTTGTTTTTCATTTACTTATACTTGCAATTAAAATATGATGGCAAAATGCCATTCAACAAAAAGCAGCTATTTAATACCCAGTTCTCAGGATAGGTGATTCAGTAATGGCCTGCTTGGTCTATTTTAGAAAAACCCTCTTTTTGCTTCAATTTTTGTCTCAACATTTTTTAGACCAATCCTAACTGAAAGAAAAGGATGTGAAGATTCACTTATCCTGAATGTGTTATAGACATCTATGCCTCAGTGGGTAGAGCTGAATCACGGAAGATTGGTTCCATTGTTTACTAACTCAACTGACAAATTACAGACAAAATATCTGGGGATTGGGATTCTCAGAAGGGCCAGGTCCCCAAGAAACTCAGTTATTAAAAGGAGAAGATGGCTTCATCCAGGGTCAAACCCCACCAGAGAAGATGGGAAATTTCCACTTGCATGAGGAAAGCACGGCCCACATTTGGGATCAAGGAGGGCAAGAGAGACCCTGCAAGGGACACATCAGGGCTCTCCATTTTGGGGAGAAGGACAGGTAGGAGAGGCTCATGTAGACAGCCACAAAGGTTTTCAGAAGGAAATCAATGTGGTGTTTGCTTTAGTGTCAAGTGACATACACTTTGTTGTGTTGTTTGCTTTGGTTATTGACATTGAATTCTCAAATTACACAGATATCCATAAATTCTTTCTCATTATCAAGGTAGTTTCAGCCTTTGCTGATGTTCTATCCATGTGAAAACTAAGTAAATGGTCTTGCCTAAATTGTTTAGTATACACATCTGTAATAATGGAAAAATAACCAAGAACGAATTTTCAAGGAGCCAAAGGCTGTTTAGTTGACTCTAGGCAGGATTGCAACAATACCAGTTTTAATGTTTATTTTCATATAATCTCAAAGAAACCTCCAAACTTAGATCTGAGGTTACGCTGGTGGTTTTAATGCTAACATGAACTGAGCATTTTAGGAGTCAATGTTTTCATTTTGATTTGATCTTTTTTGTTGTTGTTTGTTTGTTTTGTTTTGTTTTAGATTTTATTTATTTATTTGACACAGAGATCTCAAGTAGGTTTTAATGCTAACATGAACTGAGCATTTTAGGAGGCAATGTTTTCATTTTGATTTGATCTTTTTTGTTGTTGTTGTTTGTTTGTTTTGTTTTGTTTTAGATTTTATTTATTTATTTGACAGGCAGAGATCTCAAGTAGGCAGAGAGGCAGGCAGAGAGAGGTGGGAAGCAGTCTCCCTGCTGAGCAGACCCGATGCAGGGCTTAATTACAGGACCCTGAGATCATGACCTGAGCCAAAGGCAGAGGATTTAACCCCTGAGCCAGCCAGGTGCCCCTTGGTTTTATTTTTTAGCTTAATATAATTAAGGTCCTTCTAGCATTGAACATTGAGTTGAAGTCCTAAACTCCCAGAATGGCTATAAAGAAACTAGAAAAGATACCATGGAGAAGGTATCTGAGCAGCATAGGGTATGAGCCCCCTAGAAATACACAGAGATAATATCGCAGGGAACTGACTGTGTTGAATTGAAAAGGAGTCAAAACCTACATGGTTTGAACAATACTAAGGGGGCTGGAGTGCTGGGAGCAGAATGGGGTAGGATAAAAGTGGACAAAGAGCTTGTAGAGGAGATGGGAGGAGAAAAATGGGGGCTGATTTACTGGGAAGGCTTTGGATTTTTCTTTCTTAAGCTTTAAGGAATCATATACCACATAATTCAGTATGTGTAAGAGACATCCAGTATTGTATCACTGGGAGCAAGTGCATAGATTTTATTAAGATAATGTTTTTCAGACTATGGACTCTGAAAAACAATCTGAGGGATTTGAAGTGGCAGGGGAGTGGGAGGTTGGGGTACCAGGTTGTGGGTATTATAGAGGGCATGGATTGCATGGAGCACTGGGTGTGGTGAAAAAATAATGAATACTGTTATGCTGGAAAAAAAAAGATAATGTTTTCATCCCTTATGAATTTTTCATGGTCAAATGAAGATAATATTCCCAATGATTTCACTCAAGTATAAGAGGAAGGAATAGAACACAGCAAAAATAGTGAACTAAAACCACAGTGAATTAACAGAACTGTTGGTTCCTGATGTGGGCATAAGCTGGCTGGCCACATTGATTTACTCACTTATCAGGAATGATCCACAGTACTGTGTGCTCTCAGTAAACCCCTTAAGCTGTGTGCCACTGTGGGCTCAGAGAAGAGGAGAAACACATGCTGTCCTCTTTTTGTCTTTCTTTCCCTCTTTTATCTTTTCTTTTCTTTTTTCCTTCCTTCCTTCCTCCCTCCCTCCCTCTTTCCTTTACTTTCCTTCCCTCTGTCTCTGTCTCTTTCCTACCCTACCCTCCCTTTCCCTTTTCCTCCCTCCCTTCCTTCCTTCCTTCCTTCCCTCCCCCCTTTCTTCCTTCCCCCCTTCCTCCCTTCCTTCCACTGTATTAAAAGTTTCATTCGGGCTGCTTTGTTGAATATTTACTGAACAAGGGTAGATGGATTCAGATGGGCCACAAAGGAGATGAACAATCCAGGTGAGATGAAGTGACGCTTTTTCTGCAAGGATTTTCAGGTGGAGCCAGGTTATTTTGGTGAGAAATCAGATACTAGAGTGAGAAAAACAAAGTCAAGTGTTCTGTCCTGAGCACGTGGGAGGATGGCGTAACCACTGATGAGACGTGGGAGACAGATTAAGGGTTAGGAAAACGATGTTAGTTAGTTAGTTAGTTAGTGTTAAGTTCCAGATGCTAATTAGACTTGTCAGCTTTCAAATAGAGAAATTGTTTCCATGAGGCTTGTCGTCAAGCTTGATAAACACATTTTGGTGTTGAGGGCCAGGTGATAGCATTACAATCCAGAGCCTGTGTCAGACCTCAAGGGGAATGTGGGTATATAAAGAGGTATTCAACCTTGATGTCCTACATTAACAGACTGGAGGACGTGGAGAGATGTTAAACATTATATGCAATGTGAAAGGTCTGGAGTTAAAAGCAGAGGGCACATAGCTGGGCATGCTAAGTGATAAGAATAGACCGAGGAACAGAGTGGTAACAGCTCAGCCATGCTAACAACAGATTAACCCACTAGGGATGCTTGAAGCGTCACTGAAATATGGCATTACTATTTTGGTGGATGCCGAGGGAAAACCACATTGCAGTAGATTCAAGGGGGGTGCAGGCAGTTGACAAGGACAACACCTTCAAAAAGGGATGGAGTACAAGGGAGTGGACAGATGAGGGCAGTAGGTTTTGGAGAATAGTATGACATCAAGACCATATCCTTTTTGCTCTTTTTTTTCCTTTTATTTATTTTACACATAACAGTATTCATAATTTTTGCACCACACCCAGAGCTCCATGTAATCCGTGCCCTCTCTAATACCTACCACCTGGTGAGCCCAACCTCCTAACTCCAGCTGCTTCAACACCTCAGATTGTTTTTCAGAGTCCACAGTCTCTCAGGGTTCACCTCCCCTTCCAATTTCCCCCAACTCCCTTCTCCTCTCTAACTCCTGATGTCCTACCTGCTATTTGTTATGCTCCACAAATAAGTGAAACCATATGATACTTGACTCTCTCTGCTTGACTTATTTCACTCAGCATATCTTCCAGTCCCATCCATATTGCTACAAAAGATGGGTATTAGTCTTTTCTGATGGAGGCTTAATACTCCATAGTGTATTTGGACCACATCTTCCTTATCCATTCATCCATTGGTTGAATGGATGAATGGATAAGGTTCTTATCCATCTTGGTTCTTTCCACAGTATGGCGACCATTTGGCCATTGTTGCTATAAACATTGGGGTACAGATGGCCCTTCTTTCCACAATATCTGTATCTTTGAGGTAAATACCCAGGAGTGCAATTTCATGGTCATAGGGAAGCTCTATTTTTAATTTCTTGAGGAATCTCCACACTGTTCTCCAAAGAGGCTGCACCAACTTGCTATACCACCAACACTGGAGGAGGGTTCCCCTTTCTCCACATCCCCTCCAACACATGTTGTTTCCTGTCTTGATAATTTTGGCCATTCTAACTGGTGTAAGGTGATATCTCAATGTGGTTTTAATTTGAATCTCCTGAGGGCTAGTGATGATGAACATTTATTCATGTGTCTGATAGCCATTTGTATGTCTTCATTGGGGAAGTGTCTGTTCATATCTTCTGCCCATTTTTTTATATGTTTGCCTGTTTCGTGTGTGTTGAGTTTGAGGAGTTCTTTATAGATCCTGGATATCAAACTTCTGTCTGTATAGTCATTTGCAAATATCTTCTCCCATTCCGTGGGTTGCCTCTTTGTTTTCTTGACTGTTTCCTTGGCTGTGCAGAAAATTTTGATTTTGATGAATTCCCCAAAGTTTATTTTCGCTTTTGTTTCCTTTGCTTTTGGAGACATATTAGAAAGATGTTGCTCTGGCTGATATCGAAGAGATTACTGCCTATGTTCTCCTCTAGGATTCTGATGGATTCCTGTCTGACATTGAGGTCTTTTATCCATTTTGAGTTTATCTTTGTGTACGGTGTAAGAAAATGGTCGAGTTTCATTCTTCTACATATAGCTGTCCAGTTTTCCCAGCACCTTTTATTGAAGAGACTGTCTTTTATCCACTGTGTATTTTTTTCTGCTTTGTCGAAGATTATTTGCCCATAGAGTTGAGGGTCCATATCTGGGCTCTCTACTCTGTTCCACTGGTCTATGTGTCTGTTTTTATGCCAGTACCATGCTGTCTTGGTGATCACAGCTTTGTAGTAAAGCTTGAAACCAGGTAGGGTGATGCCCCCTGTTTTATTTTTGTTTTTCAAAGTTTCCTTAGCGATTCGGGGTCTCTTCTAATTCCATACAAATTTTTGGATTATTTGTTCCAGCTCTTTGAAAAATACCGTTGGAATTTTGATCGGAATGACATTAAAAGTATAGATTGCTCTAGGCAGTATAGACATTTTAACAATTTTTATTCCTCCAATCCAAGAGCATGGAATGGTCTTCCATCTTTTTGTGTCTTCCTCAATTTCTTTCATGAGTGTTCTGTAGTTCCTCAAGTACAGATCCTTTACCTCTTTGGTTATGTTTATTCCCAAGTATCTTATGTTTCTTGGTGCTATAGTAAATGGAATCAATTCTCTAATTTCTCTTTCTGTATTTTCATTGTTTGTGTATAAGAAAGCCACTGATTTCTGTACATTGACTTTGTATCCTGCCACGCTGCTGAATTGCTGTATGAGTTCTAGTAGTTTGGGGGTGGAGTCTTTTGGGTTTTCCATCTAAAGAATCATGTCATCTGCGAGGAGAGAGAGTTTGACTTCTTCATTGGCAATTGGATACCTTTTATTTCTCTTTGTTGTCTGATTGCTGTTGCTAGGACTTCTAATACTATGTTGAACAAGAGTGGTGAGAGTGGGCATCCTTGTCGTCTTCCTGATCTCAACAGGAAGGCTGCAAGCTTTTTCCCATTGAGGATGATATTTTCTGTGGGTCTTTCATAGATAGATTTGATGAAGTTCAGGAATGTTCCCTCTATCCCTATATTTTGAACCGTTTTAATCAGGAGCCAATGTTGGACTTTGTCAAATGATTTTTCTGCATCAGTTGAGAAAAACATGTGGTTCTGTTCCCTTCATCTCATATTAATTTGTTCTAACACATTGATTGATTTGCAAATGTTGAACCATCCTTTTAGCCCAGGAATAAATTCCATTTGGTCATGGTGGATAATCTTTTTAATGTGCTGTTGGATCCTGTTTGCTAGGATCTTGTTGAGAATGTTAGCATCCATATTCATCAGGGATATTGGTCTGAAATTCTCCTTTTTGGGGGTCTTTGCCAGGTTTGAGGATCAGGGTAATGCCGGCTTCACAGTAAGATTCTGGAAGTTTTCTTTCTGCTTCAATTTTTTGAAACAGCTTCAGGAGAATATGTGTTATTTCTTCTTTGAAAGTTTGGTAGGATTCCTCAGGGAATCCATTAGGTCCTGGGCTCTTATTTTTTGGGAGGTTGTTGATCACTGATTCAATCTCATTACTTGATATTGATCTATTTCAGGTTGCCAATTTTTTCCCGGTTCAAATGTGGAAGTTTATAGTTTTCTAGGAATGCATCCATTTCATGTAGGTTGCTTAGTTTATTGACATATAACTGTTGTTAATAACTTCTGATGATTGTTTCTACTTCCTTGGTGTTTTGTGATCTCTCCCTTTCCATTCATAATTTTATGAATTTGGGCTTTCTCTCATTTCTTTTGGATTAGTGTGGCCAATAGTTTATCGATCTTATTGATTCTTTCAAAAAACCAACCTCTAGTTTCTTTGATACGTTCTCCTCTATCTTTTGTTTCTATGTCATTGATCTCAGCTCTAATCTTCTGATTTCCTTTCTTATGCATGGGGTTGGTTTGATTTGTTCTTGATTCTCCAGTTCTTTAAGGTGTAGAGAGAGCTGCTGTATTCTGGACTTTTCAATTTTTTTTTATGGAGGCTTGGATGGCTATGTATTTCCCCCTTAGGACTGCCTTTGCTGTACCTCATAGGTTTTGGACTGAAGTGCCTTCATTCTCATTGGTTTCCATGAA
Organism: Mustela nivalis; assembly: GCF_964662115.1. Classification (NCBI taxonomy): domain Eukaryota; kingdom Metazoa; phylum Chordata; class Mammalia; order Carnivora; family Mustelidae; genus Mustela; species Mustela nivalis. The sequence continues at coordinate 4,015,572 of NC_139022.1, read as the reverse complement.
TTGTTTCAGTTTTTCTTTGATCTCCTGGTTGATCCAAGCATTCATAAGCAAGGTGGTCTTTAGCTTCCAGGTTTTTGAGTTCCTTCAGAACTTTTCCTTGTGATTGAGCTCCAGTTTCAAAGCATTGTGATCTGAGAATATGCAGGGAATAATCTCAATCTTTTGGTATCAGTTGAGTCCTGATTTGTGACCCAGTATATGGTCTATTCTTGAGAAGGTTCTATGTACACCTGATAAGAATGAGTATTCTGTTGTTTGAGAGTGGAATGTTCTGTATATATCTATGAGGTCCATCTGGTCCAATGTGTCATTCAATGCTCTTCATTCTTTATTGATTTTCTGCTTCAATGATCTATTTCTGAGAGAGGCATGTAAAGATCTCCTACGATTAGTGTATTCATATCAATATGACTCTTTTTTTTTCTTTTTCTGATTAACTGTTTTCTTATGTAATTGGCTGCTACCATATTGGGGGCATAGATATTTACAATTGTTAGATTATCTTGGTGGATAGTCCCTTTAAGAATGATGTAGTGTCCTTCTGTATCTCTGACTACAGTCTTTAGTTTAAAATCTAATTTTTCTGATATGAAAATCGCTATGCATGCCTTCTTTTGAGGCCCATTGGCATGAAAGATGCTTCTCGATCCCTTCACTTTCAGTCTGGGTGTAACTTTAGGTTCAAAATGGGTCTCTTGTAGACAACATATGGATGGGTCCTGTTGTTTTATCCAATCTGCAACCCTGTGCCATTTTATGGGTGAATTTAGGCCATTAACATTGAGAGTGATAATTGATAGATACGTTTTTACTGACATCGTGTTACCTTTGGAGTCTTTCTTTCTGTAGATTGTCTCTATATTTCTGTTCAATACTATTCTTAGGATTTTTCCTCTTTTATAGGACCCCCCTTAATATTCTGTGCAGTGTTGGCTTGGTGGTTTCATAGTCTCTTAAGCCTTCCTGGTCTTGGAAACTATTTCTCCATCCATTTTGAATGTGAGTCTTGCTGGATAAAGTATTCTTGGCTGCATGTTCTTCTCTTTTAGTGCCCTGAATATATCTTGCCAACCCTTTCTGGCTTGCCAGGTCTCTGCGGACAGGTCTGACGTTATTCTGATGGGCTTTCCTCTGTAAGTAAGGACCCTCTTCGTCCTAGTGGCTTTCAAGAGTTTATATCTACAATTATGATTCATCAGTTTGACTATCAGGTGCCTTGATGTCTTTTTGGAATCTATTACATTGGTTGGAGACTGTTCGGCCTCTTGTACATGAACACTGGTTCCATTCATGAGATTCGGAAAGTTTTCATGAAGAACTTTTTCCACTATATCTTCTAGACTTCTTTCTTTCTCCTTCCCTTCAGGGTTTCCAATAATTCCGACGTTAGAACGTTTCATGGCATCATTTATTTCCCTGATTGACTATTTTCATGGTTTCTAAGCTGTTTGTTCCAGGTTTCCTCCTGATCCTTTCTCTCTATCTGTTTGTCCTCCAGATTACTAATTCTATCTTCTGTCTCAGTTACCCTAGCTTTGAGAGAATTTAGATTAGATTGGAACTCATTGAGAGCATTATGAACCTCATCCCTGGTAGCTTTTAGCTCTGCCCCAACATTGTGAACATCATCTGGTCACTTTCAGTTCAGCCCTAATCAATTCCATTTGGTCATCTATGGTTTTCTCCAACCTAGCTATTGCCTGGATAATACCCTGAATTCTCTTTCCACCATATAGTCTATGTTGATAGCCATTAGCTCTGTTGTAGAATTTCCATCCTCTGTATTTTTCTTCATTGGACCTTCCTCCTCCTAGTCATTTTGGTGAGAGATGACTGAACAGATGTAGCTTGATATATCAACCATGGTGCAGTCAAGGTGCACCGTGGAGCACTTCTGAGCTATCAGGATTCCCCACCCAAAGGAGAGAAGAAAGAAAAGAGAAAAAAAAAAAAAGAGAGAGAAAGGTAGAGACAGGATAGAAAGGGAAGATAAAAGAGAAGGTTCAGCCCAAATGGGCCCCAAGGTAAGATTTATGAAGTATACAAATAAAAACAAAAAGATTGATAAAAATATATGACCATATATGTATGTATATATATATGTATATATATATAAACACACACACACAAATAAAGGAAGAACCTCATCAAAAAGAACCCCAAGTGTAAGATTTATATAGTATCAGGACAAACAGAAAAATTCAGAAACACTGGTGCAAGAAAAAGTTGGGAGAGTGGTTATAAATTCTCAGTGAGTGTGAGGAAGGTTGTTTTGATTCTTCCTGGATGTATCTTGATATATTTGTTAAAGAACTCAACTTTCCCAAGATAAAGGGGGATTAAAAATTGGTTTACCAATAGGGGAGTCATTGATTGGGTAAATGGGATTACTTTGAAGTTTAACTCTACATGAATATTAGAAAATAAAAATAAAAAAAAGGAATAAACTAGAGTAAACTAAACTAAAATAAAAAAAAGAAATTCAAAAACTAGAAATGTAAAAGAAAAACAGGTGTATGTATCAAAAAGTTCAGGTTAGAAGGTTCTTATGGAATTAGATGTACTGGACAGCTCACTGTCATGGTAAATAGGTTAAAAAATTATCTATATTAAAAAAATGAGCCAGAATAGTGGAAACAAATTAAAAATAAAAGTTGTTCAATGAAGTAGTGGTGGTGGTTCTCTGTAGTCATTTTTTTTTTTTCTTTCCTAGTTGAATTTCTGGGGGATGGGCCTGCCACATGGGTTTTCATTCAATGATGTTCCCTGAAGTAAGTCCTCTAGTCCCCCTTAAGGGGGTGGGCCCTTAGGAAACCAGTTTTTTCAGGCTTTTGTTCTCTGGAGGTTTTTATGTTCATTCACTTTTTTTTTTTTTTCCTCTCACCTTGACCATTTTTGATGGCTTTTGTAGGTTTAGAGGAAAGTAAACTGTACCCTGACCTCCCTCTCCGAGAGAAGCCTCAGTCTGTTCTTCTGTGGGTGTTGCAGAGCCCACATAAATTTCCCCTTGGCTTCTGGCAGAGCAGGTTCTGAGTCGTGGTCCCTGGGGATGCAGGATCTTCTGCTTGTACCCAAAACCGTGGCAGTGGCGGCTGTCTGGGCAGCTGCAGACTGCCAGAGAGGTTCCAAGCAGTGATCCCACACAGATTTTTCCAGGGGCCTGGGCTGGGAGTGCCTGGTCTTTCTGGATCTAATAGTGCCTGGCTTGTGCGCACCTCTCTCAGGGGAGGCTGTGGGTCATGCGTGTGTCTCAGGCTCTGAGAGTGGGGCGCAGGTCCTAAAGCACCAGGCTGGGCCTTTGTGCACCTCTCTCAGGGGAGGATGAGAGGCGAGTTCATCTCAGGCTCTGTAGCAGGGCTCGTGTGTTCTGCCATCTGGCGTGGCTCCCATACCCTCACAGGAGCCAGACCCCACACAATCTCGGGCATGCTGGCAGCTCATTCTCTCTGGCTCAGTGCCAGGGTAGGCTGTCCTGGGACCTGGGACTTAAGCCCCTGTCCCTAGCCACCCCGATTCCAACAATCCCTCACCGCCCCAATGATCCTTTGCTCTTTTGGAGTCCTCCAAGTTAATGCTGGTCCCCAGATGCAAGGCACTCTCGCTTGTATTAGGGGTATTACTTTCCAACTGGTCGCCTCTGGTGGCTCCCTCCTCCTTTTGTTTATCTTCCAATATCAGTCCTCCATTCCCACTTCACTTTACCTGCCCACTGGCGTCTTCTGCCCCTGTAGAGACCCAGATGTGTATAATTCTGATCTCAGGCTGATTTCATGGGTGATTGGAGTTCTTTGGTAGGTTATCAGCTCACTTTAGGGTATAGGTTAAAAAGGTACCTCCTCCTAATTCCCTGCCATCTTGTTCCTCCAGGATTTCAGGTTTTTCTTCAGAACAGTAGGACCTTTGATGAAGATATAGATACACAAGGAAGTGCTGGAAATTTGAAAAGAGAAAAAAAAATACAAGAACTAGGCACTCAAGAGAATGGAAGAGTAAGTAGCTGAAAAAAAGGTGGAGTCATTGTTCCACAGCATTAAAGACACTGAAGTTCTTGATTATAAATTCTAAAATGACAGTATTTTGTGTCATCTCTCATCTCTTTAATTGCATGGAAGCTCGTGAATGGTGGGTGGATGTTGCTTTTAACCAGGACCAGCTTTGACAATGAATGGAAGGAAAGCAAAGGGAAGGTGACATATTTAATGTATACAGGATACATGCTCAATGGCAGAGCATGGTATCCAACTGGGCAAGAAAGGACACTGATGGAGGTAAATGTCAGCTCACACAAAGCTTCATACACACACACACACACACACACACACACACACACACAGATTGAACAAGGTATCCATAAATATTGTTTGAAAGGAGAATGAACAAGCTTCCCCAAGATGTCATAGGATATATGCTATATCTGACTTCTATATCAGACAAAACCCATATGCAAGAAAAGAAAGTCATTGCATTCATTTGTTCCTGCTTAAAAAAAATGTTTTTGTTATTCTAGGTCCAAATTTGCTTTCCTTCTGTTTTGTTTTTTTATTTTTGTTTTGTTTTGTTTTGCCCTGTTGTTTCTGCTTTTGTTTTTATCTTTGGATCTGAAACTTCTAAATTTCAGAGAACACAAGAAATGGAATTTGCTGATGTTCTTTCCAAGACCTAACATCCACATTCAGCTTGTGATATCTAAATATTTTCTTATAAAACCAAGATGAAATTGTTGTTATAAAAAGCTTGTCCTTATAAAGCATTGCATTCAAAGATCTCCACTATTAAAAAAGTAACCTCTGAACTGCTAAACATGAAGAGCTACAAATATTTGTATGGTTTTTATATAGTGATTTTCCAAAATGTTTTCTTTTCCACAGACAATGAAGCCCCCAAATGTGTCCAGTGTCACTGAATTTCAGCTGCTAGGATTCCAGAACCTTCTTGGATGGCAGACACTGCTCTTTGCCATCTTCCTATTCATCTATTTTCTCACAGTCACAGGAAATGTTGTCATTATTGCAGTGGTGAGCCAGGACCAGCGGCTGCACTCACCCATGTATGTACTTCTCAAACACCTCTCATTTCTGGAGATCTGGTATACATCCACCATTGTGCCCCTTCTCCTAGCCAACCTGTTCTCTCACGGCCAAGCCATCTCCTTCCCTGCCTGTATGGCACAGCTTTACTTCTTTGTGTTCTTTGGGGCTACTGAGTGCTTTCTTCTGGCCATGATGGCCTATGACCGATACCTGGCCATCTGCAAACCACTCCACTACTCTTTCCTGATGAGTCCTGAGATCTGCACCAAGTTGATGGCAATCTCCTGGTTGACAGGTGTAGGCACAGGATTTCTGCCCTGCCTAATGATTTCCAAATTGGATTTCTGTGGTCCTAAGCAGATCAATCATTTCTTCTGTGATCTCCCTCCCCTCATGCAGCTCTCATGTTCCAATGTGTATGTCACCAGGATGGTCATTTTCATCCTGTCAATTGCAGTACTGTGCATTTGCTTTCTTCTTACACTTGTGTCCTATGTTTTCATTGTATCTACCATACTGAGAATCCCTTCAGCATCTGGACGGATGAAGACCTTTTCCACATGTGGCTCCCATTTGGCTGTTGTCACTATCTACTATGGGACCATGATCTCTATGTATGTTCGCCCCAATGACCACCTGTCACCTGAAATCAACAAGATCATTTCTGTTTTCTACACTGTGGTCACCCCACTCCTGAACCCTGTTATATACAGTTTGAGGAATCAAGAATTCAAAGAGGCAGTTAGAAAAGTCGTGAGAAAAAAGTGTGGTATCTATAGAGTAAGAGTGAAGGGGGGTTTCTGTTAGGTAATTAAAAAATATCACACAGTGGATTAATTTGGGGAATATGTGAGTGGCAAGTTCAGAGCCTTCAAACCAAAATGTCATCCTTGGCACTGTGTGGAATTCCACAAGCCATAATGAAAGAGTTTCATCATGGTCCCTTGCCAACAACTGTTCAGAAGACAAATAGCCTCTATTAAACCATTTTGGGGGCAATTTTACCCTTTGAGTCTTTCATCTTCTGCTGAGGATCTAATTGTATTATTTGAGGGATGTTGATTTCACACATTACTTTCAGATTTTACAGATTTTCCTCCTGAGTTCATAAAGCATGCATGTAGAAAGTTTTACAACTTTTAAGTACTGGTAGGAGACTGGCCTTATAGATTCAGTTCCTGGTGCTATTGGTGACTATTAAATGCCTGTGGAATGAATGAAGGTATATAAATAATTACTGACCTAAATTAACTTCCAGTGATAAGGACAAAGAAGGGTTTTTGATGTGCCAAGAATTTAGATACAGGAATTTAATTTTGTAATGCTTTTTATTTTATGGATAGGGAAGGAAGATGCCAAAGAGAGAGAGGCATAAATGAAGGGAGAGGGACAGCTGGAGAGGGAAGAAAGAGAAACACAAAAGAAAGAGGAAGAAAGGAAGGGAGGGAGGAAGTGAGGGAGGAAGGAGGTGGAAGGAAGGGCAAGAAAGCAAACAGAGAGGGGAAAAAGAAAGGGAAGGGAATAATAACAGATGGGAGTGGAGGAAGGAGGGAAGAGAGGAGTCAAACTTTCTTTTATTCAACCAATATTTAGAAGACCCCTGTTACTCCTGCCTTCTATCTCATTTGTAAATTCTACAACTATCTCCATGCCCTTTATATGCAGTCCTCTTTCTGCAGTCTGATTGCCCAGGGACACAATGGTAAAGAAACTGCCAAGGGATATTTGGTCTGAATGGAGCCTCTAGTATTTAAGGAGATTATATATATATAATATACGCTATATATAATGTATATAATATACACTATATATATAGTGTATATGTGTATGTGTGTATATATGTATGTGTGTGTATACACACACACACACATACATACATATAAAATGTCTTACCCAAGGAGAAATGGATTTATGACTATTTGTGATGTTTGCTGTGAAACAATAGAGTATAAGCTGGTTTATCTACATGGGACAGTAAGGTCTGAATCAACATAGAGTGTTATGAATGATTTCTATGTTTATGTTGTACTTTAATCTACACTTTACATATGAGGAGAATAAGAATGGAGGTGGTATCCTAGGCAGGGAGCATGGTGTGAATGTCAGGAAAAGAAGCCTGGGGAACATGGGGATGGAGGAAGAAGACGAGTTTGGAGACGAGTTTGGATCATTGAAAGCCCTATAAGGATTTTTGGATTTTACACTGAGACAAATGATGGATTATCAAAGGGCATCAAATAGGAAATGGTATGATATATTTTGCATTTGCAAATCTCACTGCTGTTTAGAGAGAGGAGTGACAGAAAGCAAGACCTGCTGGTGTCATAGCAGTAGCCCACATGGGATAGGAGCTTGGTTAGATTTTAGGTTTGATGATGCCTCACAGATAGTAAGGCTAGGCATGAAAATTCTAGACTCATTCACTCATGCCCATGCATTGGGGTCAGTCTGTAGTCTCTTCCTAGTCCAGTAGCCTATTTGTGATATGTTCCACATCAATCCCTGAGCTTTAGGGGTAAGTGCACTTTGACCCTTTGGCACATGTTTTTAATTCTTTTTACCTTCCTTCTTCCAACCCTTGTTTCCTCTTCCTCCAGAATCTGACCTGTGAGGACTGCTGTTAGTCTTTATCAGATCCATCCATTTCAAACATTGAATAAAAGAAAAATGATACAGTAGAATCTGAGATAGGGCAGGAAGTTGGTGACAGAAAGGAAAGTATAATTTCTCTGAGATTTTGGATATAATATGAAGAAATAATCAAATATCCTATCTTTCATATGGTCATTTCTGATAAATATCTCAAAAGCAACTTATGTTTAACCAGACTTGCTATCTTACCAAAAGCTTCTTTCTAATTATAAGCTTGATAGGTAATTTGGCTCTGTGACCACATATGAAAGATTTCAAAAAATTATTTCAAATGGACATTTGGGTAACATAAATCTGGAGCTTAGAGTGGTATCCTGGCTGAAAGTGAATTTTTTTTGCTTTGTTTTGTTTTGTTTTGTTTTACATGTAGATCCTATTTGAAAACAGCATAGCATGCAGGAATTACAAAACATAAATTTTTAGTAGAGAAGAGGAAGCTAAGGGGAACTAAGAAGGAGCAACCACATAAATGGGAAGGCATTCATAAGGTGATTGTACAGACTCCACTAGGGGGAAGAGAATGGAATGGGAATGGAAGTGGCTTGCAAGGAAAGCAGTTGTGTGTATGCAAACAATTACCCTGAGAAATGCACCTTTGAAAGAGTGAGATAAAAGTGAACCCTGAGATAAAACTGGGCCCAGTATTTGAAGTGTCATTGTGTTTCAAAAGAGGTAAGATTTTAACAGCTGAGTAAGTCTGAACACTTCCAGTAAGAGTCCAGTAGTGAGCAAAAGCTTGAGGAATAAATATCCAGGTGATAAATGACAGCCTGGGGTTGAAGAGGGAAGGATCTCAGACAAATGTGACTCAAATCAGCATTCAAAGGGAAAAGCATTTATTTATTGTGAGAGATAGAAGGGAGAGGACTTTGCAATCTGATGGGTATTCAAATAATTAGTTAGGACTTGTAGACGTCTTCACCTGTGGACTTAATCACAGGACTTAACCTGTGGGTTTATGTTTTTTGAGATCAGGTAGCAGCTCTCCTTTAGCACAGAGAATGCAGGTCTAGGTTTGAGAAAGGTGATGAAGTCATTCCAAACTCATTTGATAAAATGCGATTGATAGATTTCTAAAGACAGGTGGATTGGAGGCAAAAATGATTGCCTAGATGAAGTAGGATAACACTGATTTATTGCAATGTTGAGTTGCCTGCCTTGTGCACTGTGCTTTAAGACCATTCAGCTGTTTGTGCTCAGGACCATATAATAAAATAGTTCATTTTGCGCTAAGACATAGCTCTGTGGATAGAGTCATATATGTGAAAGGAAAGACATGATGGATTCAAGAGTCACGGATTGTCAGGAAGAGATACCAATATGGGAGGGAAGTGAATCAAACAATGACTGTAAGTACAGAATTAAATAAAAAGCAAAACAGAAGGATTGTGTTATAGGATTTTGTTATTTGTAATAGGACTCTCTGTGCTACATGGATAGATAGGAAGTGATGCATAGAAGGTTAATGGCTTAAAAGACTAAAGATGGTTTCATTTTAGGAGATGACAAAGCCGTAAGTATGGCCATAAGAATAAGTGAGATAAATCGGATCATGAAAATAAAGATGGGTTGGTCACATGGTTGAGGACAAACATTCTAGTAGGGCAAAAAGTTATGGTCCTGGTGTCTTTTGTAAATGAGAGGGGGTAGTCAGTAGTTTAGTAAATTATCTCAATAAGGGGTGGGTAGGTTCACTACCTCTTTAGCGTGAGTCTTAAAACGTATATAGTTTTTAAAAGGAGTAGGAGAACAATATCCAAGGAGTATCATTTAAGAGCAGGGAGTTTATCGTGTGCATAGACTGATGCTGAGATATAGGGAAAGGGACTGTTAAGCAGTTCCACTTAAGACAATTAGTGCTCAGTTTCCATTCAGGCAAGGAGGTGCGATAAGATGCATCAAGAAGTGGCTTAACAAGAGACATGAGTTCCAAAGGGAGGCTTAAGTGTGACTGACCATGGCTGTCAGCTTTTCAAGGCCTCTTGTGGGGCGTGAGCCTATCACTGTTCTCTCAAGGCACCACTCCCGCTTTGCATGGAATATGTGATCTCCAATGGAAGTACAATTAACATGTTTTAAATAAAACACAATTTGATTCTCAGTTCCTTTTAAAAAGGTCTCGAGACCTTTGTGTTGTGGCATTAAAAGGGCCATTGTTACACATGTTGTTGATAATTTACTTCTATTTTTGGTTGTTCAAGAACTATGATACACTCAAGGGTATTATATTTTTAAGGAAACATTTCAGAAATTTGTTATAGCATGTACTAGGAAAATTACATGGAACTTCTAATGAAGTCCATCTACTACTACAAATAAATTTTTAAGTATATATGTTAACAATATAAACTATATAATTTTTCTGGTTCTTGATCTATTAACTGTGCACAATAAAAATAGCATTCATTATCATGTAGACATCATTTTTTTTGTTAAAAATACCACTTTACCAACAACCTTATGACATTGAACAAAAGGAAAATTGACATTTGATCATTTCTATCTCTAACAAACACAGAACTAAATGTAACTTTAATCCCTAATGGCTCCAGCTAGATCCTGAACCATTTTTATGTAATCACATGACTTAAAATGTTTTCTTGAGGATCAAATTACCTCTAAACCTGTCATTTGAGAACAAGGACTATGACTTAATGCTTGGTTTTAACTTATAGTCCTACTCTCAATAGGCAGCACATAAGTAGACACAGGTGAAGGGCCAGAGAGGCGAACCAGGAGGAACTAGCTACTGGTAATCCTATACCAGCCCTCATGCTCATTGACCTATTTTCTTTTTTTTTTTTTTTAATTTGATAGAGAGAGTGAAAGAGCACAAGTAGTGGGGGAAGCAGGCAGAGGGAGAGGGACAGGCATCTTCCTGCTGAACAGGAAGACCAATGCAGGTCCTTATCCCAGGACCCTGAGATCATGACTCGAGCTGAAGGCAGTCACTTAATAAAGGAGATATTCAGGTGCTCCAAGTGATCTATTTTCTTATAACCACTCTCATATCTGTCAATGGAGTTGGGCTGATTAGATCAACATTCATTTAGTGCACAGTGTTAAAAAGTGAAAATATTACATAATACAGTGGTCAAAAAGACATTTTGGAAATCAATCATTTCTTCAAAGTCTAGCTCTTCCACACACAGGGACCATGGTATGCCACATACCATTTAATCAATGCCACTCTTAAGTAACTCAAATTTAAAAAAGATAAAAGAAAAATAATATTCACCCATAATAGTTTCTATTTAAATTCCCTGAGGGATCTCTACATACATTAGTAATTCATAACTAGTGGGCAGTTCTATAGAGTGGCTCTGTTGATGTTCTATACAAGTTCCCAATTCAGGCCAAAACAACCATCTTCTGATAATGGTGCACACCTGCATCCCTCTATGTAATGTGCACTGGACTGCTGAATTTGAGTTGATGCCCTCCCAGGGGCATTTCTGTAGCCACTGACTAGCTAAAGACCTGCCTTTTTGGCCTAGTTTTCCATTGAATTCCCAGGTACAGATGAATTGTGGGGCAGCTTCACTACTGGCCTATGTCTGCCTCCCTCACTTGCTGCAGGTGTATCTCCTAATAGGGATTCCAACAGTCTTAACCTCTCCAGTTCCTGGATATCTGCCCTTCAGAGAACCACCTTTAAAACAGAACACAGTGATGCACACATCAATTCCAGTTGATATGAAACGAGGAGGGGATGGAAGACAGTTTAGAACACATAGGACCTCACACAGTGTGGGAAGATAGTTTTGCTATCATCATACAAAATGGATGCAATCACATTTATATTGCAATCCAAAACTGGATTTTCCTCTTGGTGGCCATCAAGCCAAAAGATGTAAACAAGCCAAAGTCTGGGAATGGAAGGATTTTGCTTCAAAACATCAAATTTGATATTGCTCAGTGAGGAGTCCATTTGAAATTCTCTCTCTCTCTCTCCCTCTTCCCCTTCTCCTCTCTAAAATAAATAAATACATATTTACTTATTTTTAAAAATTTCTTAAAAATATTTTTTGATAGAGAAAGAGAAAGAGAGCATGAATGGGGAGGAGATAGAAAAGCAGACTCCTAGGTTCATGACCTGAGCTGAAGGCAGACACTTAGCCAAGGGAGTCACCCAGGTGGCAAAAAATAACATAACATTAACATAACATTAACATAACATAACATAACATAACATAACATAACATAACATAAATGGAGAGAGAGTAGGACAGCATGTACACACTGGGATATTTCCCAAAGAAGTATCTCCCTGAACAACAAAATTGAGAAAGTCTTAAGCTAAGTGTGCATATATATTCATCAAGGGGATTGCCAAAGGAGAATTTAATGTAGAATTGAGACAAGTGTTTTCCTAATTTGACAGATTAGGGATGCTGGTTGATTGAAGTCACCAGGGCCAGGAAGGATTGGCATCATTAATTCTCTGGCTCTAGTTAGTTCTGTGTTTTAGTGCTCAAAGGGATTTAAATCCTGCAAAGCAACATAAGAATGTGGTGGTATGAATAAATGAAAATATGCTCAACATCATATATAATTAGGGAATCAAATGCAAATTATAAATACAAGGAGATACTACTACACATCTACTAGAATGGTCAAACCAAGACATGGACAATATAAAATGCTAGTGAGATTGTAAGGATAGGAATTTTCATTAATTGCTGGTGGGAATGCAAAATAATACAATTTTGTAAAACAGTGCAGTAATTTCTTATAAAACTAAATAACTCTTAAATAATCTATCAATCACTTCTCTTAGTATTTACATAAAGGAGTTAAAAAATTATGTTCAGGTAAAGTCTTACACTTGGATGCTTTACAGCGGTTTCCTTTACTATTGCCCAAAGTTGGAAGTGACCAAGGCACCTTTCAGTAGGTAAAGGATAGAGAAATTGTGGTACATCCAAAAAATGGAATAGTTTCAGTGCTAAAAAGAAATGAGCTATCAAGGGGGGAAAAAGACATGCAGTAACCTTAATTATGTATCATTAAGTGAATGAAGTCAATCTGAAGAGGCTACATACTGTAGGATTCCAACCATATGACATTTTGGAAAAGATCAAATCATGCAGGCTACACACAATCATTGGATTCCAGGCATTGGAAGGAGGGAAGGGTGAACAAGATGAACACGGAGATTTTTTGAGAAGAAGGAAGTTATTCCCTATCACACCTTAAATGTGTATCCATGTCATTACACATTTGTCAAGAACCACAGAATATACAACATCAGGGAGTAAACCAATGTAGATGATGAACATTGGGTGACAATACTTTGTTAATGTAGGGCCATGGTTTTTGAGAAATGTGCCACTGTGATGGGTTGATAATGGGCAAGACTGAATGTGTGGGGTTGAAGATTCATAAGGGCACTCTGTAGTTACTGCTCAAGATTGCTCTGAATATATATCCCCTACAAATATAAACTCTACTAAATATAGTAGACTTAAAGACACCTCCAGATTGAAAATGAGGGAATGGAAAATAATCTATAATGCTATTGGACATAAAAAGAAAGCCAGAGTAGACATACATATATCAGGCAAGCTAGATTTCAAAACAAAGACTGTAATAGGAGATGAAAAAGGGAATATTATCATAACAAAGGGATCTATCCAACAAGATCAACACAATCAAGTGGGATTTGTTCCTGGGTTGCAGGGCTGGGTCAGTATTTGCAAATCAATCGATATGATACACATTGAGAGGATCCAAATGTATAAAACAGTAACAGGCATAAAGAAACTCACTGATAATAATACAATAATAGTAGGCGTCCTTAACACCATACATATCAACGAACAGATCATCTAAGCAGAAAATCAATAAGGAAACAATACCTTTGAATGACACACAGACCAGATGGACTATAGTCAGACTATTTCCTTCTAAAGAAGCAGAGTTCACATTTTTCTTAAGTACACATGGAACATTCTCTATAATAGATCACAAACTGCATCACAAATAAGCCCTCAACAAGTACAAAAAGATTGAGATCATAGCATGTGTATTTCCAGACTACACTACTATCAAACACAACAAATAATGTGGAAAGACCATGAATACATTGTGATTAAAGAACATCTTACCATAAGTAAAGAACAACCCATCCATGAGCTAACCAGAAAATTAAAGAAGACAAAGAAAAGTAAAGAGAAGTGAATGAAAATGAAAACAAAAACAAAAATAACAAAACAACAAGCAAGCAACAACAAAATGACAATCCCAAACCTTTGGGATGTAGCAAAGGCAGTCCTAAGAGGGAAATATACTGAAACACAGGTTTCCTTTAAGGAGCAAGAAATATATTAAATACCCAACTTAACCTTACACCTAAAGGATCTAGAAAAGGACCAGCAAATAAAGCCTAGGGGCACCTGGGTGGCTCAGTGGGTTAAAAGCCTCTGCCTTCAGCTCAGGTCATGATCCTAGGGTCCTGGGATCAAGCCCCACATTGAGCTCTCTGCTCAGTGGGGAGCCTGCTTCCTCCTCTCTCTCTCTGCCTGCCTCTCTGCCTACTTGTGATCTCTGTCTGTCAAATTAAAAAAAAAATTAAAAAAAGAAACAAAAGAAAAAATTTAAAGCCTAAAGTCAGCTGATGGAAATAATAAAGATTAGAGAAGAAATAAATTATATAGAAAGAAACAAACAAAATCCATTGAACAGACCAGTGATACTAAGATCTAATTCTTTGAAAGAATTAATACAATTTATAAAACCCTAGTCAGACTCATCAAAAAGAAAAGAGGAAGGACCCAAAGAAATAAAATCATAAGTGAAAGAGGAGTTAACACAACCAAGATCCCCAAAATGCAAATAATTAAAAGAATATTTTGAAAAATTATATTCTAACAAACTGGGAAATCTGTAATAAATGGATAAATCCCCAGAAGCAAACAACCAAAACTGAAATGGAAAAAATAAAATGAAAATTTGAGTAGACCCAATACAAGAAAAGAAATTGAATCAGTAATCAAAACTCTCCCAAAAAACAAAAGCCCAGGGACCAGATGGCTTCTCAGGAAATTTTACTAGACATTTAAAGAATACTTGATACCTATTTTTTTTTATCAAAATAGATTCTAAAAAATAGAAATTGAATAAAAATGTCCAAAACTCATTCCTTGAGGCCAGCATTACCTTGATTCCAAAACAAAAGACATCACTAAAAAAGAGAATTACAGACCAATATCCCTGATGAATACTGATGCAAACCTCTATGCACATAGCTGGAAAAGTTAAGTCAACAACACCTTAAAAGAATTATCCACCATGGTCAAATGGGATTTATTCTTGGGCTGCAGGACTGGGTCAGTATTTGTAAATCAATCAGCATGATACACAACATTAATAAAAGAAATAGTAAGAACCATATGATCCCCTCAATAACACCGAAAAATCACTTGACAAAATTCAGCATCCACTATTGATAAAAACACTCAAAAAACTAGGGATAAAGTGAACATTATTCACTTAAGGCAATATATGAAAGAGACAGTGCTAATATCATCAATGTGAAAAACTGAGAGGTATTCCTCTAAATTCAGGAACAAGACAGGAATGACCACTGTTACCATTATTATTTAACATAGCACTGGAATTCTTAGTGACAGCAATCAGAAACAAAAAGGAGTAAAAGACATCCAAATTAGGAAGGAATATGTACAAATTTCACTAACTGTAGATGATATGATACTCTAAATAGAAAATCTGAAATTCTCAACCAAAAATATTCCTACAGCTAATACATGAATTTAAAAATGTTTCACGATAGAAACTCAATGTACAGAAATTAGTTGTATTTCTATACAACAATAATGAAGCATAAGAAAAAAAAATCAAGGAATCCCATATGCAGTTGTACCAAAAATAACAGGATACCTAGGAATAAACACAATAAAAAAGGTGAAAGATCTGTACTCTGAAAATTATAGAAAAATTGTGAAAGATGTTGAAGATGACAAAAAGAAATAGAAAACATTCCATTTTCATGAACGGGAAGAACAAACATTGTTAAAAGGTATATCCTATCCAAACCAATCTACATATTTATGCAACCCCTATCCAAATACCACCAGCATCTTTCACATGGCAAGAATGAACAATCCTAAAACATGTATGAAACCGCTAAAGATCCTGAATAACCAAACCAATCCTGAAAAAATAAAATAAGCTGGAGGAGTCACGTTACTGGATTTCAAGCTGTTATAAAGCTGAAGTGATCAAGACAATATGGTGCTGACATAAAAATAGACACATATGTCAATGGAAAAGTATAGAAATCCCTGAAATTGACCCATAACTGTATGGTCAAATAATCTATTTTTTTCTTTTTTTTTTAAGTTTTATTTAAATTCAAATTAGTTAACATATACTGTACTGTTAGCTTCAGAGGTAGAATTAAGGAATTCGTCAGTTGCATACAACAGTCAGTGCTCATTACATCAAGTGTCCTCCTTACTGCCCATACCCCAATCACCTCATGCTCCCACTCAACTCTTTTCCATCAGCCCTCAGTTTATTCTCTATAGCTAAGTGTCTCTTACAGTTTGTCTCTCTGTTATTATCCACTATTATTTTAATCCTTCCTTCCCCTATGGTCACCAGAATATTTCTTAAATTCCACATATGAATGAAATCATATGCTATTTTTCTTTCTCTAATTATTTTGCTTAGAATTTTATGTTCTAGTTACATGGGAAAATGTCAAAAGTCCATTCTTATTGATGACTAATAGCCCATTATATCTCCATTCAATTTTTAATATATATTGAATATATAATGAATATAGTCCATTATAAGTAATGAATATCTAGTGAAAATATAATGAATATATATGTGCATATATATTCAATTTTGAACTTTGTGAGGAGCCTCCCTACTGTGTTCCAGAGTAGCTGCACCAGTTTGCACTCCCACAGTGTTCCTGGGTTCCCCTTTCTCTGCATCCTTACCAACACCTGCTATTTCCTGAGTTGTTCATTTTATCCATTGTGACTGGTGTGAAGTGGTATATCAATGTGGTTTTAATTTGTATTTCATTGATGATGAGTGATGTTGAGCTTTTTTTTTTTTTTATCTGTCTATCAGCCATTTGTTTGTCTTCTTTGGAGAAATGTCTGTTCATATCTTCTGTCCCTTTCTCGATGGATTTCTTCTTTTGGATATTGATCCTTTATCTGATATGTCATTTCAACATAGCATCTCCTATTCTGCAGGTTGCCTTTTAGTTTTGTTGATTGTTTCCTTTGCTGTGCAAAAGCTTTTTATCCTGATGAAGTCACTATGGTTCAATTTTGTTTTTGTTTTCCTTGCCTTTGGGGATATGTTTAGCAAGAAGTTCCTGTGGCCCAAGTCATAGAGGTTTTTGCCTGTGTCCTCCTATAGGATTTGATGAGTTCCTATCTCACAATTAGGGATTTCAACCATTTAGAGTTTATTTTCATGTACGGAAGAAAAGGGCCCAGTTTCATTCTTCTGTACTTAGCTGTCCAATTTTCTCCAACACCATTTATTGAAAAGACTGTCTTTTTTCCATTGGATATTCTTTCCTGTTTCATCAAATATTACTTGACTATACAGTTGAGGGTACATTTCTGGCTTGTCTATTCTGTTTCATTGATTTTGGGGTTTGTTTTTGTGCCAACACCGTATTGCCTTGATGATTACAGGTTTTTTTTTTTAATTTAATTTCATTTCATTTTTCAGTGCTCCAAGATTCATTGTTTATGCACCACACCCAGTGATTACAGTTTTGTAACAAAGCTTGAAGTCCAAAGTTGTGATTCCTCCAGGTTTTCTTTTCCTTTCCTTTTCTTTCTTTCTTTCTTTTAATTACTTTGGCTATTCAGAGTCTTTTCTTTTTCCATACAAATTTTAGGACTGTTTGTTCTAGATCTGTGAAAAATGCATATGGTATTTTATAGGGATTGAATTGAATGTGTAGATTGCTCTGTGTAGCACTTACATTTTACCAATATTTATTCTTCCAATCCATGAGCATGGTATGTTCTTCTATCTCTTTGTGTCCTCCTCAATTTCTTTCATAAGTGTCCTATATTTTTCACAGTATGCACATTTTATCCTTTGGTTAGGCTTATTCCTAAGTATCTTATGGTTTTTTGGTACAGTTGTAAATGAGATACATTCCTTGATTTCTCTTTCTTCTGCTTCATTGTTGGCATAAAAAATGCAACAGAATTTCCCTGGGAAGCCGGCTGGCCCTGGGCTTTTGTTTGTTTGGAGATTTTTGATGACTGTTTAAATCACCTTACTGGTTATGGGTCTATTCAGGTTCTCTATTTCTTCCTGGTTCAGTTGTGGTAGTTTATATGTCTCTAGGAATGCATCCATTTCTTCCAGAGTGTCAATTTTTTTGGCGTAGAGTTGCTTATAGTATGTTCTTATAATTCTCTCTATTTCTTTGGTGTTAGTTGTGATCTCTCCTCTTTTATTCATGATTTTATTCATTTGGGTCCTTTCTCTTTTCTTTTTGATAAGTCTGGTCAGGGTTTATCAATCTTATTAATTCTTTCAAAGAACCAACTCTTAGTTTTGTTGATTTGCTCTATTCTTTTTTTGGTCTCTATTTCATTGATTTCTGCTCTGCTCTTTATGATTTCTCTTCTCCTGCAGGATTTCTTTCTTGTTCTTTCTCCAGTTCCTTTAGGTGTAGGGTGAGGTTGTGTACTTGAGACCTTTCTTGTTTCTTAAGAAAGGCTTGTACCGCTATATATTTTCCTCTCAGGACTGCCTTTGCTGTGTCCCACAGATTTTGAACCATTGTGTTTTCATTATCATTTGTTTCCATGATTTTTTTCAGTTCTTCTTTAATATCCTGATTGACCCATTCATTCTTTAAAAGGATGTTGTTAAGTTTCCATGTATTTGAGTTCTTTCCAAATTTCCTATTGTGATTGAGTTCTAGCTTCAGAGCATTGTGGTCTGAAAATGTGCAGGGAATGAACCCAATCTTTTGATACTGGTTGAGACCTGATTTAGGTTCAAGGATGTGATCTATTCTGGAGAATGTTCCATGTACACTAGAGAAGAATGTGTATTCTGTTGCTTTGGGATAAAACTTTCTGAATATATTTGTGATGTCCATCTGGTCCAGTGTGTCATTTAAGGCCTTTATTTCCTTGTTGATCTTTTGCTTGGATGATCTGTCCATTTCAGTGAGGGGACTGTTAAAATCCCCTACTATTATTGTATGATTGCTGATGTATTTTTTTGATTTTGTTATTAATTGGTTTATATAGTTGGCTGCTCCTATGTTAGAGGCATAGATATTTAAAATTGTTAGATCTTCTTGTTGGACAGATCCTTTGAGTATGATATAGTGTCCTTCTCATCTCTGATTATAGTCTTTGGCTTAATATCTAATTGATCTGATATAAGGATTGCCACCCCTGCTTTCTTCTGATGTCCATTAGCATGGTAAATTGTTTTCCACCCGCTCACTTTAAATCTTGAGGTGTCTTCACGTCTAAAATGAATTTCTTGTAGGCAACATATAGATTTTTTTTTTTATCCATTCTGATACCCTGTGTCTTTAATTGGGGCATTTAGCCCATTAACATTCAGGGTAACTATGGAGAGATATGAATTTAGTGCCACTGTATTGCCTTTAAGGTGACTGTAACTATATATTGTCTCCGTTCCTTTCTGATCTACTACTTTTAGGCTCTCTCTTTGCTTAGAGGACCCCTCTCAATATTTCTTATAGAGCTGGTTTGGTGTTTGCAAATTCTTTCAGTTTTTGTTTGTCCTGGAAGCTTTTAATCTCTCCTTCTATTTTCAATGATAGCCTAACTGGATATAGTCTTCTTGGCTCCATGTTTTTCTCGTTTAGTGCTCTGAATATATCATGGCAGTTCTTTCTGGCCTGCCAGGTCTCTGTGGATAAGTCTGCTGCCAATCTAATATTTTTACCATTGTATGTTACAGACTTCTTTTCCTGGGCTGCTTTCAGGATATTCTCTTTGTCACTAAGACTTGTAAATTTTACTATTAGGTGACGGGTTGTGGACCTATTCTTCTTGATTTTGAGGGGGGTTCTCTGCACCTCCTGGATTTTGATGCTTGTTCCCTTTGCCATATTAGGGAAATTCTCTCCAATAATTTTCTCCAATATACCTTCTGCTCCCCTCCCTCTTTCTTCTTCTTCTGGAATCCCAATTATTCTAATGTTGTTTCGTCTTATGGTGTCACTTATCTCTTGAATTCTCTCCTCATGGTCCAGTCGCTGTTTGTCCCTCTCTTGCTCAGCTTCTTTATTCTCTGTCATTTGGTCTTCTATATCGCTAATTCTTTCTTATGCCTCATTTATCCTAGCAGTGAGAGCCTCCATTTTTGATTGCACCTCATTAATAGCTTTTTTTAAATTTCAACTTGGTTAGATTTTAATTCTTTTATTTCTCCAGAAAGGGCTTTTATATTTCCCAAAGTGTTTCTCTAATATCCTCCATGCCTTTTTAGAGCCTGGCTAGAACCTTGAGAATCATCATTCTGAACTCTAGGTCTTGACATATTACCAATGTCTGTATTGATTAGGTCCCTAGCCTTCGGTACTGCCTCTCGTTCTTTCTTTTGTGGTGAATTTTTCCGTCTTGTCATTTTGTCCAGATAAGAGTATATGAAGGAGCAAGTAAAATACTAAAAGGATGGCAAAGACCCCAGGAAAATATGCTTTAACCAAAGCAGAAGAGATCTCAAATCGTGGTGGGTGGGGGGGGAGAAAGAGGAGAAAAAGAAGTTCAGAAAAAAAAAGAAACAAAAAAAAAGAAAATGAATAAAAAATATAAAAAGAAATATACATATATATATATGTATATATATATATATTAGATAAACTAGGCAAAAACATTAAAAAAGAAAAGGGTAAAAGTAAAAAAAATAATTTAGCAGAAGAAGAAAAAAATTGAAAAAATATTAAATTAACTGCAAGACTAAAGAATCATGGGGAGAAAGCCATGAGTTCTGTGCTTGGCTTTCTCCACCTCTGGAATTCCGCTGCTCTCCTTGGTATTGAACCTGTACTCCTTGGTAGGTGAATTTGGTCCTGGCTGGATTTCTTGTTGATCTTCTTGGGGAGGGGCCTGTTGTAGTGATTCTCAAGTGTCTTTGCCCCAGCCAGAATTGCACCCCCCTTACCAGGGGCGGGGCTGAGTAATCAGTTTGGGTTTGCTTTCAGGAGCCTTTGTTCCCTGAATGCTTTCTGTAGAGTTCGGAGGATGGGAATGAAAATGGTGGTCTCCCAGTCTCCGGCCCAGAGGAGCCGAGAGCTCGGGGCCCCACTCCTCAGTGTGCCCTCAGAGAATTAGCGCCCAATTACTCCCGTCTCCCTGGCCTATGGCCACGCTCGGAGCTCACCGAGCCTCTGACCTATTCAAAGTAACCCCGAACTGAGAGCTCACTCCTCAGCTCTCTCTCTGTAGCCGGCTTCCCTGTTCTAATACCTGCAAGCTCTGTGACACTTAGACACCCCTGATCCTTTTGTAACCCTGCGGGACCTCAGGCCATGCTCATGTAACGTGGGTTTCACTCCAGTTTAGCCTCTGGAGCGATGTCCCTCAGCGGATCAGACTTCTATAAGTCCTAATATAGTGCTCCATTGCTCCCCCACTTGCAGGGAGCTGGCCCCTGCCCCCCGCAGTCTATCTTCCTGTCGCTTTGAATTCACTTCTCTGCCAGTCTTACCTTTCAGAAAGTGGTTGATTTTCTGTTTCTAGAACTGCTGTTCTTCTCTGCGATCTCCCGTTGGATTTGCAGGTGTTTGCAGTCTTTAGATTAGCTATCTAGATAATCTCCTGCTACCTGATGTAGTCTCAGGCTGCTACTTCTCTGCCATCTTGACTCCCCATTAACTCCTTTCTATAATGACTTTTTAAAATCTTATTTGTCTTCAGCCATATTTTGGACTTTGTTGTCATTCCTAATGGAACTATGTCTTAAATCACTAATTTGGGTAAGCAAACTACTAAATATCACATTGTATCAGTCCCTATGGGTGAAATAACTATGACAACAGCAGTTTTAAATTTTAACTTATATCTCGTTATTTGCTCTTTACAATCTGAGACTCTAACAACTGTCACTCCTTTGCTCTTATCTCCAACTAGGCTGACAGAGCTAAGCCTCAACCCAAAGTCAACCTGGCTTCCAACAAACACATCAGGGTCCAAACAACAGCTGAGTGATTAATTTTGATGCCAAATCCACCTTTGTCTTTAATTAGTTGTCAGTTCCAATTTCCAAAAGGAGTATGAAATGCCTTTGTAATTTTGTTGAATCCTATCCTCACTTCTGTATAGTAAAACGAGCTGATAGCATTATCTCAGAATTGGAAAGATGAAATGTAATCCACATCAATTCCCAGATTAGATCTGGCATATTATTTTGACTCCATTTCTTTAAAAGCTTATCAGATTCCAATGATCCTCTTTCTCTCTTACAGTACATACTTTTCCTATTGAATCTGGATATCTCCACATTTTCCCTAGTCCCATTCCTTTCTAGCCTCAGGCTACCAGTGATCACTTTGTGTACCACACCCAGATTTTTGTTCACTATTGGATACTTATCACAAGACTTCAAACTCACCTAGACAATAAAGTCTTCCATCTAACAGAAATACACATAGCCTTTGAACATCACACCTTTTCTAATCTCTTCACACAGGTGTTTCTGGGTAACTTTTTGCATGCAGAATTGCTTCCAATTCTTTACAAAACCATTTTCCTCTCCCACTGTGACTGGAATGGTGTTCATTTTCCCCAGACCAAAGAATCCACACTGCCCAGGAAAATAGTAAATCTGTGTGGATAGCTTTTATGAAAAATTCTTAATCTTCACTTTCCACACTCAATGCCTTAGGGCCTCTCATTTCCTAGAACAGTCTGCTTAATGATCTTATAAATGTCTTCCCATCTCTTATTCCCCCTCTCTTTATTTATTTATTTAGTCTCCTTCTATCACTTAAAATTTATGTTTTGAATTCCCTCTGTGCTTGCTCATTATTTATTTGTGTTTACACACTCTTTTTGAAAAATCATATTTATCCCTATATTTTCATATATCATCTATATGTTAAAATCTTGCAAAATTTTAACTATGGATCAGCCACAACTTTAAGCTCCAGAACTATATAGCCAATTGTCCACTTGTTATCACTCTTTTAAGTCTGTCATATGTGTATAAATACTCTTTCTTCTCTCAATATGCAGAGCCTAGTACTTTTGTTACAACTAGATATGCCCAACAAATGCTAAAGGGAGTCTTTGTGGTTGAACTGAAAGGTGGATAGTAAGTATAAGTCATATGAAGCTATAAAGATCTCTAATAAAGAGAAACATAAAACAGTATTATAATTTTGGTATTTCACCCTACTTATTATTTATTATGACTTAAAATGGAAGCATGTTATAATAATTTTCAATCCATGTGAAATGTAAGTCAGCATTGTGGTGACATGAGATGTCCCTCCTTCACACCCCTCTCTTTATTAACGATAATGAGACATTCACACAGAGACATACTCTGTGGAAGTGGTTGGATCTGGTACTAAACTCCAAGGGATGTGGGAGAAGGCTCACTAATCTGTACATCTGCATACAGGTAGACAGACTTAGGTATAGGTATTAGAAAGAGTAAGATTCACCAAATCATCCCCAAACACTCTGAGATCTATCTGGGAAAATACTGGAGACTGCTGACTTGGACAGACAACCATGGATAATAAAGAATTTGTAGCCATAAAAACTCACCAAACGGAGATTCCAGAATGACACAGGAGCAACGTCACCCTGACATCAAAGCCAGATAAGAACACTACAAGAAAAAATAAAACTATAAGCCAATGTTTCTGGTGAATATAGATACCAAAGAAGCAAATGGAGACCCAAGAAATAAACTTCTTCATATACAGTCAACTAATATTCAACAAGGGAACAAAGAAAACTAAACAGAGAAAGGATATTGTCTTCAACAAATGGCGATGGGAAAACTGGGTAGCCGTATAGAACAGAAAAATGAATTTGTACCTTTATCTTCTATCACTCACAAAAATTACATGACATGGATTAAAGATGTAACATAAGATATGAAACCTTAAAACTTCTACAACAACAACAACAAAACATGAAAGAAGTTCCTTGACACTCGTTTGAACAATGACTTTTTGGGATATGACATCAAAGCAAAAGTAGCAAAAGTAAAAATTAACAAGTGGGACTGCATCCAATTCAAAAGCATTTGCACAGCAAAAGAAGCAATCAGCAAAAATAAAAACACAGCCTATGAAATGGAATATAAAACTCAGTAACAACAACAATCTGATAAAAAAAAATGGTACAGGAACTCAACAGAATTTTTCCCAAAGAAGGTATCCAAATAGTCAACAGGTAAGTGAAAAGATGGTGACCATTACCAAGCATCAGGGAAATGCAAATCAAAACCATAATGACATGTTGCCTCACACGACCGGAATGTTGGACTAGATATCATGAAGAAGACAAGAGACAATCAGTGTTGGAGAGAATGTGGAGAAAATGTAACCTTTGTGCACTGTTGGTAAAAGGTAAGTTGGTTCATTTAATATGGAAAATAGTGTGGAAGTTCCTAAAACAATAAAAAAAAAGAAAGATAAAAGAACTACCTTGTGATCCAGTAATCCTACTTTGAGAAATACAGTGAAAGGAGATGGTATCAGTATCTCAAAGAAAGTCTTCACTCCTATATTCACTGAAGCATTATTCACAATAGTTAGGATATGGACACAACCTAAGTGCTTGTCAATGAATAGATGAATGGATGGATGGATAAAGGATATGTGGTGTTTACATGGGATGGAATATATCTGGACATGGGAAAGAAGACATTTGGAGCATCACTGGTGTATCTTGAGGGCATTATGCTAAATGAAATAACTGAGACAGAAAGATAAACCCTGCATGACATCATTTATATGTGGAAGTCTAAAAAAGCTGAATTTATAAAACAGAGAGTAGATTGGTGATGAACATGGGTGGGATGTGGGGTTAGGGAGATGTTAAAGGATATAAACATGTAACAGGTAGTAAATAGGAAAAACTAATGCACTAGCATAAAGAAGGGAATCATAAAATATTAGAACCAAGACAAATAAAATAGAGAATGAAGAATAGAGAACATCAGGGAAGAACCAGCTCCTAAGATATCATCCTGTCCACCCCTGCTTGGTGTGCCTGGGAGCACGATCCAGAGAGGGTAGGGGACTGCAGTGAGGACAACTTCAGTCCTCACCAATAGCCAGCCCCAGCCCCACAGAGTCTGAAGAGCCCTCTCTGACAGAAGTAGCCTGAGCCTGGGCTAGTCCTAGCTTTGTACTTGGCATTCCTTGGGGAGAGGAGAAGCCATGCTCCTTGGACTTACTGTGCATGGTCCCCTAGGAGTCCCTGTTTGTTCTGCAGGGAGGATTGGCGCGGGGACTCCCCCACGGGTTGGCCGTACTCTAGAGCAGGCTGTGTGTGGGTAGATGCGACTCTGCTGTTCCCTGAAATAAAGTCACCTCAAAGTAGGTCAGTGCATGTTCTATTCCTGGTTCTCCTGAGGGCTGCGGCCACAGAGACTCACTTGAAGAATGCATGGAACTGGTCAGCTGTTGGGGCTTGTGGATTCAGATGAACCAGGGCTATGAGCTCCTCCAGCAGTTCTTCAAATGCCTGCTTTCCACGCGGTCCATCTGCTCAGTTTGTACAAGACAAGGGGTTTTGATCTCCAGAGACACAAGAAAGACCCCGAAGTCATCCCAACACAGAACGTTTCTACCCTGTCTGGTTGTTCAAAAACACTGCTTAGATGCTGTGCCTTAGCTAGTTTTCTGGTTCTATTCCTGAGACGACCTTGACCCTACTTGACCCAGTCCTGGAGGGATAACATCAGGGACCTGCTTCAGCTTTAACGCACAATGCCAGGAGATGCAAAGGAGCAGGGCACCCGGACAAGCGGGGACACCCTTGTGCCGCCTTTTCTGTAAACCCAGGAAGGCTCAGTTCCCGGTTCCTGCTCCCTCCAGCACCAAACCCTAAAAACATTTATTGTGCCTTCTACTTCTGCGCATGCGCTCTGACCTACCACACTTGCAAGGCGGTGACTGCGCTTGCGCAGCTGCTGGCCCGCTCTTAAAGGGGCAGACGCACAGTTGGCGGCCCTGGCTCTGGTGCTCCAGCCCTCGGGTCCCACCCTGAACCGGGCGGAGTTTGAGGCCTTCCCGCAGGCATCCGCTCCTGCGCACTCCTCACCGGCCCGCAGCGGGCTGCCCTTCCCTGCGCAGGCAGCGACTGCATCTGCGCGCCCTGCGCTGGGTGCGTCCCTGGTGGGTGGCAGGTGTTTGTGCGGAGGGGCGGCTGCGGGGATGAGGGCACAGTGCTGTGTGACGGCTCCAGCTCACAATGACAGAGCTGAAGGGCGGCCTGTGTGGGGCGGAGACAGGGCTTCCAGGGCACCGCGGGCCGAGAGCGTGTTCGGGGCAGGGCGGGGGCGCCCTGGCCGCTGGAGCGGCCGGTGCACTTGGGATTCCAGAGGTCGGGTCTGCTGCGGCCCGCCCGTGCCCACTCGGAGGCCAGGGGTCAGTCCTCGTTGGCCCCACGGGACTGCGGGGCGCAGGGAGGGGTGCCTGGGCGGGGGACTGATAGTGCGGTGGCCATGCCAAGACCATGATCTGGACGAGGTGGGGTGGGACAGTCGGGTGGCCGCTCCAGGACCGTGACCTAGACCAGGTCGGGATGTGACGGTGGGGTGGACGCGCCAAGACCATGACCTAGACCAGGGTTAGGTGAGCCCGACCCGTGCTTCGTGGGAGAGCCTCAGGGGGAGACCCCTGGGGTGGGCTGGGGCAGAACCTCATCAGGACCCAGGTTCAGAGTGCAGATCCCCTAAGGAGGCGAGGGCAGGAAGGCTGTAGGAGAGAGCCTTACCAGAATAGGAACTCAGCTGGGGTCGAGGTGGGCTTGATCCTGACCCTGACCCAGGAGGGAAGGGACAGTGGTCTAAGTGGACCTCAGCTGAGTTCAGGGTCAGGGTGGGGTTGGTCCTAATCCTGACCCAGAATGGGGGGAACAGTTGTCTAAATGGAAAGCCTTCCTGAGGGGGAGAAGTAATGAAAAGCTCAGATCAGGTGACTGTCTTTGTTTAGATAGAAGTGATGGCCACTTTTCTTGGATGCAGTGAATCCGCAGTGAAGGTCAGAGGCCTGGGCCAGGGAGAGTGGGAAAATGAAAGTTTGGGGTCTCTGAGGCCAGGCCTGTCCACAAGGTTGTAGAGGTTGTTCACTGCACAAGGCAGTGGCTGAGGAGTGAGGGTAAGGGTCTGCACGCCGGCCTATGCTGTGGTTCCTGAGCTGTGCAAGTGTCCTGGTGCTGGCCTCCCTCAGCCAAGGACAGGAGGCCTTCCTCCAGGTCCCAGATGGGCACCCATCCAGCTGGTGTGGGGGACATATATGAGCTCAGAGGATCCTGTGTCAAAGTCACACCATGGCAGGATATGGGTGTTAACTCTGTGCCAGCACATGTGTGCCAATGCTGGGGAAACAGCCCAAGTCACAGGGGCAAGAAAACCTCTGATCTCTCTGCAGGTCTCTTAGTGCAAGGGAACCATGGACAGCGACAGGGAGTCAGCAGACCCCAGCACCCAGAGCTGTCCTGTGCTGCCCATGTTCCACAGCTCTGTAGGGAAGCTGCACCAGCTGCTGGGCAAGGGAGAGTATACGCTCCTGAAAGACGTCCCCACATTTGAGAGTGACTTCATACAGGTGAAGGGCCATCCCCCTCCTCCCCAATTCACAGTCCGGTCCCCCACTCCTCCCTGATTCACGGTCTGGTCCCACTTCTCCCTGATTCATGGTTCCCCCTTCCTGTTCTCCCCGATGCATGTATGTGCCCCCTTCTCCCTGTTCTCTGATTCATGGATGCTCCCCCTCTTCCTCCCTTTCCTTCTTTTCTTCCCATGACAATACTGTAGACCTATTATGTTCTGAGTGTGTAATGATATCTTGAGTGACTTTGCAGGTGGGTAGAGGAAAGTAACTGTTTTTGTTTGTTTGTTTTTTTCACTACATGATTTTTCCAGCTTGTTTTATCCAGTGTCACCCTTTGCCATACGTGATGCCCTTATTGTCAGGCAGGTGTTGTCCTGTGTGTGTCCTTACTAAACACTTAATAACTCTTGGAGATCAGTCCAGCCATGGGTTTGACAGGTGAACTTGTGCCATGAGGTCCTGCTGGTTGGGCTGTTTGCCATTGCTTTCCCTCCCTCAGGATGTTCTGTAGGAACTCAAGGATCCAGGTCCTGCAATCATGTGTATGTGGTTCTCTAAAGGGTCCAGCTCAGTCTGGTGTCCATCCCCTGTGAGCCTCACAACAATCTACTTATGTTGGCAGCACGAAGAACCCCTTGTCCTGAGAGGCAGACTGAGCCCTAGGGAGTGATGTGACTTTCCAGGTCATCAGGCTTTCAGCTCAGGGAGTTTCTGGTCTACATAGCTTTCAGGATGGTGGTGTTGGCTGCGGCATCCGGTATGTCCCGGCCATGCAGCATGAGCAACTACACCTGTAGGGGTGAGGAGGGAAGAGGGTGTAAGGATATAGGTGCCACCTGACCCAGAGCTCCGTGACCGCTCAGCTATCACTCTTGCTCAGCCTTGGCTCTTCCTTGGAGTCCCCTGAAAACCCTCGAGGACCCCGATGCCGGGTCCCTTCCCCAGGATTTGGGTGCCGTGACTGGGCGGTCTGGGCCATGGAGCCCCTGGCTACCCAAAATATGAGGGCGGGATTCCAGCCAGTGAATGCACCCAGACTCAAGACATGGACTGTCCTGCTCGCTCAACCCTCATTGAGTAAGTGATGACATTTGTTCTCCTTAGCTCTAAATTCTTCCTGAGTTTCCTAAGAGCTTGGATGTTTACTTAGGCAACCACGGCCTGATGTCCTGCCCTTTGACTGGTAGTGTGTGTGTGCGTGTGTTTTCTCAGTCATCCCCATGGCGCTCTCAGTAGCAGGGTTTCCCGGCCCGGGTCACGCGTTGCACTTGACTGTCCCACCTTTAATCCCTTTATGCTGTAGGCTTCTTGCCTTGGTATTTTTGAGTTGGAAAGCTGTTCTTGGTCTTAATACAACGTCTGTTTGGCATGAGCCCGGTTGTCCGCATGGTGCACGGCTGGAGCCCGGTCTGCTGAGTTTCGGCCACACACCGAGAACTGAGGTAGCCTCTTCTCTGAGGAATGGGGCGGAGGAAGACAGGAGAGAATGCACGGCCAAGCCATGTTCTTCCAACACCGCTAGGTCAACAGACGGGGAGAGGTGATCGACGTGCACAACACTGTGAACATGGTGACAATGGGCGTGGCCTACACTGGCCAGCACCTGCCAGGGCCCGATGTCATGCTGCTGGCTCAGCCGGCCACACATTGTGTGGCCAGTGCCAGTGATGACTCCGATACCCAGAGAATGGACTTCAAGGCATCAGAGAGCTTGGAACTGACCAGGCAAGTACAGGAGTTTGAGTCCCTCTGTGTGGGATGTGTGCAGAGTGGGTACGCCCACCACTGCTTGACCTGCAGCCACATCAGAATCAGAGGAGGCAATATTTGGCTCAAGGCCAGGAGGACAGTTGGGGGTACATGGCAGCATCCCTTGCATGGCAGAGTGGGGAGTAGGGGGGTCCTAGTAGGTGGTCAGGAGCTGGCCTGGTGTCCTATGAGGCCTGGCAGGCGAAGGGCTAGCTACAAATTACAGCGGCATGTCTCAGGAATGTGGCTCTGGCAGGAGGGCTGAGCTGGGTGAGCAGAATTTGGCAGATCCTTTAGGAAATAATAGATTCTGACAGGACCGGAAGACTGCCTCCCTGTTCCTTCCCCTTTGTCTCAGCCTAATCCCCCACCTCTTTGCTGCCCAACAGGCTGCTTCCTTTGAAGTTTGTGAAGTTATCCATCTATAATCACGACAAAAAGCAATTCCAGCTGAAGCTTGCCACAGGCCGCTCTTTCTACCTGCAGCTGTGTCCTCCTTCCAATTCGAAGGAAGATGTGTTTGCCTGCTGGGAGGACCTGGTGGGCCTACTGAGGCCCCCCATGGAGGCGTACAGCGGGACCCAGGCCCAGCCTGCGGGTGACATGGTCTCCATACCCGGGCTGGAGGCGGAGGACAGGAGGAGCCCATCTGTAAGCCTTTGTGTGGACTCTGGGTGGTGGGGCCAGGATGACTTAGAAGAGCAGTGAGGGCCCTTCCAGGCAGCTCTCTGAGACTCCCCGTGAGAAAGCACTGCCTTCAGAAGAGCTCAGGCCCCATTAGGCACCATGCGTAGACCTTGCCTCACTGGAAAGGTCCCAGTACTTGTGAACACCTGTGGCCCCTCACATGCCGGCTCCTCTGATGTCATGGCTGATGCTGCAGTGCCCCCAACAGCACCTTCTCTGTCCAGTCCACCCTGGACGAGTTGCTACCACAATCCAGGCCGGCGCATGTGTCACGGGACACTGGCAAGCATGTGGCAGTCCTTCCTTAGCTGGAGCCGCATACGGAGCTCTGTTCGTGAGCAGCATAGCAGGTGTGCACAGCTTGTGCTCTGAGAGTGTACACTGAGTACAGCTTGGCCAGCAGTCTCCCCTCCACCCACCCCAGAATCTGTTGTGCAGAAATTCTAAGACCAGTGTGTCAAACGGCCCTCTGAGGGTGCCCTCTGAATGCGGGAGTACCCTCCCGGCAGCACAACTGTGTCTGCACAGAACTCGAGTGACCATCATGGAGGTGCTAGGAGGCCTCCCCATGGCAGGGCCTCCTTGCTTGAATGGCCTTCCTACATGGCCTTCCTGTACCGCCTTCCTGTGCCACAGCCTCCCTGTGGGCACAGCCCCCCTGCCCTCATGGCCTCCCAGTGCTCCTGCCTCCTGCGTGCACCGGACTTGAGGACCTCACAGGTTCTCCCAGTTACAGCCCTGCAGTAGCTTAGCTTAGGTGACCATCCCTCCTCCCCTAACTGTCTTCTCCACTTTCCTGTTTCTTCTCTCAACACAGGCCATGGAGCTCCACGGACAAGGGGATCAAGATCAGGTCAACGGCAGCAGCCTTTCTGTGCTCAGCGATGTGTCCCTGGCTGCCTCCCTGGCCTACACGGGTGGGGAAGGAAACCGAGCACAGGCCTCGTACTGTCTGCGCAGGAACACGCCGTCTGTCCTTAGCCCAGCCCCTCCAAGGATGGATCACAGGGTGGCCCCAGGGGCAGCAGGAACTCTGCAGGCTAGCATGAAGGGGGCCACAGTTGGCGGCACAGACAGCAGGCCTGTTGGCAACACTGTGGACGGTTCGGACGCAGGACCCTCCATCTGGGCCAATCCCGATAAAGGCAGCACAAGCAAACCAGATGGACATCAGAGACTCTCGCCGGTTCAGGCCAAAGCCCCGAGGACGAGTAAGGACAAGGAGAGAATGCCCACCGAAAGGCTTTACCTTCTTAGCAGAATATGGGAAAACACATCATTCCCGAAGTCACAGGGAACCCCATGGGGAGACAAAAGGGATAATCAGGGCAGCCTCAAGGAACGAGGGTGTGGTTCCCTGCTGCAGGAGTACATAAGCCTCAGCCTCACCCAGAAAGGGTCCAGGTGGGTGGACTGACTTCCCTTACCTCCTGCTTAGAGTGTTTCCGTTTTCAGAGGAGGGGAGCACTATCTTCACCCCCCACCCTGAGGACCGTGCCCTCCAGTAGAAGGGGTTGCACACTGTTTCACTCACCCTTTTCACTTACTGCAGACCGTTGCACCTGCTGAACCCTGGGTGACACAGGCAATGAGCAGGGCAGACAGAAAGGGGTGGTATGAACATGATAGGGTTGGGCTCTGAGGACAGGGACATGCTTGGCCCCTCAGGAAAGAAGCTGAAAGACATGCTTCTTACCTGGTCGAGGCCATCCTGTGTGCATACACCTGATCCTCACAACCAGAAGCAGTACTGCTATTGAGCTTGGTGCAGAGGAAGGAGCTGGGGGCTCTGAGGCCAGGAGTGATTTGGACAAAGATACACTCAGAGGTTACTGTACAGTGTCTTGCAGCTGACCTGTGTTTTTCCTCAGCACTTGGGGGTGATTCTGATCACTCATTTCAAAGACAGAAAGGCGTACTCTTAAAAAAAAAAAAAAAATTGAGACTTGTCGAAAAATTGGCAAACAATTGTACAGTTTCCATAGATTTCGTCTCCAGCCCCCTCTCATAGTAAATTGTCAGATACATAATAGTGACTCAGATAAACACTTGGATTGCAGTGGCATTTTGTTTCCAGGATCCCACACTGCATTTACTGGTTATTTCTTTGCAAAAACCTAGTTTCCCCTAGTTGTTTGCCCCCCCACCCATTTTTAACGTTCATAAGTAGATTTTGTCTGTACCCATTATGCTTGTGGTATTTCCCTAATGAATTTGTTTCCCTGATTCACTCTGTCTGTATTAATTAGAATCCACTGTTAGGAAGCGGTATGCTTTCTCCCTCATTTATGTGTTTATTCCATTATTTATTTATGACATGGATATTTATTCTCTGGGTTATAATCAACTTTTCTTTTTGTGCTGTGGTTATTCTAAGATCAGTGCAGACTCCTTTATGTTGTTTCCCGAGTTCCTTCAACAAGCCCCATCTTTTCTTGTAGCATTTCTGGAATATCCAGATGTTCAAAAGTCATATTTTCCCCATCCCAGCTCTGTAATCAACTGCTTCCCCAGGAAGTCCCAGCTCTTTTTATTGGAAAATGTCACTTATGTAACTAAATGTTGTCACTACATGGTACTTGTTATGACTAGTTTGTTCTGTCTTGTTTTGCAGGTTATCTCAAACACTGAGGAGGAGCTTGTCTAGGACAAGATCAGGTAGGGTGCCATAATCCAGGGTTGGTTTCCTTGTCCCAGCCCATCTTGTGCAGCTTCGTCTGGTCTCCGAGGCAACACACGTGAGCCATTCATGGAACTCAAGGATATCAACTAGTATGGATTTCAGATGTCAACACCGTTCACCCACCCACTTCAAAATAGGGAAACATAATTCTCTCAAAGTGGGTCAATTTATTCCTTTCTTGAAACAATTAAATGCCTAGTACATGCCCTGTGATAATACCTGGTATATATAAACAGTGGGGCAGAGTGGGGGTACATGCCCAGATGCAGTCTCACAGTGTGGAGACTGCTGGGGGAGTTCAGGATGCTCACAGCTAAGGGTCATTGGACAGGAGATGAAGGGGGCAGGATCTGCTCAGGTAGTCATGGGACACGACCTACAGAGACGTAGGGCATGAAGGAGGGACTTGTCCACACCTGTGCTTAGAATGGCCACTGCCTGAGTATGTATGGGAAAGCTGGAATCAGAGAAACCCATTGGGACTCTGGCCACATAGGGGAGAGACAGATGATAAAAGCCCTGAACAATAGGCACATAGAGGGGACATGAGCATAGACCCCAGAGAACATGGGAAGGATTAGATGAGTGAGGGATAATCAAGAATATGAAATGACACATTTTCTCCTGGGCACGGAGATGGTAGTGCTGTTCATACACGTGGGGGGCATAAAGAAGGATGAGAAAATACATAATTAAGTGACTTAGCCTTTGTATTTCAAGGTGTTCTAGTTTGATAGGACAGTATCTGATCATTCATCATTTTCTTTTAAGATTTATGTATTTGTTTTAGAGAGAGCAATCAGGGAAGGGCAGAGAGACAGGGAGAGAGAGAACCCTAAGCAGATTCCCCACTGAGCATGGAGCCTGACGGTTCTCTGATCTCATGACCCTGAGAGTAGGACCTGAGCTAAAACTAAGAGTTGGATTCTCAACCAACAGAACCATCCAGATACCAGATGAACCCCTGATTCATTATTTTTTAAGTAAACATTGACTTTGTGCCTACTATGTGTCCGTTTCTTTGCTCTGGACAGGGTAGGGTGAGTGGGGTGTGCAGCCTGGTGAATCAAAGCCATAGGGAGTGTGCAGTCTTTACAGGGAGATGAGCTGTGTTAAAGGTAGAAAGACTGCAGCTTGGGGCAGAATATGAGCGATACTTTTCCAGTACCACAGCTTACAGGAAAAGAGGGAACATCCCAGAGACAGTCTCTAGTCGAGTTTGGCTGCAATGCAGCATGGCCGGGAAGGAGATGGTAAGATTGTGAAATGGGTGGGTCCATATTGCCACACCAGTCAAATACCACACTTAGAAGTTTGTACTGGTTTGGGGGCCTTTTGGTTTTGTTTTTGTTCGTGTGGTTTTTTTGTTTGTTTTGTTTTTCGTTTTTGGCAACAAGTGATATGATCAGTAGGCTTTTGAACCAGAATCCATGAGTGAATTAAGTGCGGTTCAAAATTAAGAATCTCTTTCTTTCCTCATTGTCTGTGGGATACCTTCATGGTGTACCATCCTTACTCATTTCCAGGATCCTGAAATTGAGCTCTCCATATGGTTTTCTGTTCAGACCTTCAAGCTCTCTATAATGCACAGACTGCATTACAAGTGTCTGAAAGTTGAAGTTTCAGTGAAACAGGCTCTTTCTAATAAATGATAAAGCCCACAGTAGGTCAGGTAGGAGCAGAGTGGAGGTCGGTAGTGGAGGAGGCTCTCATGCTGTCAGCAGAGTGTGCTGAGGACATCACTGGTACCCTAGCATTTGTGACCAGGGAGGACATCTATAGCCATAAAAGATCATTACAAGAGACTGGTCATGGGTAGCAAGCTACTTCTGGAGAGCTTCCTTTTTGCATTGAATAAGAGGAGTTGTCATGCAGTCAGCAGAGTGTGCTGAGGAAATCACCAGTACCTTAGCATCTGTGGCCAAGGAGGCCATCTATAGCTGTGGAAGACCCATTACAAAAGACTGGGCATGGGGAGCAAGCTACCTCCGGAGAGCTTCCTTTTTGCGTTGAATAAATAAGACTTGCCTTTTCACAATAAAACACTATTGTTTCTTTCATTTACATGTTCCATGGAAATGACCTCAGAAAATTTTGTGACATCAGGTAAGCTGTAGCCTGAGACCCTAGCTTCCTTCTCAGCTCTGCTCACACCTTTGCTCAACGGAGCCAATGGGAGTGGTGCCTCTTGCCTTAAGCCCTGTCTGCCTTTGGTTCCTTGGGCTGTCCTCAAAGTCACATTCTGTTGGCTCAGAGGCACTCCATTTCTCCATCCTCTTTCCCTTCCCTCTGAAGGTCAACTATCAGAGATGTTACATCCATTAGATTAAGGAGGGATGGGACTTGTGTCCACTCAGGATATTCATGGGCCGGGGAGGAAGAGAACAGCTACATCTTTCAGTAAGAAGAAGAAAAACGACCATCTGGAGTGAGCAATTTCACATCCAGGTCAATACCTTGAGGAAACTCCTACTTGTGTTGCAGAAGAAAACTGAGAATTCTGGAACAAAGCACAGGAAATAGATCCCATGTTCATCAAATGAAAGATTGATAAGTTAGGGTATATATGTACAGGGGGTTACTGCACCATATGGGCAGCTATGCACATTGGCAGGGATAAATGGCACTGTGGAATAAAAAAAAAAAAAACAAGTCAAAAATGAGAATTTCATTTACAGAATGGCTTGAAAATGAGAGAAAATGAGATATGACTGCATATTTGGTTGTTTCTCTTGAGAAAGTTATCTCTGTGGTGCAAAAGAGGCATCCTGAGAAATATACATGAGAGACCTAACAATGATGGAAATTGTCCGGTCTCGTAAATAAGGTTTTGGATAGACAAATACTTAATTTTCATATTTTAACATTTCTGAAAGGATGATCTCTAGGTGACATTTGTTATCATTGCCTTAGAAATAAATGATTTATCAGCTTTGGTTTTCATGTAGTTACAAAAGTAATATGTGTCAAAAATTAGACTGAAGGATAACTTTTAATGAGTATGGAATACAAATCAGTAACAAATCATTGTATTAGTTGGCAACATTTTTTCTTTGTTATGATGTATAAAATAATATCTTTGGAACTGATAGTATTATCCTTCAAGTGAAATACTGATTTTTGCTTTAATCTATACATGTATGATATATATATATACACACACACACACATATATATACACTTTATTGCATATATGATATATTTTATGGTAAAGAATCTGTTGTCTGTCTTCCTACCTTCATCTTTGTAAAGATACAGATAACTTTAATTTAGGACCACAGGACTGGGAAATATGAGGGATTGAGGCAAAGACTACTAGTTCACCACTCATTGTCCATTCTTACTTTCCCTACTAATGACCTTAATTTAATTGGGAACAAGACTCCCCATGTCCACAATAGCCTTGGCTTCTTACTGCCTGAGGACAATTAGAGAAGGATGCATAATTTATTAATATTACTGGTAGATGTACCACTTTGTTGAGATGAACCTCTTCATTTTCCATGAGGTTTTAAAATTATATATATGTTTTTAAATTATATTTTAATGACCTATATTAACTATCTTTTTTTTTTTTTTTGAGATGTTAAGATTTTCCATTTCCTTTTATTTGTCAGACACTGTGGCATTATATTCTGGTTAACGGAGTAATATGGGACTCCAGATCTTGAATACATCCTATGGATAAAGCTGATTTTTGGGTTTTTATATGACCTGGATTGGTTCAGCCATAGGTCCTACCTGCCCCCTGTTGGTTTTCCTTTGCACATCAATGCGATTTAAAAATATTTCTGGTGTGATTATTATCTATCCCACACAGGCATTAGTGTGGATGATTTGGAGTGTCTGTGGCAGTTTAATGCACACTTTTGTCCTCAAAGATTTGGATATGCTCTTTACTTTTAGATTCAGGCATCTGCAGCCTGTATAGGAGCTTAGTTGATATACAAATTCATGGGATTGCTTGTGTATCTCAGCTATGTCTGCAACATTTTTATGTTCCAAGGGGGCCTTTTCCTTGTCTTCTTACTAGTCATTGGGACTTAGTTACCTTGCTCTTATGGGCACTTCCCACAACTATGTCTGTCTCCCTGAATGAAAGACCAACAGGATGCTTGCTTCCCATATGATTGGGATCAGAGAGCCTGTAGTCAAAGAGAAGTGTTTTGCTTGGATCCCATTTTATGTGCACTGTTGGCACTGGTGCTACAGGATCGCCTAGGCTCTGGGACAGAACAGAAAAAAGAGAGAAAGAATGTCCACCACTCACTCTAACCTGAAAAGTACTGTATTTTACTTCTCCATACAGAAGTGCATAGCTTCTCTTAGACTTCTGTCTGTCAGTTGTCAATGTGAAGTTCTGGGTTTCAGGCTTATTTTGAGTACAGGCTAAGAGAAACCAGAAGATTAAAATAATATAATAATAATAATAAAATAAGCAAATATTTGTTAAGTACTTCAATATATTTTCCTTAAGCATTTCATTGTGTATCTACAAAATAAATAAAATTTATAAAACCACTGTGACAGTTTTATTGCCAATAAAGTTAACAGTGATTCCTTAATATTTTGGTAACTAGTCAAATTTTCTTAATCATCTCACGGTATTTTCAGTAGGGTCATGGTAAATAAGATCAAAACTGGATCAATGCCTTTTATTTAGTTTATATTTCACTTCATTTTATGGTAAAACATGTATTTGTAAGTAATCTATGAGAAATATGTATTCTGCCATTGCTTTGTGCAATGTTTACTAAGTATCAGAATTTTATGCTAAAATTTCATCTTTGTACTCTTACCAATTGATAGAGATTGGAGTATTTGGTAATAATCATAGATATGTCTGTTTTGCCTTCCAGTTCCATCAGTTTTGTTTTGTTTTTATGTTTCATTTTGTTTTACCTCCATGTATTTTGAAGGTTGTCTATTTGATGCATAAACATTTAGGATTGCTCTCTTTTTTGGGATAAATTGTTCCTTTGATGATTTAAAATGGCGCTCTTTATTTCTGATGATATTCTACTCTCTGAAATCTGATTTTCCCGATTTGAATAGAGCCAGACCAGCTGTTTGGGTATTAGTATTAGCATGGTATATTTTCCCATCCTTTTCTTTTTAGTAAGTTTGTTTCTCCACAGTGAGTTTCTTAAAT
Organism: Mustela nivalis; assembly: GCF_964662115.1. Lineage (NCBI taxonomy): Eukaryota > Metazoa > Chordata > Mammalia > Carnivora > Mustelidae > Mustela > Mustela nivalis. The sequence goes on along the minus strand of NC_139022.1, from coordinate 3,977,803 downwards.
ACAGAATATAGTTGGGTCATGTTTATTTGTTGATTTTATTTATTTTATTTTTTAAACATTTTTTCCCTTAAGATTTGCCTATCTATTTGAGAGTGAGCAAGCAAGTAGGGGAAGGGGGCGGGGGGGAGTGAGAATCTTAAGCAGACTCCCCACTGAGCACAGAGCTGAGAGCAGGGCTCCATGACATGACCCATGAAATTGTGACCTGAGTCGAAACCAAGAGTCATGCTTAAACAACTGAGCCACCCAGGAACTCCAGATCATGTTTATGTTTATTTTTATCTAATTTAACATTTTTTTTTTTTTTTTGAGGGAGAGGGAGCAGGGAGGAAGGGACAGAATCGTAAGCAGGCTCCACACTGAGATCATCTCAGTCCCAGATCCCTGAGATCATGACCTGAGCTAAAATCAAGAGGTGGGCACATAACTGACTGAGCCACCCAGGGGTCTTTTAGTTCAGTCACTTGGGCCAGTTCTGTTTAGTTTATAAGTGATATATTTGCGATTAAATGTAATATATATATCTATATATCTATATATATATATATGAGTTTATTTGGTAAAACATGCTAGTTTCCTCATATATATATAATATATTAATATATATTATATTATAGTTATATTATATTATATTATATATAATATATATTATGTTATAGTTTCCTCATATATATATATATTATATATATATTATATATATAATATAATATAATATATATATATATGAGGAAACTAGCATGTTTCCTCAAAACACATAGGTCAAATAGAATATATAATATTATATAATATTATATTATATTTTCTATTTATATAATATAATATAGTATATTTAAAAATTAATATATTATATTAAAATTTTATATTAAAAATTAAAATTATATAAAAATCAATATAAAAATTAATATATTATATTATATTATATTATATATTATATAATATTATATATTCTATTTGACCTATGTGTTTTGTGTTTTGTGTTTCCTTTTTTATCTATTTTTTTGGCCTCATTTTTCATTAAATATTTTTGTGTAATTACATTTATTGCCTGATAGATTCTTTTTTTTTAAGATTTTATTTATTTATTTGGCAGAGATCACAAGTAGACAGAGAGGCAGGCAGAGAGGGAGAGGGAAGCAGGCTCCCCACTGAGCAGAGAGCCCGATGCGGGACTTGATCCCAAGACCCTGAGATCATGACCTGAGCCGAAGGCAGTGGCTTAACCCACTGAGCTACCCAGGCGCCCTGCCTGATAGATTCTTAAATAAAATGTTTATAGTAAACATATTTCTAATTAGACTAATTAAACATATTTATAATTATACTAATTAGTCTAATTTCAAGTGGCACTACGTTACTTCAGTTACAGCTAAAAACCATGCAGAAATTTACATCCATTTCCCCATCTTCTAGATTTTGCACTATACTTGATATATATTTCCCTTTCACTTAAATTAGAAAAGCCACATCACTACTATGTTACTCATTTTCTGTTAAGCATTCCTTTATTTTCTGAAGATATGTAAATATTAAAATATTGCTATCTCTACTTTTCTTGTTTTTCATATTTTCCTTTTTTAGATCCTGATCTCTCTATCTGCTAGTTTCCTCATAATCAGAGAACATTTATTTGGTTTTCTCAAATTGACCTCATTGACATTTATTAAATATTCCATTCAAGGGCAACAAAATGTACATTCACCTCAAGTGCACATAAAACATTTAATAAAATAAGCCTATTTTTTCCTCAGGTTTTTATTTAAATTCCAGTTAGTTAACAGAGTGTAAAATTAGTTTCTGGTGTACAATACAGTGATACAATACTTCCATGCAGAACCCTATGCTCATCACAAAAAGTGCATTCCTTAAACCCTATCACCTATTTTTTTTTAAATATTTTATTTATTTTAGAGAAACAGAGTGTGAGAGAGAGTGCAAGCAGGGGCAGGGAGAGAGGGAGCAGCAGACTCACCACTGAGTAGGAAGTCTGATGTAGGGCTTGATCCCAGAACCCTGGGATCATGATCTGAGCTGAAGGCAGAAAACAGAGTGCCCCCCATAACCTATTTAACCCATCTCCCCACCCGCCAGCCTTCCACTAACTCTCAGTTTGTTCTCTATATTTTAGAGTCTATTTCTTAGGTTGCCTCTCTCTCTCTCTTTTTCCCCCTTTGCTCATTTGTTTTGTTTCCTATATTCGATATATGAGTGAAATCATAGCATTTGTCTTTCTCTGGCTAACTTATTTTGCTTTTCCTAATATTCTCTAGTTCCATCCATGTCCCTGCAAATGGAAGGATTTCATTCTTTTTTTTATTAATTTATTTATTTTCAGCATAACAGTATTCATTATTTTTTCACCACACCCAGTGCTTCATGCAATCCATGCCCTCTATAATACCCACCACCTGGTACCCCAACCTCCCACGCCCCCGCCACTTCAAACCCCTCAGATTGTTTTTCAGAGTCCATAGTCTCTTGTGATTCACCTCCCCTTCCAATTTACCCCAACACTCTTCTCCTCTCTAACACCCCCTGTCCTCCATGCTATTTGTTATGCTCCACAAATAATTAAGACCATATGATAATTGACTCTCTCTGCTTGACTTATTTCACTCAGCATAATCTCTTCCAGTCCGGTCCATGTTGATACAAAAGTTGGGTATTCGTCCTTTCTGATGGAGGCATAATTCTCCATCGTGTATATGGACCACATCTTCCTTATCCATTCGTCCATTGAAGGGCATCTTGGTTCTTTCCATAGTTTGGCAACTGTGGCCATTGCTGCTATAAACATTAGGGTACAGATGGCCCTTCTTTTCACAGTATCTGTATCCTTGGTGTAAATACCCAGGAGTGCAATGGCAGGGTCATAGGGAAGTTCTATTTTTAATTTCTTGAGGAATCTCTTCACTGTTCTCCAAAGAGGCTGCACCAACTTGCATTCCCACCACCAGTGGAAGAGGGTTCCCCTTTCTCCACATCTTCTCCAACACATGTTGTTTCCTGTTTTGTTAATTTTGGCCATTCTAACTGGTGTAAGGTGATATCTCAATGTGGTTTTAATTTGAATCTCCATGAGGGCTAATGATGATGAACATTTTTTCATGTGTCTGATAGCCATTTGTATGTCTTGATTGGAGAAGTGTCTGTTCATAACTTCTGCCCATTTTTTGATATGTTTGCCTGTTTCGTGTGTGTTGAGTTTGAGGAGTTCATTATAGATCCTGGATATCAACCTTTTCTCTGTACTGTCATTTGCAAATATCTTCTCCCATTCCGTGGGTTGCCTCTTTGTTTTCTTGACTCTTTCCTTTGCTGTGCAGAAGCTTTTGATTTTGATGAAGTCCCAAAAGTTCATCTTCGCTTTTGTTTCCTTTGCCCTAACATTGTGAACATCCTGTCTGGTCGCTTTCAGTTTGGCCCTAATCAATTCTGTTTTGTCATCCATGGCTTTCTCCAACCTAGCTATTGCCTGGATAATTGTTAGCATAATTGTCTATGCTGATAGCCATTAGCTCTGTTGCAGAAGGTCCATCCTCTGTAATTTTCTTCTGTTGGGCATTCCTCCTCCTAGTCATTTTGGTGGGAGATGACTGAACAGATGTAGCTGGATGTATCAACTGTGGTGCAGTCAAGGTGCATCCTGGAGCACTTCTGAGCAATCAGGATTCCCCACCCAATTGATAGACATAAGAAAAGAAAAAGAAAAAGAAAGAAAGAAAAGAGAGAGAGAGAGACAAGAAAGAAAGGGAAGATGAAAGAGAAGTTTCAGCCCAGATGGGCTCCAAGGTAAGACTTATGTAGTTGACAAAGAAAAACAGACAAACAAAAAGACTGATACAAGTATATGACAAGAGAAAAAAATATATATGCAAATAAAGGAAGAACCTTGTCAAAAAGAACCCCAAGTGTAAGATTTATATGCTATCAGGACAAACAGAAAAACACAGAAACACTGATGGAAGAAGAAGATGGGAGAGTGGTTATAAATTCTCAGTGGGTGCGAGGAAGGTTGTTTTGATTCTTCCTTGGTGTATCTTGATATCTTTGTTGAAGGACTCAACTTTCCTAAGATAAAGGGGATTAAAAATTGGTTTAGCTATAGAGGTATTATTGATTTGGAAAAGGGGATTGCCTTGAATTTTAACTCTATATGAATATTAGAAGATAAAAATAAAATGGAGTAAACTAGAATAAACTAAACTAAAATTTAAAAAAAGGAATTCAAAAAATAGAAATGCAAAAGAGAAACACAGGTGTATGTATCAAAAAGTTCAGGTTAGATGGGGATTATGGAATTTGATGTACTGTACAGTTCGCTGTGATGGTAAATAGGTTCAAAAAATTACCTATTTGTAAAAAAAAAAAAAAAAATGAACCAAAATAGTGTGAACGAGTGAAAAATAAAAGTTTTCCTGTGAAGTAGTGGTTGTTCTCTTGCAGTCCTTTTTTTTTTTTTTCTCTTTTTTTTTTCTTTCTTGGTTTCTTTTCTCGGGGAGGGGCCTGTCACGTGGGTTGTCAATCAATGCTGTTTCCTGAGTTAAGTCCTCCTGCCCCCCTCAAGGGAGTGGGTTCTAAGGAAACTGGTTTTTTTTCAGGCTTTTGTTCTCTGGTGGTTTTTACGTTTGTTCACTTTTTTTTCTCACTTTTAGTGCTTTTGATGGTTTTTGTAGTTTTAGAGGAAAACAAACCACACCCTGATCTCCCTCTCAGAGAGAAGCCTCAATCTGGGTGCAGAGCCTAAATAAGTTCCCCCTTGGCTCCTGGCAGAGCAGGTTCCAAGTCTTGGTCCCTGGGGATGCAGGATCTTTTGCTTGTACCCAAAGCCGAGGCAGTGGCAGCTTCTGGAAACTCCTGATCGCCATAGAGGTTCCAAGCAGCAATCACACACAGAGATTTTCCCGCTGGCCCGGGCTGGGAGTGCCTGGTCTTTCTGGGTCTAAGAGTGTCAGACTTGAGCACACATATTTCAGGGGTGGCTATGGGTAGTGCCCATGCGTCTCAGGCATTGAGAATGAGGCGCATGTCCGAAAGCACCAGGCCGGGCTTTTGCACACCTCTATCAGGGGAGAGATTGGGGCGCATGTCTTAGGCTCTGAAACAATGGCGTGGGTCAAAGAGCACAGGTCAGGCCTTTGTAACTCTCACAGGGGAGTATGAGGGATGTGCAGGCATATCTCAGGCTTTGTAGCAGGGCTCGGGCGTTCTCCGATCGGCGTGGCTCCCATCTCCTCACAGGAGCTCAAACCCAGGCCTTCTCGGGCGCACTGCTGGCTTAGGGACCAAGAGCTTGTTTCTCCACTGCACTCTCTCTGCCTCAGCACCAGGGGAGGCCATACTGTGACCGGGGACTTAAGCCCCTTTACTTAGCCGCACCGATTCCCACAATTTCCCCCACGATCCTTTGCTCTTTCGGAGTGTTTTCAACCAGTCTCCAAGTTAATGCTAGTCCCCAGACACAGGGCACTCTCGCTCGTATTGGGGTATTACTTTCCAACCAGTCACCTCTGGTACTCCCTCCCCCTTTTGTTTATCTTCCGATATCAGTTCGCCCTTCCCACTCCACTTTACCTGCCCATTGTCTTCTTCTGCTCCGGTAGAGATCCAGACATGTATAATTCTGATTTCAGACTGATTTCATGAGTGATAGTAGTTTTCTGGAAGGTAATCAGTTCACTTTAGGGTGCAGGTTGAAAGGGAGCCTCCTCCTACTTCCCCACCATCTTGTCTCCCCTTTCATTCTTTTTTAATGCCTGAGTAATATTCCATTCATTTATCCATTCATCAGTTGATGGGCTCCTTGGCTATTGTAGATAATGCTGTCATATACATCATTTTTTGTATTCTTTGTTCAAATACCTAATAGTGTATTTCCGGTATCACAGGGTAGTTCTACTTATAAATTTTTGATGAAACTTCATACTTCTTCTACAGTGGCTGCACCAGGATGCATTCCCTCCAGCTGTGAAAGAAGGTTCCCCTTTGGAGAACATCTTTTAAAATTTCTTGTTTTTCAGGTGTGATGAATTATTTTAGCATTTATATGACAGAATAATCTCTGTATTTGCATCTTTTTGGGGTAAGTTTTGCTAGATCAAGTATTCCATATATATTTTTAAAAATTTAGTACTTTAAATAAAATACTGTTTTTCACTCACACTATTTCCATTGAAATTTCACTCATATGTGGAATTTAGGAAACAAAATGAGCCAAGGGAAAAACTATTGAGACAAATCAGAAACCAGACTCTTAATTGTAAAGAAGAAACTGATGGTTACCAGAGAGAAGGGGTGGTTGATGGGCTAAGTAGATAATGGTACTTAAGGAGTTGACTTGTGGTGAGTACTGGGTGTTGCATGAAGTGTTGAATCACTTTATGGTACACCTGAAACTAATACAACATTGTATGTTGACTAATTGAATTTAAAACAAGAATTGAAAAAAAAATAATGCTTTTTCCTTCAATTTAATTTAATAACCCAAAATCCTATTACAGTATTACTGGTTTTTAAATGTAACCATATACTTACCTTCACCTATGTGTTCTATACTTTGATATGTTTTCATGTCACTGAATATTGTTCTTTAATTTCATCCTGAAGAAATCCCTCAGCATTTCTTGCAAGGCACACCTAGTGGTGAACTTGCCTCAACTTTTGTCCATGAAATTATTTATTTGCCTTTTGTATCTAAAGGATAACATTGTTAGACAGAGCAGTTTTGTCTGGAAGTTGATTTCTTTCAACATTTTGAATATGCCATTCAATTCCCCCTTGACATTAGGGTTTCTGCCAAGAAATCCACTGATAGCCTCAGGAGTTTCAGTATATTTTTCTCTGGCTGCTTTTAGGATTTTTTTTTCATGGATAATTGACTGTTTCATCATTTTATGTCTTAGAGAAGGTTGTTTTGAATTGCGATAATAGGATGATATATTAGTTTTGTGAACCTGGGTGTCCAATTGTCTTCACAAGTTTGATAAGCTCTCAGAAATAATACATATTTTTAAAAAGATTTTATTTGTTTATTTGACAGAGATCACAGGTAGGCAGAGAAGCAGACGGGGGGGGGAGCAGTCTCCCTCCTGAGCAGAGAGCCCCATTTGGGGCTCAATCCCAGGACCCTGGGATCACGACCTGAGCTGAAGGCAGAGGCTTTAACCCACTGAGCCACCCAGGTGCCCCACTAACACATATTTTTAAGTAAAACAAAATACAAAATAACACATATTTTTAAGTAAATTTCTGCCCCTTTCTATTCTCCTTCTGGAATTCCAGTGATTCTATTTGTACATTTTCTTTGTTAGTGTTCCATACATCTGTAGTCTTTCTCCACTGCTTTTCTCTATTTATCTATTTTTTTTCTATTTACGTATTTATTGTTAATTTTCTCTTGATTGGTTTATTTCCAAGTTCCTATTCTGTAGCTCACTAATTCTGTCTTCCATTTGGTATTCTTTGATTTTGATGCTGTTTATTTCACTGTTCATTCCATTTACTAAAATCTTCAGCTGCATAATTTCTGTTTCTTCATTGTAGAAGTACTATTCTTCCATATATTGTTTCCATGATATCATTCAATTTTCTTTTTGCTTTCTTGTAGCTCTTGAGTTCCCTAAGAATGGTTTTTTTCCCCCCAAGATTTATGTATTTAGAGAAAGAGAGCATGGGAGGGGTGCAGTGGAGGGGGCATCTTAAGCATCCTCTGCACTGAGTACTGAGTCCCACAAGGGGCTCAATCTCAAGACACTGACATCACGACCTGAGCCAAAACCAAGAGTCAGATGCTCCACCAACTATGCCACTAGGTGCCTCTCAAAATAGCTATTTCAAATTCTGTATCTGTCAGATAGCTACATTTTCTGTCTTTCAGAGTTTAATTATTTGAGGCTTAGTGTTAGCTTCTGGCATTGGCAGGTTTCCTTGATTCTTCATGTGACTTGCGGTTGTTTGTTTGTTTTCATTTTTGTTTTTCCTTTGAAGGAGCAGACATCTTCTCAGTACTTTCCTGGGCAGTGGGATACACTGTTAGTCCTGCTAGATATTGGCTTTCTCTGATTTTCTATGGATGGACTGCACCACACTTCTTGCTTCCCCTTGTGGTAGAATTGGTAAGCATTTTATGTCTTTTCTGGTTGTTCACCCACCTGGTGTCTGGAAAGTTCTCCTTTTTCCACAGTGTAGTTTGCAGTTTCTAACCTCCTACAGAGCCTGGTCTGATGTTCCTGGAGCTCATTCTCACTACTGCACTCAGGAGCACATAGAGGGAGGGAGCTTGCCTCAGAATGAAGGAAGGTGTGTGTGTACACATGGGGCATTGGGCAGACTGGCAGGCCTGGGGAGGCCTGAAGTTCACTGAGGGCCTGGTGCATGGGCTTCCTCCTGAGGATTCACACAGTAAGTTGACTTAAAGGCCCTCCCTGTCCAGGATCCTCACATGAGTGCTTATTCTTTTGCTTTTTTTTTTTTTTTTTAAATTAGGATTCAACACTCCTGTGTCTATTTCAGCAGATATGAAAAAAACCAAGTGTCCATTGATAGACAAATGGATAAAGAAGATGTGGCATATGTATAAATATAATGGAATATTCCTCAGCCATAAAAATAATGTCTTGCAATTTATGACAATATGTATTGACATAAGGAGTGTTATGCTAAGATGAATAAGCCAGGCAGAGAAAAATAACATGTAGCTTTTGACAGAAGACCTTAGAAAAGGTCTTCCGCATTGACATAACGTGGTGTTATATTAGCTTCTTGGAATTGTATGCCCAGTCTTTTCCCAATTTGGGAAATTCCTGTCTTCTATTTCCCTATTTCTGCCTCCTTCTCTGTTTCTCATTCTTCTTGGGTACCCACAATTATTTAATTTATTTTTAATTTATTTAATTTAATTTATTTTTTCAAGTTTTTATGTAAATTCCATTTAGCTAACATATAGTGCAATATTCATTTCAGGAGTAGAATTTAGTGATTCATTACTTGAGTACAGCACCCAGTGCTCATCACAAGACGTACCCTCCTTGATATCTGTGATTCTTGTGTTGGCTTTATAATTAATTATGATAACTACTGCAGAGTTTCTTCACTTCTTTTAAATTTATGTCTCTCCTCTTCTATTTGCATTATTTAAATCCTCTCTTCCAGATAACTTTTCTGTCTCCCATCTGATCTGCTCATACTGATGGCAGGAATCGTGTTCTTTCTCTTGTCAGGGTCTGCCTTTTTCCTTTTCCTTGCTGTGTCCTTGTCACAGAGGTCTCTTCTCAGAAATCTGGGTGTTGCTGAACAGCAAAGGGACCTCCAACTGCAGCCCACACAGCTTGACAGACTTTCACTTACCACTTTAATTTTCCACCTGTGATGCTGCTGCCATTGCTGCTGCCTCCATCAGCACCACTTCTACTGGTGCCACTGCGACTGGTGAGCTCTTTGGCGTACCTCTTTTCTTCTCTCTCTCTTTTTTCTTCTCACCCTATTGGAAGTAGAGAGGGACTTTTCTCAGATGTTTAGTATTGGAATGTGGTTGAACTCCTGAAGGTAAATCTCACAATATTTCAGTGCCATTCTTAAGACAAAAATGTCCTTAGAGTTAATTAACTGTCTGCATTAACACTCCAGCAACTAATAAATTAGCATTTTAGCCCTCCCTATCCAGACTGGTTCCCTTGGTAGTTTCTGCTTTTGAGCCTCCGGTCTGTTAAGTTACGACTCTACATATTTACCTATCTCTTCTGTCTTGGGGGGCAATAGCTTGCCCTATGTTCACTCTTCTCTGGATTAGAGAATCTTGTTGATTTTCCAGTCTGTTCAGCTTTTTACTTAGTGTTAGCAAGCAGTGGTCACTTCTAAACTTCTTATGTACAACTGGAAACCAGAAGTCATTTCCTCAATTAATTTTTGAAATTAAATAATTTTTAACTTTAATTAGCTATTTATATACCAAATCTGTTCCAACAAAAATTGAGGTAATCAGTGCCTTTCAGGATAATGTTGAGAAATTCTAAATTAAATGATCTCCAAATTTCCCCTTTTTCCAAAATGGAAAGCTTGTGTGCTTTTCCTTTTCTCTATCTTATATCACATTTGGCATGTTTATTTTTCTTTTTCTGCAGTGGCTCAATGTTACCACACATTCTGTTCCTTAACTTTTCATCTGCTTCTGTCTGGAAACTAGGTTAATAAGCATGCACCACTGTATTTGGGAAAAAAAGAGATTCTTACAGGATGCCTGGGTGGCTAAGTTGTTTAAGTGTTTCCCTGCTCAGGGGGATCTGCTTCTCCATCTGCCTGCCCCTCCCCATGATTGCATTCTCTTTTTCTCTGATGAATAAATAAATAAAATCTTTTTAAAGCCTCTTAGATAATTCCCTATTGAATTCAAATTAAAAGAGGCCAAAGGTTGGGGTGCATGTGGAAAATTATTTTGTTGAGTTGTTGACCTCTCTTTTTATTAAATTGATAAAGCTTCTGGGAATGAGAAACAGATGCTTCTCTCCATTAATTTTCAAGACTCAAGAACATGGCCTGTAGGAAACATATTTTTCAAGTGTTCTCAGTCTGTGATCCCAAAAGGAGCCCTCTAAAAATGCTTTGTAGAGAAGCTACAGCACACAGGCCAATGAAAAACTACAAAGGGATTGAAACAAAAGGGATAGGGAAATTCATAGTATTTGCATATATCTCCATGAAACTTGCTTGCCCCTGTAGAGCAGTTGAAACTGGGAGGAAGTTCCCATAGCAAAATCCCTCCCCTGGGATTAAAAGAAAGAAAGGACTGTATAGTCAATATTCTCCTTGTCTTGGGGGAGTCCTGGGACTGGTTTCTGTATAGCTCCACTAAAAGTGATTATGGGGCCTGGAGCAGAATTTGGAAGCTGCTAGAACAACTTTATAGCTACAGTTCTACAAGTGGACAACAGAGGGAATGAGAAATCAGAAACAATGCAGAAGCTTTTTATCTTGATGGAGTTCCAAAAGTTCATTTTCGCTTTTGATTCGTTTGCCTTTGGAGACATGTATTGAAAGAAGTTGCTGTGGCCGATGTCAAAGAGGTTACTGCCTATGCTCTCCTCTAGGATATTGATGGACTTCTGTTTCACATTGAGGTCTTTCATCCATTTTTAGTTTATCTTTGTCTATGTATGGTGTAAGAGAATGGTTGAGTTTCATTCCTCTACACATAGCTCTCCAATTTCTCCAGCACCATTTATTGAAGAGACTGTCTTTTTTCCACTGGGTATTTTTTTCCTACTTTGTTGAAAATTATTTGACCATAGAGTTACAATCCATATGTAGACTCTCTCCTCAGTTCCATTGGTCTACATGTCTGTTTCTGGGCCATTACCATGCTGTCTTGGTGATCACAGCTTTGTAGTAAAGCTTGAAATCAAGCAACATGGTTCCCCCAGTTTTGTGTTTCTTTTTCAACATTTCCTTGGTGATTCAGGTCTCTTCTGGTTCCATCCAAGTTTTAGAATTTTTGTTCCAGATATTTGAAAAATGCCAGTGGAAACTTGATGAGTTTGGTTTTGAAAGTGTAGATTGCTCTGGATAACATAGACATTTTCACAAAATTTATTCTTTTCATACATGAGTGGATGTTTTTCCATCTTTTTGTGTCCACACAGCCAAGAAGCTTCTGCACAGCAAAGGAAACAGTCAACCAAACAAAGAAGCAACCCATGGGAAGGGAGAAGATATTTGCAATGACATTACAGATAAAGGGCTGGTATCTAAGCTTTATAAAGAACTTCTCAAACTCAACACCCAGAAAACAAGTAAGTAAAAAATGGGCAGAAGACATGAACAGACACTTCGCCAAAGAAGACACATGAATGACTAACAGAGACAGGAAAAAACATTCCTCATCATTAGTTATCAAGGAGATTCAAATCAAAACCACACTGGGATACAATCTTATACCAGTCAGAGTGGCTAAAATCAACAAGACAGGAAACAACAATTGTTGGCGAGGATTTGTAGACAAAGGGAACTCTCTTATACTCTTGATGGGAATGCAAGTTGGTGCAGCCACTTTGGAAAGCAGTATGGAGGTTCGTCAAGACGTTAAAAAATAAAGCTACACTATGACCCAGCAATTCCACTACTAGGTATCTTTGCCAAAAGATAAAGATGTGAAAGGAAAGGGCACATGCCTCCCAGTGTTCATAGCAGTAATGTTCACATTAGCCAAATTGTGAAGGAACTGAGATGCCTTTCAACAGATGAATGGATAAAGAATATATATTTTATATATACAATGGGATATTATTCAGCCATTAGAAAGAGTGAACACCCACCCATTGCACTGACATGGGCAGAACTGGAGGGTATTATGTTAAGTAAAATAACTCAAGAAGAGAAAGACAATTCTCCTATGGTCTCACTTATACATGGAACATAAGGAATAGCATAGAGGACATTAGGAGAATGAAGGGAAAAATGAAGGCGGGGTCAGAGGGGGAGATGAACCATGAGAGACTATGGACACCAGGAAACAAACTGAGGGTTTTAGAGGGGAGGGAGGTAGGGGGATGGGTTAGCTCCATGATGGGTATTAAGGGCGATGCATATTGCATGGAGCAGTGGGTGTTACATGCAAACAATGAATCATAGAACACTACATCAAACACTAATGAAGTACTGTATGTAATGAAATACATCAAACACTAATGAAGTACTGAATCATGGAACATTGCATCAAACACCAATGACTAATATGGCATAATAAAGAAAAATCAGAAAGTTTCAGTAGCTGAGATAAATGGTTGTTTATTCAAATGCCCAAATCTCACTAACAGATGACAATACATTAAAAAAAATAGAAACAAGGTCCCCCAAAAGAGTAGAATAATACTACATACACCAAACCTATAGGAAAGCATATTTATAATATTTCTGAAAAAGCATTTAAAGTATTCTTCATAAAGATTCTCAATGAACTAAAGGGGAGTGCATCTAGGTAAACATATCAGGAAAATATTACATGAGCAGATTGAGAATATCAACTAAGAGACTGACACTACAAAAAAAAAAAAAAAAAAAAAACTAATTCTGAAGCTGAAAAATAAACTGAGCTGAAAGTGCCCATAAAGACAGGACATTTGAAATCTTTGAGTCAGAGAAAGAAAAATATATGATTTCAATTATATGTGGAATTGAAGAAACAAATGAGCAAACTAACAAACAAAACAAAACAAAAAACAACACAGAAACCAACCAAGAAGCAGACACTTAAATCTAGAGAACAAACTGATAGTTGGGGGATGGGTAGAACAGGTCACAGGAATGAAGGAGCGCACATGTGATGAGCACTGGGTATTGTAGGAAGTGTTGAAATCACTAAATTGTACACGTGCAACTAATTTTACACTCTATGTTAACCAAGTGTAATTTAAATAAAAACTAAAACAAAATTTTATTACCATAATCAATAGCATCTAGGTTTTTCCCATGTTCTGGAAGTTTAATAGTTTTCCATATTTATGTTTATGGTCCATTTTAAGAAAAATTTTAAAGGATTTTATTTATTGATTTGAAAGAGCAAGACACAGGGAGAGGGAATGCAAGCAGGGCTGGGGAAGAGGGAGAAGCAGACACTCTGCTGAGCAGAGAGCCTGATGCGAGTCTTGATCCTAGGACTCTGGGATTATGACTGGAGCCAAAGGCCTAGTGCCCCTTAAGTAAATTTTTAAAACGGGATAAAGTCAGTGTCTAGAACTTTTTTTTTCTTTTGCATGCAGATGTCCAGTTGTTACAACATCATTTGTTAAAATATTATTGTTTTTCTAATGTACTGACTTTTTCCAAGATTGGTTGATTATATTACATATTTATTATGTGTTTTTAAGAACCTATTTCTTTCTCTTTTTTTTTAAAGAACCTATTTATGATCTATTTTCTTCCAAAGGTCTATTTAGTTTTTTTGCAAATACCATGTTGTCTTGAACAACAAAGATTAATAGGAAGTCTTGAATTCAGGTAGCACTAGTTTCCAACTTAGTTTCCAACTTAGATCCTTCGATAATTTTCTAATCATATGATTTTGTTTTATAGTTCTTGAGTTGTAGGGTTTCTTTATATACTCCACATATCATCTCCTTATATTTTTCAAATATTTGTTTTTCAAATATTTTCTATCATTCCATAGTTTGCCTATTCACCCTGGGTGTTTTCTTTCCTGTAAGGAAAAATTCTAGCCTTATGTTTTCACACTTGTCTATTTTTGCTTTTTTCCTTGTTCTTTTGGTGTTATATCCAAGAAATTTTTTATTAACATATAATGTATTATTTGTTTCAGGGGAATAGGTCTGTGATTCATCAATTCACAGGGATCACCATAGCACATACCCTCCCCTATGTCCATTACCAAGTCACCCTATCCACACCACCCTCCTCAACTCCAGCAGCCCTTAGTTTGTTTCCTGAGATTGATTCTCTTCAGGTTTGTCTCCCTCTCTGGTTTTGTCTTGTTTTGTTTTCCCTTCATTCACCAAGATCCTCTTTCTTGTTTCTCAAATTCCTCATATCAGTGAGATCATATGATAATTGCCTTTCTCTGACTTGTTCCAGTTAGCATAATACCCTCTAGTTCCATACACCTTGTTGTAAATGGCAAGATTTTGTTTTTGATCACAGTGTAATATTCCTGTGTGTGTGTGTGTGTGTGTGTATCACATCTTCTTTATTCATTCATCTGTTGATAGACATCTAGGTTCTTTCCATAATTTCCCTATTGCTGATACTGCTGCTATAAACATTCGGGTGCATGTGCCCCTTTGGATCACTACCTCTTTAGGGTAAATATCCACCAGTGCAATTGCTGGGTTATGGGGTAGCTCTATTTTCAACATTTTGAGAAGCCTCCATACTGTTTTCCAGAGTAGCTGCACCAGCTTTCATCACCACCAACAGTGTAGGAGGGTTCCCCTTTCTCTGCATCCTTGCCAACATCTGTCATTTCCTGACTTTAATTCTAGCCATTCTGACTGGTGTGAGGTGGTATCTCATTGTGATTTTGATTTGTATTTTCCTGATGTCGAGTGATGTGGAACACTTTCTCATGTGTTTGTTGGCCATCTGGATGTCTTCTTTGCAGAAATATCTGTTTATGTCCTCTGCCCATTTCTCAATTGGATTATTTGTTCTTTGGGTGTTGAGTTTGAGAAGTTCTTTAGACATTTTGGATACTAGCCCTTTATCTGATATGTCATTTGTGAATATCTATCAGTGTGTCTTTTGGTTTTATTGACTGTTTCCTTTGCTGAGCAAAATCTTTTGATCTTGAAGAAGTCCCAGTAGTTTATTTTTGCCCTTGCTTCTGTTGCCTTTGGCAATGTTTCTGGGAAGAATTTGCTGCAATTGAGGTCAAAGGGGTTGCTGCCTGTGATCTCCGCAAGGATTTTGATGGACTCCTGTCTCATCTGGAGGACTTTCATCCATTTTGAGTTTATTTTTTTGTGTGTAGTGTAAGAAAAAATGGTCATTTTATTCTTCTGCATGTGCCTGTCCAATTTTTCCAACACTGTTTGTTGAAGAGACTGGCTTTTTTCCAATGATCATTAATTCCTGCTTTGTCAAAGATTAGTTGACCATAGAGTAGATGGTCCATTTCTAGGTTCTTTATTAATAGAGATCTCTATCAATCTCTATTGATTTATGTGTCTGTTTTTGTGCCAGTACCATACTGTCTTGTTGATTACAGCTTTGCAATAGAGTTTGAAGGCTGGAATTGTGATGCTGCCAAATTTGGCTTTCTTTTTCAACATTCTTCTGGCTATTCATGGTCTTTTCTAGTTCCATATAAATTTTATAATTATTTGTTTCATTTCTTTGAAAAAATGGATGACATGGTATTTTGAATTAGATGTGTGGATTGTTTTTGGTAGCATAGACATTTTCACAATATTTGTTCTTCCAATCCATGAGCTTGGATCATCTTTCCATTTCTTTGTGTCTTCCTCAATTTCTTTCATGAGTACTTCATAGATTTCTGAGTACATGTTCTTTTCCTCTTTGATTAGGTTTTTCCCAGGTATCTTATGGTTTTGGGTACAATAGTAAATGACATTGACCGCTTAATTTCTCTTTCTTCTCTCTTGCCTTTGGTGTATATAAAAGCCATCTGAACTGCCAAAGAAGAAGTCAAACTCTCACTTTTGCAGATGATATGACACTTTATGTGGAAAAACCAAAAGGCTCCACTCCAAAACTGAGAGAACTCATACAGGAATTCAGTAAAATGTCAGGATGTAAATCAATGTACAGAAATCAGTTGTATTTCTATGCATTCAATTGTTTTTTGTCCAAATTATATATATATTTTTTAATTTTTTATTTTTTATAAACATATATTTTCATCCCCAGGGGTACAGGTCTGTGAATCACCAGGTTTACACACTTCACAGCACTCACCAAAGCACACACCCTCACCAATGTCCATAATCCCACCCCCTTATCCCAAACCCCCTCCCCCCAGCAACCCTCAGTTTGTTTTGTGAGATTAAGAGTCACTTATGGTTTGTCTCCCTCCCAATCCCATCCTGTTTCATTGATTCTTCTCCTACCCACTGAAGCCCCCATGTTGCATCACCACTTCCTCATATCAGGGAGATCATATGATAGTTGTCTTTCTTTGCTTGACTTATTTCACTAAGCATGATATGCTCTAGTTCCATCCATGTTGTCGCAAATGGCAAGATTTCATTTCTTTTGATGGCTGCATAGTATTCCATTGTGTATATATACCACATCTTCTTGATCCATTAGTCTGTTGATGGACATCTAGGTTCTTTCCATAGTTTGGCTATTGTGGACATTGCTGCTATAAACATTCTTTTTTATTTACTACATAAAGGTATGCAACTTTATTTTGTATGTATGTATTTTTCGTTCTTGACTAGTTTATGTGCCTCTGATAGTATAGATTAGATGTGTTTGCTCAGTGAATCAAAGTATGTATCAATCAATAAGGGTTGCTAATATACATTTTTTAAAATATATTAGATAAATTCATATTTACATTTATATTATATTATATTTAAATATTTTATATTTATATACATTATATTATACTTATATTTTATAATTTTCTTACATATTTAAATATGTTTATTAAATGTATAAAGTAGTTACCACAATTCAGTTTGATAATCAGTAATCAGTTTGATATCAGTAATGATCTATCTCCTATGGTTTTTGAAAAGTTATAAAAAAACTGCACTTTTTAGAAGAATCCCTAATACAACATGAGTATTAAATAAATGTATATGGTGGTGATGATGATGAGGATGAAGATGATGATGATGATGATGATGAAGAGATGAAAACACATCCCATGACATTATACTGCAATTAAAGGACTGATTCCTGTCAATAGCATCTGCAATAATTTTGCTGATTTCTTTTGTATTTTTTAGGCTCAATATATATAGAAGTTGTATTTACAAGTTCTTTTCTATTTCAAGAAACTTTTAATTAGAATTGTTATAAAGTATTCTCTGGAGTGTTGTTTCAGTAGAAGCTCTGTCCCTAGAGAAGCAGAAATAATGAATTCAGGCTTCCCTCCTGTTTTTATATTATAATAATCTATACATGTGATCATTGGCACACCATAGTATTGCATCATTCATTCCTACATGGAGTCTTATACAGTGTTCTATAGCCATAGTCTTATATTCCTGTGCCTAGTTTCTTAACATTCTCAGACTTTCAGGAGAATGCACTCCATAAAAATGATTCCAATCATGGATGATACCCAAACCAAGAACTTATAAAGGAGGAATACTCTGAAACCATGCACTTGCATGTTCATAAAAATTCTAAGGTACACTTCAGCAGATAAACAAAGAACTGACAATATTCTCTTCTTTCAATTGATGGTCTTTCTTTCCCCTCCATTTTTCACTTACTGATAACCTTATGCAACAGTTTGGAATTGACTGAAAGGATTGTTATTGTCCCAATTTGGGACTTTAGTGTTTGTCTTATATTACTAGTGCTCTCAAGGCATCCATTAATTGCCCATTATCAAACCAATTATTTAGCAGATCACAGGAAAACTCTCAAATAAAACACCTTACTCCACAGTTACTTCTTTTTTATTTTCCACCAAATCCATCAATATTTCCTTTCCTGTCTGTGATTATAGGAAAGTAAACTGTAGCCCTTCATACTATTTGACCACATTAAGAAATTTAGTTCCTACTAACTAAACTACTGAATATGTGTTATTATATTAGGAATAGTCATTATAAAAAGTCACAGTATAAAATCCCAACTTTGATCCAATTCTTTCTTTTCTATCATAAAGTGAAAAATACACATAATTCAGAAATTT
This sequence comes from Mustela nivalis, assembly GCF_964662115.1. Classification (NCBI taxonomy): domain Eukaryota; kingdom Metazoa; phylum Chordata; class Mammalia; order Carnivora; family Mustelidae; genus Mustela; species Mustela nivalis. Next base: position 3,959,463 of record NC_139022.1, on the reverse strand, counting down.
ATCTGAATAAATTCTCACTTGCTTCCTCATTGTGAAGTAAATAAATAAGAATAAAACTTAGTGAAATAATAAATAAATATTTGGGGACAGAAAAAATAAATGACCAAACAAATAAAAGACACAAAAATCTTGCCTGATTTCCAACATTGACACTTGGATGTTATAAATTTTAGCTAATCTCTACAATATTCATCCATCACATCTATTGAAGAGTACAGAAGACATTCCTATTTAAATTCACATAGCGGAGGAATTTTCAAATTTATCAAAACGTTTGCCCCAACAATAAAGTCATAAGTATACAAAAAAAAAATTAATTAACTTTCCAACACCGTGTTTCTTGTAATCTGAAATTTGAAATCACTTCTTAATTCAAACTTTTATTTAACCAAAAAAGCCAAAATTAATAAAAAGAACATTAAAAAAAAGCTCATCTCCAAGAATGGTGCTGTTTTCTCTGTACTTTTTATTTTTGATTTGTGGTATGAACTGTACAAAATTAGGCTTTGCTGCTTCTCTTAGTCAAATTCAAAAAATCAATTATTTTTCCCTTCTTTCCTAATGTTTTCTATGTTTGAATTCCAACATAAATTTAATCCATACTTATAAAATCATATGTTTGTTTCTATTTCTTTTTCTTAAAAGACCTCTGAACATCTTATTCACAATGAAATGTCATCCTATAGAGAGATTACAGGAGACTCACTTCACATTCCTTGGTGGTCAGTTTAACTGTAACAGAGGTTAGAACCTGTAACTCAGGAGTCAGGAACCTATTACTGATCATGTATAGTTTTATCATTGCCATTGTTTGTTTATGTGGTTTTTTAAAATTGATTTTCAGGGGACAAGATGGCAGGGAAGTAGGAGGAGATGCCTTTTCAACTTGTACCCAAAAATGAGCTGCTTACCTACCAAAGAACTTCAATCACCCATGAAATCAGCCTGAGATCAGAATTATATACGTCTGCATCTCTACAGGGGGAGAAGACACCAGTGAGAAGGTAAAACAGAGTGGGAATGGCAGACTGGTATCTGAAGATAAACAAAAGGGGGAGGGAGCCAGCAGAGGCGACCAGTTGGAAAGTAATACCCCAATATGAGCGAATGTGCCCTGCATCTGGGGACCAGCATTAACTTGGATACTGGTTGGAAACACTCCAAAAGAGCAAAGGATCACGGGGGGAATAGTGGGAATCCGGGCAGCTAGGGACAGGGGCTTAAGTCTCTGGTCCCAGGACAGACTCCCCTGGTGCTGAGGCAGAGAGAGTGTGGCAGAGAAACAAGGTCTTGGTCCCTAAGCCACCAGCGCACCAACAACACGTGGTGTCCCTTTCCTACAAAAGTTGGGTATTCGTCCTTTCTGATGGAGGCATAATACTCCATAGTGTATATGGACCACATCTTTCTTATCCATTCGTCCCTTGAAGGGCATATTGGTTCTTTCCATAGTTTGGCGACCATGGCCATTGCTGCTATAAACATTGGGGTACAGATGGCCCTTCTTTTCATGACATCTGTATCTTTGGAGTAAATACCACGGAGTCCAATCTCAGGGTCATAGGGAAGTTCTATTTTTAATTTCTTGAGGAATCTCCACACTGTTCTCCAAAGAGGCTGCACCAACTTGCATTCCCACCACCAGTGGAAGAGGGTTCCCCTTTCTCCACATCCTCTCCAACACATTTTATTTCCTGTTAGGTTAATTTTGACCATTTTAACTGGTGTAAAGTGATATCTCAATGTGGTTTTAATTTGAATCTTCCTGAGGGCTAATGATGATGAACATTTTTTTATGTGTCTGATAGCCATTTGTATGTCTTGTTTGGAGAAGTGTGCAGACTTCCCTTTGAGATCAGGAACAAGACAAGGCTGTCCACTTTCAGCACTCTTGTTTAACATAGTATTAGAAGTCCTAGCAACAGCAATCAGTCAACAAAGAGAAATAAAAGGTGTGCAATTTGGTAATGAAGAAGTCAAACTCTCTCTCTTCACAGATGACATAATTCTTTATATGGAAAACCCAAAAGATTCCACCCCCAAACTATTAGAAGTCATGCAGCAATTCAGCAACGTGGCAGGATACAAAGTCATTGTGCAGAAATCAATGGCTTTCTTATACACTAACAGTGAAAATACAGAAAGGGAAATTAGAGAATCGATTCCATTTACTATAGGACCAGGAACCATAAGATACCTGGGAATAAATCTTACCAAAGAGGTAAAGGATCTGTACTCGAGGAACTACAGAACACTCATGAAAGAAATTGAAGAAGACACAGAAAGATGGAAGACCATTCCATGCTCTTGGATCGGAAGAATAAACATTGTTAAAATGTCTATACTGCCTAGAGCAATCTATACTTTTAATGCTATTCCGATAAAAATTCCACCGGTATTCTTCAAAGAGCTGGAGCAAATAATCTTAAAATTTGTATGGAATCAGAAGAGACCCCAAATCACTAAGGAAGTGTTGAAAAACAAAAATAAATCTGGGGGCATCACATTACCTGATTTCAAGCTTTATTACAAAGCTGTGATCACCAAGACAGCATGGTACTGGCATAAAAACAGACACATATACCAGTGGAACAGAGTATAGAGCCCAGATATGGACCCTCAACTCTATGGGCAATTTATCTTGACAAAACAGGAAAAAATATACAGTGGTAAAAAGATAGTCTCTTCAATAAATGGTGCTGGGAAAAGTGGACAGCTATATGTAGAAGAATGAAACTCGACCATTCTCTTACACCATACACAAGGATAAACTCAAAATGGATAAAAGACCTCAACGTGAGACAGGAATCCATCAGAATCCTAGAGGCGAACATAGGCAGTGATCTCTTTGATATCAGCCACAGCAACTTCTTTCAAGATATGTCTCCAAAGGAAAAGGAAACAAAAACGAAAATAAACTTTTGTGACTTCATCAAAATCAAAAGCTTCTTCACAGCCAAGAAAACAGTCAAGAAAACAAAGAGGCAATTCACGGAATGGGAAAAGATATTTGCAAATGACAGTACAGACAAAAGGTTGATATCCAGGATCTATAATAAACTCCTCAATCTCAACACACAAGAAACAGGCAAACATATGAAAAAATGGTAAGAAGATATGAACAGACACTTCTCCTATCAAGACATACAAATGGCTATCAGACACATGAAAAAATGTTCATCATCATTAGCCCTTAGGGAGATTCAAATTAAAACCACGTTGAGATATCAGCTTACACCAGTTAGAATGGCCAAAATTAACAAAATGCTCGTGTTTCTTTATTGAGTTTCTTCTTCAGTGATCTGTCTATTTCTGAGAGAGGCGTGTTAAGATCTCCAACGATTAGTGTATTCATATCAAAATGACTCTTTATCTTGATTAAAAGTTTTCTTATGTAATTGGCTGCTCCCATATTGGGAGCATACCTAATTACAATTGTTAGATCACCTTGGTGGATAGTCCCTTTAAGAATGATGTAGTGTCCTTCTGGATCTCTGACCACAGTCTTTAGTTTAAAATCTAATTTGTCTGATATGAGAATCGCTACCCCAGCCTTTTTTTTTGAGTCCCATTGGCATGAAAGATGCTTCTCTATCCCTCCATTTTCAGTCTGGGTGTATCTTTAGGTTCAAAATGGGTCTCTTGTAGACAACATATGGATGGGTCCTGTCATTTAATCCTGTCTGCAACCCTATGTCATTTTATGTGCCCATTTAGGCCATTCACATTGAGGGTGATTATTGATAGATACGTTTTTATTGATATCGTGTTACGTTTGAAGTCTTTCTTTCTGTAGATTGTCTCTATATTTCTGTTCAGTGCTATTCTTGGGATTTTCCTCCTTTAAAGAAACCTCCTAAATATTTCTTCTGTATCAGCTTGGTGGTTGCATAGTCCTTTAAGCCTTACCGGTCCTGGAAACTCTTTATCTCTCCATCCATTTTGAATGTCAGTCTTGATGGATAAAGTATTCTTGGCTGTATGTTCTTCTCACTCAGTGCCCTGAATATATCTTGCCAGCCCTTTCTGGCTTGCCAGGTCTCTGTGGACAGGTCTGACATTATTCTGATGGGCTTTTCTCTGTACATAAGGATCCTCTTTGTCCTAGTCTCTTTCAAGAGGTTCTGCCTACAATTATAATTCTTCATTTTTACTATTAGGTGTCTCGAGGACTCTCGAGAATCTGTAATCTTGGGGGGAAACCTTTTGGCCTCTAGTACATGAACGCTGGTTTCATTCACGAGGTTTGGAAAATTTTCATAAAGAACTTGTTCCACTATATCTTCTAGACTTCTTTCTTTCTCCTCCCCTTCATGGATTCCAATAATTCTGACGTTGGAACGTTTCTTGGCATCGTTTATTTCCCTGATTCTGTTTTCGTGGCTTCTAAGCTGTTTGTTCCAGGCTTCCTCCTGATCCTTTCTCTCTATCTGTTTGTCCTCCAGATCACTAATTCTATCTTCTGTCTCAGTTACTCCAGCATTGAGAGAATTTAGATGAGATTGGAACTCCTTGAGAGCATTGTGAAACCCATCCCTGGTAGCTTTCAGCTCTTCCCTAATATTTAAAACATGATCTCTGGCTGTTTTCAGTTCGGCCCTAATCAATTCCGTTTGATCACCCATGGCTTTCTACAACCTAGCTATTGCTTGGATAATTGTTAGCCTGAATTCTCTTTCCGACATATTGTCTATGTTGATAGCAATTAGCTCTGTTGCAGAAGGTCCATCATCTGTATTTTTCTTCTGTTGGGCATTCCTCCTCCTAGTCATTTTGGTGAGAGATGGCTGAATGGGTGTAGCTGGGTGTATAGACTGTGGTGCAGTTAAGGTGCACCCTGGAATGCCTCTGAGCAATCAGGGTTCCCCACCCAAATGAGAGGAAAAAGAAAAGGAAAAGAAAAAAAACAAAGAGAGAGGGAGAGAGACAGGAAAGAAAGGTGAGATAAAAGACAAGGTTTAGCCCAAATGGACCCCAATGTAAGATTTATGAAGTATACAAACAGACACAGACAAAAAGACTGATGAAAGTATAAGACAAGAGAACAACAAATAACATATATATGCAAGTAAAGGAAGAACCTCATCAAAAAGAACCCTGAGTGTAAGATTTATATACTATCAGGAAAAACACAAAAACACAGAAATACTGGTGGAAGAAAAAGATGGGAGAGTATTTATAAATTCTCAGTGTGGGTGAGGAAGGTTGTTTTGATTCTTCCTGAATGTATCTTGATATCTTTGTTAAAGGACTCAATTTTCCTAAGATAAGGGGGGATTAGGAATTGGTTTACCTATAGGGGTGGCATTGATTGGGGAAAGGGGATTACCTTGAAGTTTAATTCTATATGAATATGAGAAAATAAAAATTAAAAAAGGAATAAACTAAACTGAACTAAAATTAAAAAAAAAAGAAATTAAAAAAATAGAAATGCAAAAGGAAAACACAGGTGTACGTATCAAAAAGTTCAGGTTAGAAGGTTCTTATGGAATTTGATGTACTGGACCTCTCACTGTGATGGTAAATAGGTTAAAAATTATCTATAAAATAATAAAACATTAACTATATAAAAAAATGAGCCAGAATAGTGGGATTGAATTAATAATTAAAATTGTCCTATGAAGTAGTGGTGGTTGTTCTCTTGTCACCTTTTTATTTTTTTTCCTTTCCTGGTTGGTTTTCTGGGGAAGGGGCCTGCCATGTGAGTTTTCTGTCCCTGAAGTTCTCTCAGCTAAGTCCTCCCTCCCCCCTCAAGGGGGTGGGCTCTGAGGAAACTGTTTTTTTTCAAGCTTTTGTTCTCTGGAGGTTTTTATATTTGTTCTCTTTTGTTTTTCTCTCTAGCCTTGACTGCTTTTGACGGTTTTTGTAGGTTTAGAGGAAAGCAAACTGCACCCTGATGCCCCTCTCAGAGAGAAGCCTCAGTCTGGCTGCAGAGCCCATATAAATCCCCCCTTGGCTGCTTGCAGAGCAGGTTTCCAGTTGCGGTCCTGGGGACTCAGGATTTTTTGCCTGTACCCAAAACCTTGGCAGTGGCGGCTGTCTGGGTAGCTCCATACTGCCAGAGAAGTTCCAAGCTGCGATCACACACTGAGATTTCCTGTTGGCTTGGGCTAGGAGTGCCTGATCTTTCTGGTTGGAGAGCACCTGGCTGGCATTTGTGTGCACCTCTCTCAGGGGAGGGCTCGGGGCACTACTCAGACTCTGGTGGCACAGCAGGGCACTTGCGTGGGGGACTGCAAAAAGGCTGTGCTTCTGTTGCCTGGCGAAGCTCCCAGCCCCTCAAGGGACCTGGGCGTCATGCACTCTTAGGAGCGCTGGTGGTTCAGGGACTGAGACCTGGTTTCTCTGCAGCACTCTCTCTGGCTCTGCGCCAGGAGTGGCTGCCATGGGTCTGGGGACTTAAGCCCTGACCCTAACACCCAGATTCCCACAATTTCGTCCCCCGGGTGATCCTTTGCTCTTTTTGATTGCTTTCTACCAGACTCCCAAGTTAATGCTGGTCCCCAGGTGCAGGGCACTCTCGTATTGGGATATTACTTTCCAATGGGTCTCCTCTGGTGGTTCCCTCCCCCTTTTATTTATCTTCAGATATCAGTCCGACTTTCCCACTCTGCTTTACCTGCCCACTGGCGTCTTCTGCTCCAGTAGAGATCCAGACGTGTATAATTGTGATCTCTGGATGATTTTGTGGATGATTGGAGATCTTTGGAAGGTAATCAGCTCACTTTAGGGTGCAGGTTGAACGGGTGCCTCCTCCTACTTCCCCGCCATCTTGTCTCCCCTCTGCCTTTCATTTTTGTCTTTTTCCCCTATGTTCAACTGGTTTGTTTTTCAAATGCTGCATACGAGTGAAATCATATAGTATTTTTCTTTCTCTGACTGACATTTCACTTAACATACTACTCCCTAGCTTCATACGCTTCATTGCAAATGGCAAGATTGCATTATTTTTGATGGTTGAGCAATATTCCACTGCATATATACCACTTTTATTTAGTTTTTTTTTAAGGTTTTATTTATTTATCTGACAGAGAGAGACACAGCAAGAGAGGGAACACAAGCAGGGGGAATGGGAGAGGGAGAAGCAGGCTTCTGCTGAGTGGGGAGCCCCATGTGGGCTTGATCCTGAGACCATGGGATCACAACCTGAGCTTAAAGCAGATGCTTCACAACTGAGCCATCCAGGTGCCCCTGTACCAGTTCTGTATCTACTCATGGATCCATAGCCATTTGGGTTCTTTCTGTAATTTGGGTGTTATAAACACCCAGGTGCATAAATCCCTTTGAATCAATATTTTTGGTGTTCTTTGGATATATAATTAGTAGTACAATTGCTAAATAATAGCATGGTTCTACTTCTAACTTTTTTCAGGAACTTCTGTACTGTTTCCCAGAGTGGTTTTGCCAGTTTTCATTCCCACCAACAATGTAAAGGGATTCCCCTTTCTCTGCATCCTCACCAACATTTGTTGATTATTTAGTTGTTGATCTGGAAAAATGATTCATGACAGCCATGTTTTTGGTCTGAAAGGGGGAAAATCCAAGTTATTGATATTATAAAAAGAAACCTATTAGAAGCAAAGATAACAAAAGAGAAATCTACACATAAGTCAGGCAATAGCAAGCAGTGAAAAAGATAATATAAAATTAGATCAAATCAGGTACTTAAAACAGCCAACTTCATTAGCTGGGGAAGCCCTGTGGAGAGCTTAGCTGGAGTCTTGACTAGGAGGTCTAGGCAGAGCATCCTCCCCTCAGGGGAGACTTCCAGTTCACCATCCCCATTTACAGGACAAATGACAGAGTTTGAAGTTAAAAACTTGTTCACTTACATGCAGTTTGGAGTGAGAAGCATTTCTACAGCATCCTGTTTTTACATTGTCAAAGAGCCTAGCTATGTGTGTCTGTCTCCACTCCTGGTTTCCATTCTGGGACGCTAGCCCAGCCTGGAGTTTAAGGGGATGTGAGGCAAGATTTACAGCTCTTGGTGTCCAGAAATAAAAAAGGGGTCTCTTCTCACCTGGAGGTCAGATACTATCTTTCAAATAACCAAGTTCCCAAGGTCATTAATCTAGCACAAGTTTCAGGAAAAACATTCCTTAGCTTACCTGTGTATGTGCAGGTCCAGGTGGTTGATTATGCGACACATATCAGAGAGACATCCATCCATTTAGAACAGTTGTTAATTCTAGCCATTCTGACAAGTGTGAGGTAATATCTAAGTATAATTTTAATTTATATTTCTATAATGATGCTTGATATTAAACATGTCTTGATGTGCTTTCTGGCATCTGTATGTCTTCTTTGGAAAAGGAAAAGAAATCTATTCATATCTTCTCCCATTTTTTTTAAACTGGTTATTTGGTTTTGGGGTATTGAGTTCTATAAATTCCTTATATATTATGTATGTTTACCGATTATCAGATATTTTAAATTATATTATAATTACATATAAAACATCTAATTTATACATTCATCCATCAATAGATACTTAACTTGTTTCCATATCTTGGATATTGTAAATAATGTGGCAATGAACATAAAAGTGGACACATCTTCTTGAAATAGTGTATTTTGTTTTCTTCAAATAAATACCCAGAAGTGGAAATTCTGGATCATGCTAGACCTCTTTTTAACTTTCTAAGGAATCTCTACCATTTTCCATAATGCTTGCACCCTTAATTGGTTGATTTTTGAAGCTGTAAGCAACATTGCATTCCTGTAGTAAAACCCAGTAATCCGTGATATATCATCATTTTAATAAAGAGGTTGATAACCTTTGCTAATATTTTAATAACATCATCTCTACAAAGACATTTAACTTTGCCTTTATGAAGTCTTCATAAATATTTGCTTTTCATTTTTATCTGTAATGTCCTTGTCTACTATTATTATTATTACTGTCGTGGTGGTTGTTGTTATTTGAATTGTGGAGATCATAAAAGGAATCGGAAGAAGTTCTTTCTTCTATTTTATGAAAATAGCATGTGTAATTTTAATATTATTTCCCTAAATATTCATAAGAGCTTATATGGGAAGCCATGAAGATGTGAATTTTTCTCTTGGACATTTTTTTAAGATATAAAATAAATTAATTATTTTTATTGAACAATTGCTAATGAACTGTACTTAGCAAGGGGATTATCCATTTCATCTTAATTGATGGTTTTAGTGACATAATATCTTTATGATATTCCATCTTATATTTTCGATACCTGCAGGATCTTCAGGAATATCATACTTTTTTTCTTAAAGTCTGATGTTGGTAATTTTTGTTTTACATTTTTTTCTGGCTTATTTATTTTTATTTTTTTATTTATTTTCAGCATAACAGTATTCATTATTCTTTCACCACACCCAGTGCTCCATGCAATCTGTGCCCTCTATAATACCTACCACCTGGTACCTCAACCTCCCACCCCCCCTTCACTTCAAACCCCTCAGATTGTTTTTCAGAGTCCATAGTCTCTCATGATTCACCTCCCCTTCCAATTTACACAAACCCCATTCTCTCTAACCCCCCATGTCCTCCATGCCATTTGTTATGCTCCACAAATAAGTGAAACCATATGATAGTGGACTCTCTCTACTTCACTTATTTCACTCAGCATAATCTCTTCCAGTCCTGTCCATGTTGTTACAAAAGTTGGGTATTCGTCCTTTCTGATGGAGGCATAATACTACATAGTGTATATGGACCACATTTTCCTTATCCATTCGTCCATTGAAGGGCATCTTAGTTCTCCCCATAGTTTGGCGACCATGGCCATTGCTGCTATAAACGTTGGGGTACAAATGGCCCTTCTTTACATGACATCTGTATCTTTGGGATAAATACCCAGGAGTGCAATGGCAGGGTCATAGGGAAGTTTTATTTTTAATTTCTTGAGGAATCTCCACACTGTTCTCCAAAGAGGCTGCACCAACTTGCATTCCCACAAACAGTGGAAGAGAGTTCTGCTTTCTCCACATCCACTCCAACACACATTTCCTGTCTTGTTAATTTTAGCCATTCTAGCTGGTGTAGGGTGATATCTCTATGGGGTTTTAATTTGAATCACCTGAGGGCTAGTGATGATGAACATTTTTTCATGTGTATGATAGCCATTTGTATGTCTTGATTGGAGAAGTGTCTGTTCATATCTTCTGCCCATTTTTTGATATGATTGTCTTTCTTCTGTGTGTTGAGTTTGAGGAGTTCATTATAGATCCTGGATATCAACTTTTTTTCCATACTGTCATTTGCAAATATCTTCTCCCATTCCGTGGGTTACCTCTTTGTTTTCTTGACTGTTTCCTTTACTGTGCAGAAGCTTTTGATTTTGATAATGTCCAAAAAGTTCATCAAACAAAAGTTCGCTTTTGTTTCCTTTACCTTTGGAGACATATCTTGAAAGAAGTTGCTGTGGCTGATATCGAAGAGATTACTGCCTATGTTCTACTCTAGGATTCTGATGGATTCCTGTCTCACATTGAGGTCTTTTATCCATTTTGAGTTTATCTTTGTGTATGGTGTAAGCGAATGGTCGAATTTCATTCTTCTACATATAGCTGCCCAGTTTTCCCAGCAATATTTATTGAAGAGACTGTCTATTTTCCACTGTATATTTTTTCCTGTTTTGTCGAAGATTAATTGACCATAGAGTTGAGGGTCCATATATGGGCTCTCTACTTCGTTCTACTTGTCTATGTGTCTGTTTTTATGGCAGTACCATGCTGTCCTGGTGACCACAGCTTTGTAATAAAGCTTGAAATCAGGTATCGTGTTGCCCCCAGTTTTATTTTTGTTTTTCAACATTTCCTTAGCGATTCTGGGTCTCTTCTGATTCCAGACATATTTTAGGATTATTTGCTCCAGCCCTTTGAAGAACACTGATGGAATTTTGATCAGAACCGCATTAAAAGTATAGATTGCTGTAAGCAGTAAAGACATTTATCAATGTTTATTCTTCCGATCCAAGAGCATGGAATCGTCTTCCATCTTTTTGTGTCTTGTTCAATTTCTTTCATGATGGTTCTGTGTTTTCTCAAGTACAGATCCTTTACATCCTTGGTTAGGTTTATCCCCAGGTATCTTATGGTTCTTGGTGCTATAGTAAATGGAATAGATTCTCCAATTTCCCTTTCTGTATTTTCATTGTTAGTGTTTAAGAAAGCCACTGATTTCTGTACATTGACTTTGTATCCTGCCACGTTGCTGAATTGCTATGAGTTCTAGTAGTTTGGGAGTGGAGTCTTTTGATTTTTCTGTATAAAGAATCATGTCATCTGCAACAATACAGAGTTTGACTTCTTCATTGCCAATTTGTATACCTTTTACTTCTCTATGTTGTCTGATTGCTGTTGCTACGACTTCTGATACTATGTTGAACAAGAGTGGTGAGAGTGGGCATCCTTGTCTTGTTCCTGATCTCAACGGGAAGGCTGCAAGCTTTTTCCCATTGAGAATGATATTTCATGTGGGTCTTCATAGATAGATTTAATGAGGTTCAGGAATGTTCCCTCTATCCCTATAGTTTGAAGTGTTTTAATCAGGAATGGATGATGGATTTTGTCAAATGCTTTTTCTGCATCAATTGAGAGGACCATGTGGTTCTTCTCTCTTCTCATATTAATTTGTTGTATCACATTGATTGATTTGTGAATTTTGAACCATCCTTGATTCATCCAAGGATGAATCCCACCTGATCATGGTGGATAATCTTTTTAATGTGCTGTTGGATCCTGTTGGCTAGGATCTTGTTGAGAATCTTAGCATCCATATTCATCAGTGATATTGGTCTAAAATTCTCCTTTTTGGTAGGGCCTTTGCCTGGTTTGGGGATCAGGGTAATGCTGGCTTCATAGAAAGAGTCAGGAAGTTTTCTTTCTGCTTCAATTTTTTGAAACAGCTTCAGGAGAATAGGTGTTATTTTTTCTTTGAAAGTTTCGTAGAATTCCCCAGGGAATCCGTCAGGTCCTGGGCTCTTGTTTTTTGGGAGGTTTTTGGTCACTGTTTCAATCTCGTTTCTAGATATCAGTCTGTTCAGGTTGTCGATTTCTTCCTGTTTCAATTTTGGGAGTTTATAGTTTTCTGGGAATGCATCCATTTCATCAATGTTGCTAAGCTTTTTGGCATAAAGCTGTTGATAATAACTTCTGATGATTGTTTCTAATTCCTTGGTGTACCTTGTGATCTCTCCCTTATCATTCATAATTTTGTTAATGTGGGCTTTCTCTCTTTTCTTTTGGATTAGTGTGGCCAGTGGCATATCGATCTTATTGATTCTTTCAAAAACCAACTTCTATTTTCATTGATACGTTCTACTGTATCTTTGATTTCTATCTCATTGATCTCAGCTCTAATCTTGATGAATTCCCTTCTTATGTGTGGAGTTGGATTGATTTGTTGTTGATTCTCCAGCTCTTTAAGGTGTAGAGACAGCTGCTGTGTTCTGGATTTTTCAATTTTTTGAGGGAGGTTTGGATGGCTATGTATGTCCCCCTTAGGACCGCCTTTGCTGTATTCCATAGGTTTCCACTGAAGTGTCTTCATTCTCATTGGTTTCCATGAACTGTTTCAGTTATTCTTTGATCTCCTGGTTGATCCAGGCATTCTTAATCAAGGTGGCCTTTAGCTTCCAGGTGTTTGAGTTCCTTTGGAACTTTTCCTTGTGATTGAGCTCCAGTTTCAAAGCATTGTGATCTGAGAATGTGCAGGGAATAATCTCAGTCTTTTGGTATCGGTTGAGTCCTGGTTTGTGACCCAGTATGTGGTCTATTCTGGAGAAGGTTCCATGTGCATTTGAGAATTAGTATTCTGTTGTTTTAGGGTGGACTGTTCTGTATATAACTATGAGGTCTTTCTGGTCCAATGTGTCATTCAATGATCTTTTTTCTTTATTGATTTTCTGCTTTGATGATCTGTCTATTTCTGATAGAGGCATGTTAAGACCTACGATTAGTGTATTCATATCAATATGATTCTTTATCTTGATTAACAGTTTTTTTTTATGTAATTGACTGCTCCCATATTGGGGGAATAGATATTTACAATTGTTAGATCATCTTGTTGGATAGTCCCTTTAAGGATTATGTAGTGTCCTTATGTATCTCTGACTATAGTCTTTAGTTTAAAATCTAATTTATCTGATATTAGAACCGCTACTCCAGCTTTCTTTTGAGGGTCATTGGCATGAAAGATGCTTCTCCATCCCTTCACTTTCAGTCTGGGTGTATCTTTAGGTTCAAAGTGGGTCTCTTGTAGACAATATATGGATGGGCCCTGTCGTTTTATCCAATCTGAAACCCTGTGGCATTATATGGGTGCATTTAGGCCATTTACATTGAGAGTGATTATTGATAGATACATTTTTATTGACACCGAGTTACCTTTGAAGTCTTTCTTTCTGTGGATTGTCTCTATCAATTCTATTCTTAGAATTTTCCTCTTTTATAGAACCCCCCTTAATATTTCCTGCAGTGTCGGCTTGGTGGTTGCATATTCTTTTAAGCCTAGCCAGTCTTGGAAACTCTTTATCTCTCATCCATTTTGGATGTCAGTCTTGCTGGATAAAGTATTCTTGGCTGCATGTTTTTCTCGTTTAGTGCCCTGAATATACCTTGCCAGCCCTTTCTGGCTTGTAAGGTCTCTGTGGACAGGTCTGACGTTATTCTGATGGGCTTTCCTCTGTGAGTAAGGAGCCTCTTTGCCTTAGCAGCATTCAAGAGATTATACCTACAATTATTATTCTTCTATTTGACTCTCAGGTGTCGTGATTTTTTTTGGAATGTATAATCTTGGGTGAAGACCGTTCAGCCTCTAGTACATGAACACTGGTTCTATTCGCGAGATTGGGAAAGTTTTCATGAAGGACTTTTTCCACTATATCTTCTACACTTCTTTCTTTCTCCTCCCCTTCAGGGATTCCAATAATTCTGATGTTGGAACGTTTCATGGCATCATTTATTTCCCTGATTCTGTTTTCGTGGTTTCTAAGCTGTTTGTTCCAGGCTTCCTCTTGATCCTTTCTCTCTATCTGTTTGTCCTCCAGATCACTAATTCTATCTTCTGTGTCAGTTACCCTAGGTTTAAGAGAATTTAGATTAGATTGGAACTCATTGAGAGCTTTGTGAATCTCCTCCCTTGTAGCTTTAAGCTCTGCCCTAACATTGTGAACATCCTGTCTTGTCACTTTTAGCTCGGCCCTAATCAATTCTGTTTGTTCATCCATGGCTTTCTCCAACCTAGTTATTGCCTGGATAATTGTTAGCCTTAATTCTCTTTCTGACATATTGTGTATGTTGATATTGATGAGGGAGCAGGAGGCTGGCTGAGGACAAAACAAAAGCTGGCACCTTGCACCCCTCTCCACCTGCTCCCCTCAGTAATATGTGTCCCATTCCTCAGACACCCCTGACTACCCAAGAAGGACAACAAAAAGTCAACTTGCAGAGATCACAATCCTGCAAGGCAGGAGATTCCCTTGGTTTACAAATGTCCTTGAGATTTACAAAAAAGAAGTTACCTTATCAATAGCCCAATTTCCAAAGGCACATAACTTAATTCCTCAAACCCTAGTGTCACCCTCCCCTCCATAAAAACTGAAAGAGGCTGAGGTAGAAGGGAAAGTAAATAAAGTTAAATTTCTTCTAAACCTAACTCTCACTAACAAGGACACTTGATAGCAGGAATGTAACATTCCACCAGGAGACTTCCAATTGTGCCTCATTAGAGGGAAAGTGGCCTTGTCTTGATAGTAACCAGGCCTTCAATATCCTGACAGTCTTCTTTACCCCAATAGCCCTTCTGAACACCCCTTTGTCCTCACCTACCCAACTCCTGTGTATATAACCAGCCACTACTCACATGCCCGGTGCAGTAGCATCTCCGTCTGCCCAAGAGTCCTGTCCCCTGCTCTAATAAACCACCTTTTTGCACCAAAGACGTCTAAAGAATTCTTTCTTAGCTGTTGGCTCCAAACCTCACCACACTGAACCTCACCTATGTTCAAGAACTTCATCATTTGGCAACCACGAAGGGACTGTGAGTCTTTACATTTGGACTCTGAGCTTCGGTGCAAAATTGGTGAGTTATTTCTCTTTTCTTCCTTTAACTCTCATTTCAGGGGCTTTTCAAGGAGTATGATCTTATTGGAACACTTGCATGTCAGTTGCTCAGGCTGTGATCCTCTAGCCCGTAGCTACTCTACGGGGAGGAGAGCGTTTGCCTCTTGGCTGTAAGTTAATACCCTTCCCAGAATGGCAATAAGACCCAGAAACTTAATACCCTCTCTTTATTCCTGTTTTTATATAAAATTGTCTCTCTTGGGCATGGGACAGCCACCTAAGTCACCAGGACAGCTGCAAATCTTAAGACTCCTGTGTGAGGTTTCCTCCTGATTGATCTAATGTGATCCCTTCCACATCCCTGGTCTAGCCACTTCTGACCGAGGGACCTCCACTGGGAGCCGGCCAAAACCAGTACCCGATTGAATTAAAATGCAACTGGGGACCGTTTCCAAGGAAGTTGGCTGTAAGGCCCACATGTGTTGGAATGTCACATAGACCATGATGGATTTCAGTCTTTACTGTTTCTTGTCAGTGTCTTCTGCTAACTACTTAAAGCTACGAAATTGAGTAATTCCCCTTGCCAAACTTTTCTAGTATTTCCATGAGTTAAAATGGCAAAACAGTATGCAGTCTTCAGGACAGAAGATGGCATGTCATGGTAGAGTGTTTTGGTCCATTCACCAGGCACCCATCAGCAGCCTAGGATGTGATGGGGAAGTAGAGGGATGCCAGCACCCCTCCAGGGCCTTTTACGGCAGGAATGCCTTCTCGGGGAAGGCAGGATGGTGATCAATAGCGATTTTTGTTGAGGGATGCCTCTGGTCACTTTTGACACATGGGAACCTCTGACATATCCTGCATGGGACGCCACCCAGGAATCGGGGGCCTTTTGGTAATGGACTTTTCTGGGAGCATGGCCTCAGTAGGCTTCTTCAGTTCCCAAGGACTCTACCTTAGAGTGCCTTTTAACCCACTGGAAATAATTTGGATTGCAAAAGTTAGAAAAGGACTGAGCTCCTGTAACACTGCATAGCAGTGGGATCTCTCAGTTAGATCTCCTCTGCAGGAAACAGGGCAAATGGACCTGGGATACCTACATTGCTCATACCTAGGCCTTCCTTGCTCTACACCAGGACCCCAGACTAAGGGGCTTTTGCAGAATGTGTTTGCCTGAATGAGTCAGTTAGTAAACTTCCTCCTGACATTCTAGATGATAATTACGTAAATAAGCCTTTTAGTAAACCCAGGTTGCTGGGCCATCCCTAGAAAAGGGGACTCTGACTTTATTTTTCTCTGTTTTCTCCTAATAGATGTGGGAGCTTCTCCCTCACTCACTTCCCGTGTTAATGGCTATAACTGGAGCCAACAGGGGTTAGTCTAACTCGAGACAGAGACTGTAAGGAATATTCCCAAGCAGCTGCCGAAACTCTCTTTGTTTCGGGGAAGTTTCCCTGTCTTCTCTGGCCCTACATGGACTGCTTAATCCTTCCCCCCTTGCTGGTGGGAAAGCTTGGCATCTGCTCCTTTGTTGGGGCTTATGAGCTCTAAAACGGAGAATCCTTTCTCTGCCTCCTGGCAGCACTTTGTTTCCTCTGTTTCCCCCTTCTCCTGTTTCTGCACCAATGTGTGTGCAGCCTGCACAACTAGCCTCTAGATCATGCACCATGTCTCCTTCTCTCTTAGCTGTCAAGGAGCAAGAAGAGCAGCCCCTGGACCTAACACCCCCCACTTTAGATCTTTGCACCCATGTCTCAGGTAAACATTCAAAGTGGAGTGGCCCAGGTGGACACTAAATCAGTATTGGAATTAAGTTAAGTTTGTTGGTTTAATTGAGATAGACATGTCTTTTAAGTTATCAGCAGTAAATATGAAACTTCGAAATTTACTGAAGGTCAAATAAGCTCGTGTTATTTGTTAAAATCTGTTAGCAAAGAGATGACTAAACTGATGGTTAATTATCTGTCTCAAAGTTTTAATGGGTAATTGTTAAAAATAGCTTTCAAAGTCTTTGGTACCTGAAAGTTTAAAGTTTTGGTTGGATGACAAATGGAATTAAATTATGGACATCTAGGTCTTAACCAAGCAGGATAAAATGCTAGGTCATTAATTACTGGATGTAGGTTTGTGCTTTTGACTTCTTACTGCAAAGAAACTAAGAATATTTAAATCTATTGGTAGACATGTTTTACGCTTAACTGATTCATAAATTGTCATCTAAAGAATTCTGTTGTAACAGGGATGACTCGGTGGCTCAGTTGGTTGGACGACTGCCTTTGGCTCAGGTCATGATCCCGGAGTCCCGGGATGGAGTCCCACATCAGGCTCCCAGCTCCATGGGGAATCTGCTTCGCTCTCTGAACTTCTCCTCGCTCATGCTCTCTCTCACTCTCTCTCTCTCAAATAAATAAATAAAATCTTAAAAAAAAAAAGAATTCTGTTGTAACAGTTCACAATTGGTTAATAACTGATTAAGGTGTTTCTAAGAGTACAAATTCTGCTAAATGTAACTAAGACTGATGGAAATAAGGGAAACAACTCTGTATGTAGGAAAGTAGATAATATGTAAGAAAGATTTAAGGAATGGAAATGAATTTTATTAAAGATAAAATAAGGTAATTTTGTCCTAAATGAGATGGTGGTTTGGAAGGAAATGGCTTGGGATAAAACCCAAATGCAAAGGAAAGTTGTAAAAGATTTGTGAAGGGAAATCTTCATAAAAGGAATTTTAGGTATGGTCAGAACAGACTAAAATAAAAAAAGAAAAAAAAAGAAAAAGAAAAAGAAAAACAGCCTCCAAGGTGATTTAGCACTATCCTGACCTGCCTCCACATAGATTATACTTCCAAGTTTAAGGGCCATTTGGCCTTGAGAGATTAAGGAAGCAGCCCAACCTTGAGGGACTGCGAAAACACCCTGTTACCATATTCCATTGCCCGTAACCTTAGAAATTCACTCTAATCTGTAAAGAGTGAAAGGGGAGACTGATCACCTCCCATTAGCCAGAGATACCCAGAAAGAGAGAATGTCCAACCTGTTTGAATCTGAAGAGTGCCTGACTATGTGAATGTGTCTGTATGGCTCCACCGCTTCAGCTACAGAGTCTGAGTGGGCTGCACCCTGAGTCTCACGGGGCCTCATATGGCATAATGGTCATCTACTGCATGGAGTAGCCTGGTCCAGGGTTTATACAGACAGACATTAGCTAAGACACTCCTAAGTTCCCATGAGGGAAGCGAGCAGGACAGCAGGGGAAAAATCCCCCTCCCTTGTCTGTGACATCATTCATTACGGGAGGGAAACCCAGAAAACTCCTCTCTTAAGACTGCACACTTAGAAATAAAATAATAAAGGAGAAGACACTGGTATAAAAAGCTGGTTTTCTTTCTGTTTAAAAGAGCAAAGTTTTCTTAGTTAATTGATCTGTTAAAAAGTGTAAATGGTTTTCTCTTTGCCTGCCCAGAAAATTCAGTTCCTATGTTTTGTTTTATCTGATGTTTAACATCCCTAATTATATTTAGGAATGTGTTAAAACTTTCTAAGGTTTTAGCAATTGTTGACAAGATTTAAACCAATGATAAACCTTGGGTTACATTTGGGAAAATGCTATAATTATTCTAGAGATTCTATGCATTTCCTAAAGTTTTAATGTTTTGAGAGATCATCACTTGATATTGTAATTATGGAAATGTTATGTGTCACAGAAATAACCTGATTTCCTTGCCAGCTAAATTGTAAACTCTTGTCTCATCAGCTCTAACCATATCCATTCCGAGTTTTGTCATTTGTAATTGTTTTAATTCTCTTGTAAAATGAGTTTTATCTTAAAGATTCATTTAAAGGACTTTCAGTACAAATAGATATTTGATATACTTGAAAAGACTAAAGCTGAAATGGGTAAAAACTTCCAGAACTAACTAAACTGCTTTCACCAGATTTAGTAACATGGGACTAAATGAACTACAAGATTATAGTGTTGTGTCTCTTAATGTTTTGTCTTGTTTTACACATTGCTGGTTCTCTAATGTTTGCTCTTCCAGACTAGGGATACTTTTTCTTAAGTTATCTGTAACTTACAGAGATGTAAAAGTGCTCAAGGCATTCAACTTTTCTCTCTATCTGAACCCTCTGAAACCAAAAGGTCTCAGTAAGTATTCTTTCTTCCATGACAATCAGACATTTGCATAAGTTCAATAAGAATCTGTTCTCCTTGTAACAGGACACCATAGGAAACATGGGTTATTTTACCAAGGCTTTGACTGGAATGTCATATTTGAGAAAGACGTGCATAGACTCAGATATGACCAGACAGCTTTAAGGAGCTAAGTTTGACTATATGAAACCTGGAGCCATAAAGCCCCTTGGGACTGTTGGCCTGATACCTTGCTTACAGAGTTCCCAGCAGCCTCACCAGGTGAGTAAAGAATGTCACTCCTTGGTAGGTGCAGAGTCTCATTAAGAAGCATTCGCCCAAATCGACAGGTATTGCAGGCATGCCTGATGGCAAGTACGTGGCTTGCTTCTGGCCCGGAGAGGCTACTAAACATTCAACCTAGAGATTCCTTATAAAAAGTTCCAGCAAAGCAGATTCTGAAAGATCTATATGATCATGCACTGTTCTTGCTGAGCTTATGTAAATAATTAGGCCAAGTTTGTTAAAACTGGACTTGTTTTTTTCAAATGAATTAGTCCTGATTTAGCTATCTCTAGAAATTAGGGTTATTTTAGAGAAAAAAAAATTATGTTCAGTAACACACCGTTATGGATATTAAATTCTAGATTTGATTGTCTTTATTAATTTTTTTATAAACATATATTTTTATCCCCAGGGGAACAGGTCTGTGAATCACCAGGTTTTCACACTTCACAGCGCAACATGGGGGCTTAAGTGGGTAGGAGAAGAATAAATGAAACAAGATGGGATTGGGAGGGAGACAAACCATAAGTGACTCTTAATTTCACAAAACAAACTGAGGGTTGCTGGGGGGAGGGGGTTTGGGAGAAGGGAGTGGGATTGTCTTTAAATGTTTGTTTACCTAAGCTAAACAATTTGAGGTAAACTTCAGAAAAGTTACACAATAGCTCATTTAGACGATCTTCTTGCTTTTTATTTCATGGGGATAATAACAAGACCCCATGGCACGTGATTAAACAACTGGAAAGTAGGATTGATTCCCCTATGGTTGGATTGGATGATGCATGTGGGACTCCCATTATCTCTTGACAAGTTTTCTCCCACTTGCCAGTGATCCTCTGTATTCAGGATATTGTTAAGGCTGGACCACTCAAAGGGCTAATTAATGGTTTCATCCCTTAGTCATATATATTCTAGAAGCTACTTCTGTTGAGGTGCAATTACAAACAGATGCTTTAGCTAAGCATAGAACAGCCTTCCTCATAAAAAGAGCCTAAAAGCTCACTATGGAACAGTCCCTGACCATAATGGCTTCACATCAGGTCCAGGTTTGTCTTAGAAACCAAAGGCCACCAATGGATAATGGAGGCCAACTTATTAAATACTGGGCTACAGTTACAGATATGCCAGAAATAATACTTAAAAGTTGTCAAACGTTAAACCTAGTTACCTGTATGCCTAAACCTGACCACTGTACTTCTTTCTCTATAGAGCAAAACTGTTCAGAGGTTATTGATCTTGCTTACTCTATTTGGCCAGATTTAAGATGTCTCTGTTAAAAATACAAATGACAGTTGGTTTACTGATGACAGTAGTTTTCATTAAAAAAAATAAGAAAAGCTAAGTATACTGTAGTGCTCACTAGCACTTTGCAATTGCCAAAGCCTAAAAGTAAACATTAACACTGACTCCAAATATGCCTTCCTGGTACTACATGCCCATGGAGCTATTTGGAAGGAAAGGGATTGCTGTCAAGCCATAACTCCCCAATCAAATATGGGCCTAAGTTCCCAAACCCTCCTTATCGCTATACTAAGGATGGCATATATCAAATCTGGGATACGTATTTGTGACTCAGACCCATTATTGGACAGCTCAGTCAAAAGGCAGTTTTATGCTGGGAACAAAGAAATCATATTTATGATACTTGGGCAAATAAAACATGATATCTGGGATGGCTATCACTAGAAATGTGTTCCCAAGTAATAGTACTCCAGGCTACTGATGGGTTTGCTACTGATTGGGTAAGATGACCTGGCATTAGATGGTCAGCTCCAAACGGAACCTACTAGATATGTGGAACTTAACCTATGGCCCTGCCTTCCTCCAGGGTGCTTAGGTCGCTGTACCTTAGGATTTGCCTGGATTCATGGGTACATTACTAAAATCATTACCACCCCAGCTAATCTCCCTGATTTAAAGCAAAATTAGACACGATCTGTTTTTAAATGGTATGATCACTTAGCATCCATTTTTGTTACATCTGTGGGACTAGAGGATGTCATGTGGTATGTAGAAGCCCTTAATAAATATACTACAAAGGCACCCAATGATTCACTAAATAGCACCTCCCTACTTAATATTGAAATCTCACAGATACTGAAGGCAGTCCTACGAAATGGAATGGCCGAGCAGCACAGGGTGACGCATGCGCAATTATCAAAAACAGAGTGTTGTGTGTACATCCCAGACTATCACAAAAATGTCACAGGACTAATAAAAGATATGAATACCCAGATTAAGTTTCTACAAGATCCTTCTCTCTCTCTCAGTGAGTGGTTAAGTCCCTAGTTTGGAGGAGGACTATGGCCAACAATTAAAAATCTCTTTCTTGGGGTTCTCATTTTTATCACCTTCTTAATATTAATGTGTTGCTTTGTTTAATGTTTCTCTACTTGGTGCCAAGACTCCATTGCTGCAATGACTTCACAATGACAGATGATCCTTACCACGCGCAAAGACACCTCTTCACTGTCAGCGCTGGATTCAGCTGCCTCAACCTTTCCTAACTCCCCTATACATTCCTCAACTGATCAATGTTGACCCAAGTAGGTAGGGACTACTCTACACCCCTATTAAGCAGGAAGACATTACAGAAGATGAGACCGTCCACCTTCAACTACCTTAAAGATTTAAGGGTCAAAATTGTTCAGGGGGTAATGATGAGGGAGCAGGAGGCTGGCTGAGGACAAAACAAAAGCTGGCATCTTCCACCCCTCTCCACCTGCTCCCCTCAGTAATAAGTAACACATTCCTCAGGCACCCCTGACTACCCTAGAAGGAAAACAAATAGTTAATTTGCAGAGATCACAATCCTGCAAGGCAGGAGTCTTCCTTGGTTTACAAATGTCCTTGAGATTTACAAAAAAGAAGTTACCTTATCAATAGCCCAATTTCCAAAGGCACATAACTCAATTCCTCAAGCCCTAATGTCACCCTCCCCTCCATAAAAACTGAAGAAGACTGAGGTAGAAGGAAAAAAAAATAAAGTTAAATTTCTTCTAAACCTAACTCTCACTAACAAGGACACTTGATAGCAGGAATGTAACATTCCACCAGGAGACACCCAATTGTCTTTATGTTAGTGCCTCATTAGAGGGAAAGTGGCCTTGTCTTGATAGTAACCAGGCCTTCAATATCCTGACAGTCTTCTTAACCCCAGTAGCCCTTCTGAACACCCCCTTGTTTTCACCTACCCAATCCCTGTGTATATAACCAGCCACTACTCACATGCCTGGCACAGTAGCATCTCTGTCTGCCCACGGGTCCTGTCCCCATGCTCTAATAAGCCACCTTTTTGCACCAAAGATGTCTAAAGAATTCTTTCTTAGCCATTGTCTCCAAACCTCAACCCAATGGACCTCACCTAGGTTCAAGAACTTCATCAATATCCTTTAGCTCTGTTGCAGAAGGTCCATCCTCTGTATTTTTCTTCTGTTGGGCATTCCTCCTTCTAGTCATTTTTGTGGGAGATTACTGAACAGATGTAGCTGGATGTATTAACTGTGGTGCAGTCAAGGTGCACCCTGGAACACTTCTGAGCAATCAGGATTCCCCACCCAAACGAGAGACAAAAGAAAAGAAAAAGAAAAAAGAGAGATAGAGAGAGAGACAGGAAAGAAAGGGAAGATGAAAGAGAAGTTTCAGCCCAAATGGGCCCCAAGGTAAGATTTATGAAGTAGACAAACAAAAACAGACAAACAAAAAGACTGATAAAAGTATACGACAAGAGAAAAAAAAATATGCAAATAAAGGAAGAACCTCGTCAAAAAGAACCCCAAGTGTAAGATTTATATACTATCAGGACAAACACAAAAACACAGAAACACATGTGGAACAAAAAGATGGGAGAGTGGTAATAAATTCTCAGTGTGTGCGAGAAAGGTTGTTTTGATTCTTCCTGGATGTATCTTGATATCTTTGTTAAAGGACTCAACCTTCCTAAGATAAAGGGGGATTAAAAATTAGTTTACCTATAGGGGTAGTATTGATTGGAGAAAGGGGATTACTTTGAAGTTTAACTCTACATGGAAATTAGAAGATAAAAATAAAAAGGAATAAACTAGACTAAACTAAACTAAAATTTAAAAAAAAAGAAGGAATTCAAAAAATAGAAATGCAAAAGAAAAACACAGGTGTATGTATCAAAAAGTTCAGGTTAGAAGGTTATTATGGAATTGGATGTACTGGACAGCTCGCTCTGATGGTTATTTAAAAAAATTACCTATATATATATAAAAAATGAACCAGGATAGTGGGAATGAATGAAAAATAAAAGTTTTCCTATCAAGTAGTGGTTGTTCTCTTGTAGTCCTTTTTTTTTCTTCTCTTTTTTTTTTTCTTTCTTGGTTTGTTTTCTGGGGGAGGGACCTGCCACGTGGGTTTTCAGTCAATGATGTTCCCTGACTTAAGTCCTCCTGCCCCCCTCAAGAGGGTGGGCTCTGAGGAAACTGTTTTTTTTTTTTTTTCACACTTTTGTTCTCTGGCGGTTTTTATGCTTGTTCACTTTTTTTTTTCCTCTCACTTTGACCGCTTTTGATGGTTTTTGTAATTTTAGAAGATAACAAACTGAACCCTGATCTCCCTCTCAGAGAGAAGCCTGAGTCTTGCTGCAGGACCTAAATAAGTTCCCCCTTGGCCTCTGGCAGAGCAGGTTCCAAGTCGCGGTCCCTGGGGACGCAGGATCTTTTCCTTGTACCCAAAGCCAAGGCAATGGCCGCTGTCTGGGCAGCTCTAGACCACCAGAAAGTTTCCAAGCAGCAATCGCACAGTGAGATTTTCCCGCTGGCCCGGGCTGGGAGTGCCTGGTCTTTCTGGGTTTAATAGCACCCGGCTTGTGCGCACCAATTTTAGGGGAGGCTGAGGTTCACGCGTGGATCTCAGGCTCTGAGAACGGGGCACAGGTCCTAGAGCACCAGGCTGGGCCTTAACTCACCTCTCTGGGGGGAGAGTTTGGTGCAGGCTCTGAAACAATGGCACATATCAAAGGGCACCAGCTGGACCTTTATACCTCTTTCAGGGCTGTATCTCAGGCTCTATAGCAGGGCTCTCACATTCCGCTGCTGGCATGGCTCCCATCCCCTCACAGGAAATGGACCCCAAGCGTTCTCAGGAGTGCAGGTGGCTTAGGGACCAAGATCTGGTTTCTCCAGGGCACTCTGCCTCAGCACCAGGGGAGGCTGTCCTGGGACCAGGGACTTAAGCCCCTGTCCCTAGCTGTCCCAATTCCCACAATTCCCCCCCACCCCCCACGATCCTTTGCTATTTTGGAGTGCTTTTAACCAGTCTCCAAGTTAATGCTGGTCCCCAGATGCAGGGCACTCTCGCACGTATTGGAGTATTACTTTCCAACTGGTTGCCTCTCGTGGCTCCCTCCCCCTTTTGTTTATCTTCCAATATCAGTCCGCTGTTCCCACTCAGCTTTACCTTCCCACTGGCATCTTCTCCCTCTGTAGAGATCCAGACATGTGTAATTCTGATCTCAGGCTGATTTCATGGTTGATCAGAGTTCTTTGGTAGGTAATCAGCTCACTTTGGGGTACAAGTTGAAAAGGCGCCTCTTCCTACTTCCCCGCCATCTTGGGGCTCCTCCTTAAATTTTATTTTTTATTTTTTTATTTTTTTATTGACATATAATGTATTATTAGCCCCAGGGTACAAGTCTGTGATTCACCAGGTTTACAAACTTCACAGCACTCTCCATATCACATAGCCTCCCCAATGTGCATAACAGAACCACCCTCTCCCTCCCCAACCCCCACCCCAGGTCACTCTCATTTTGTTTTATGTGATTAAGAGTCTTATGGTTTGTCTCCATCCTTATCCCATCTTATTTCATTTATTCTTTTCCTACCCCCCAAACCCCCTATGTTGCCTCTCCACTTCCTCATATCAGGGAGAATATATGATAGTTGTCTTTCTCAGATTGTCTTATTTCGGTAAGCATAATACCCTCTAGTTCCATCTACATCATCACAAATGGCAAGATTACATTTCTTTTGATTGCTCCATAGCATCCCATTGTGTATGTATGTGTGTATATATATATATATATATATATATATATATATATATATGTGTATATATATACATATATATATACACACACACCACATCTTCTTTATCCATTCATCTGTTGATGGACACCTAGGTTTTTCCATAGTTTGACTATTATGGACATTGCTGCTGTAAACATTCGGGTGCACATGCCCCTTCAGTCACCACATTTGTATCTTTAGGGTAAATACCCAGTAGTGCAATTTCTGGGTCATAGGGTAGGTCTTTTTTCAACTTTTTGAGGAACCTCCATGGTGTTATCCAGAGTGCATTCCCACCAATGGCGCAGGAGAGTTCCCCTTTCTCCGCATCCTCTCCAGCATCTGTCATTTCCTGACTTGTTAATTTTAGCCATTCTGACTGGTGTGAGGTGGTATCTCATTGTGGTTTTGATTTGTATTTCCCTGATGCCCAGTGATGTGGAGCACTTTTTCATGTGTCTGTTGGCCATCTGGATGTCTTCTTTGGAGAAATGTCTGTTCATGTCCTCTGCCCATTTCTTGATTGGATTTTTTGTTCTTTGGGTGTTGAGTTTGATAAATTCTTTATGGATTTTGGACATTAGCCCTTTATCTGATATGTTGTTTGCAAATATCTTCTCCCATTCTTTCAGTTGTCTTTTGGCTTTGTTAACTGTTTCCTTTGTTGTGCAAAAGCTTTTGATCATGATGAAGTCCTGATAGTTCATTTTTGCTCTTGTGCAGGAATTCAGTAAAGTGTCAGGATATAAAATCAATGCACAGAAATCAGTTGCATTTCTTTACACCAACAATAAGACAGAAGAAAGAGAAATTAAGGAGTCAATCCCACAAAACCATAAGATACCTAGGAATAAACCTAACCAAAGAGGCACAAATTCTAACCCAGAAACCTATAAAGTACTCATGAAAGAAATTGGGGAAGACACAAAGAAATGGAAAATTGTTCCATGCTCATGGATTGAAAGAAAAAATATTGTGAAAATGTCTATGCTACTGAAAGCAAACTACACATTTAATGCAATCCCTTTCAAAATCCCATCCATCTTTTTTTTTTTCAAAGAAATGGAACAAATAATCACAAAATTTATATGAAACCAGAAAAGACCTCAAGTAGCCAGTGGAATATTGAAAAAGAAAGCCATAGTTGGTGGCATCACAATTCCAGATGTCTAGCTCTATTACAAAGCTGTCATCATCAAGACAGTATGGTAGTGGCACAAAAACAGACACATAGATCAATGGAACAGAATAGAGAGCCCAGAAATAGACCCTCAACTCTATGGTCAACTAGTCTTTGACAAAGCAGGAAGGAATGTACAGTGGAGTAAAGGCAGTCTCTTCACCAAATGGTGTTGGGAAAATTGGGCAGCCACATGAAGAAAAGTGAAACTGGACCATTTCCTTATACCACACATGAGACTCAGAATGGATGAACGACCTCAATGTGAGAAAGGAATCCATCAAAATCCTTGAGGAGAACACAGACAGCAACCTCTTTGTCCTCAGCTGCAGCAACTTCTTCCTAGGAATATTGACGAAGTCAAGGGAAGCAAGGGTAAAAACAAACAAACAAATAAACAAACAAAAAACAAACCTCTTATTATAAATTATTTTATGTCTGGGACACCTGGGTTTCTCAGTTTTTTAAGTGGCTGCCTTCAGCTCAGGTCACAACACCAGCATCCTGGGATCCAGTCCCACATTGGGCTCCTTGCTTCACAGGGAGCCTGCTTCTGCCTCTGCCTCTGCCTGCCACTCTGTCTGCCTGTGCTCGCTCTCTCTCTAACAAATAAGTCAATAAAGTCTTCAAGAAATATGTCCAAAGTTCATTAGCTAAAGTAATTTCCTACTGTGTAATAAATCTAAGAACATATCAAAGGCAGAAACACCTAATACTAGCTCTGTTTGAATTCAAATCACTAGATTGTAGTGTGTTTTTCAAAGACTTTATTTTTGTCAATGGAAGAGGAAGAGACAGAGTAAGGGAGAGAGAGAGAGAGAGAGAGAGAGAGAGAGCAAGCTCACAAGCAGGGGGAGTGGATGTCAGAGGGAAAAAGGCTCCCTGCCTGAGCAAGGATCCAGATGTGGAAATTGATCCCAGGACCCTTGAATAATGACCTGAGCTGAAGGCAGACACTTAACTGACTAAGCCACCCAGGCACCCTTAGGATTTTATTTTTAAAACACTGGAGTTACAAAAACAAATGGAAACAATGATTACACATTTTCAGATCTATGTGCATTACTCTTCAGTAAACCTGGATATGGCTAAGAAGTTATCTATGTTCACCTGAATTTCTTCCTTTTGCCATAATAGTAACTTTTTTTAGTAACATGATAAATTCTTTTTTTTTTTGCCATATGAAGATATCTTTGTTGCAGAGGTATTATTTTTCAGATCTTAAAGCTCTTGAATTTGTCATCATCCCTACACATTTTTTGAAGGCATCACTCAGGGATTCTCTGACTTTCTCATTTCGAAGGCTATAGATGAAAGGGTTCAGCATTGGTGTTACAATGGTGTTCAGCACTGTGGCAAATTTGTTAACATCCATCACAATTTCCTTTTTTGGGCGGACATAGATAAAGATGGAGCTTCCGTAATAAAGTGTCACTACAGTGATATGTGAAACACAGGTGGAGAAAGCTTTCTGTCGTCCCTGGGCAGAGGGAATTCTAAGGATAGTAACAATAATGTACAGATAAGACACTCCTGTCAGGAGCAAAGAGCCCAAAAGCAACACAGCAGAGGAGATAAAGTCAGCCACCTCAGCCAGAGAGATGTCTGCACACACCAGCTTTAGCACTGGGCCACTGTCACAAAAAAAGTGATTGATAATATTTGGCCCACAAAAGGGAAGAGGAGCAGTTAATATCGATGGCACTAAAATTGACAATAATGCACCCACATAAGATCCTAGAAGTAAGAATATGCATGTCTGTTTATTCATGATGATGGCATACCTCAGTGGGTTGCAAATGGCAATATATCGGTCAAGAGACATGACGGCCAGGATGAAGAATTCTGTGGATCCCAGAAGGAAGTAGAAGAAAGACTGAGTAAGACATCCCACAAAGGATATTCTCTTGGTTAGGGAAAATGTGTTAGCTAGCATCTTAGGTACCACTGTGGAGGTGATGGCAACTTCAAGGAAAGAAAGATTGGCTACAAAGAAATACATGGGTGAATGCAGACGGTAGTCACCACACACCAAAAGGATGATCATGGTATTGCCAATCAGAGATGTTATGTACATGAGCAGGAAGGCAGAAAAAAGAAGAACTTCTATTTCTTTCTCATTCTGAAACCCCAGAAGAATAAACTCAGTGACTCTGGTCTTGTTTCTGTGATCCATAATGTTGCCACTTCCACCTGACATAATAAAAAAGATACGTTCAAGGTTTGTCTTTGCAACTCAACATTAGAAGTACCCTATCTGGGCGCCTGGGTGGCTCAGTGGGTTAAGCCACTGCCTTTGGCTCAGGTCATGATCTCAGGGTCCTGGGATCGAGTCCCACATCAGGCTCTCTGCTGGGCAGAGAGCCTGCTTCCTCCTCTCTTTCTCTTTGCCTGCCTCTCTGCCTACTTGTGATGTCTCTCTATCAAATAAATAAAATAAAAAATCTTAAAAAAAAGAAGTACCCTATCTATAGCTATCAGTCATGTTTCTTTTTGTGGAGGAATAATAATGGAAAAAATTAAACAAATTACATTTTCCCCATATACAAATAAGTCCTAAGATGACCTATGGAAGACAGTACTACAGTAAGATTGTGAGAAGTGCTCTTTTGAAAGGCCAGTGAGGCTCCCCTCTGTGTAGGAACTCTGAGACTAAAGTTAGCTCTGCATATGTGAACAGATGAGTAGTGTGCCCTTTGATATAGACATAAAACAGTGACCTTAATCCCTTCAGATGTAAAGGCATTCTTTCAGAGTGCTGGCAGAGTTGCAGTCAAGTCTAATTCTATATTAATATATGTGTACAAAAATAGCTTTTAGAAGCTATTTTATTTTCATTGGAAGAAAAAGTATTAAAAAGAACAACAACAAAGACAACAACAACAAATATATACATGATCAGTAATAGGTTCATGACTCCTGAGTTACTGGTTCTAACATCTGTTACAGTTAAATACAGGAAAATAAAGTCAGTCTCGTGTAATCTCTATATAGAATCACATTTCATAGTGGATAAGATGTTCAGAGGTCATTTAAGAGAAAAAAATCAAAATATGACTATCACTGTGATTAAATTTATCTTGGAATTCAAACACAGAAAACACTAGGGAAGAAGGAGAAAATAATTGATGATTTTGAATTTGACTAAGAGAAGCAGCAAAGCCTAATTTTGTACAGTTCATACTGCAAATCAAAACTAAAAAGGACAGAGGAAACTGCACCATTCATGGAGAGGAAATTGTTTTGTTGTTGTTTTAATTAATTAATTAATTAATTAAGTTTGTTTGTTTTGTTAAAAGTTAGAATTAGGGAGTGACTTCAAATTTCAGATTACAAGAAACACAAATTTCTTACTGATTGGTTTTGGAAATGCTAATTTAATTAGGAATGTCTACCGCTGCTCTTCAATAGATGTAATGGATGAATGTTGTAGAGATTAGCTAAAATTTATATCATTGAAGGGTCAAAGTTGGAAATAAGACAAAATCTTGTGTCTTTTAATTTAGGTTTGGTCATTTTTTTCTGACCTAAAATATTTATTTTTTCTTTTGATGACTTTTATTCTTATTTATTTACTTCACAATGAAGAAGCAAGTGAGAATTTATTCAGATAAATTTCTGAGTTTTGTGTATTATTCATTTTATGATAGAAGAGAAAAAATTGAATCAATGTTGGGAGTTTGCACTGTGATTCTTTATAATGACTATTTCTAATATAATAACACAAATTCTGTAGTTTAGTTAGTAGGTAATAAATTTCTTAATGTGGTTATATATTATGAAGGGACACAGTTTACTTTCCTTTAATCACAGATGGGAAAGGAAATATTAATTGATTTAGTTGGAAAAAAATAGTTGTGGAGTAAGGTGTTTTATTTGTGAGTCTTTCCTGTGATCTGCTAAATAATTGGTTTGATCATGGGCAATCAATGGATGCCTTGAGAACACTAGTAATATAAGATAAACACTAAAGACCCAAGTTAGGACAATAACAATCCTTTCAGTCAATTCCAAAATTTTACATAATGTTATCAGTAAGTGAGAAATGGAGGAGAAAGTAAGACCCTCAGTTGAAAGAAGATAATATTGTCAATTCTTTGCTTACCTGCTGGAGGGTACCTCAGAATTTTTATGAACATGCAAATGCATGGTTTCAGAGTATTCCTCCTTTATAACTTCATGGTTTGGGTGTCATCCATGATTAAAATCATTTCTACGGACTGAATTCTCCTGAAAGTCTCAGAATGTTAAGAAACAAGGCAGAGGAGTATATGACTATGGTTATAGGACACTGTATAAGGACTCTGTGTAGGAATGAGTGAATCAATACTATGGTGTGCCAATAATCACATGTACAGATTATTGTAATATAAAAACAGGAGGGAAGGTTAAGTTCATTATTTCTGCTTCTCTAGGGACAGAGCTTCTTCTGAAACAATACTCCAGAGAATAATTTATAACAATTCTAATTAAAATAAGTTTCTCAAATTAGAAAAGAACTTGTAAACACAACTTCTATAGGAAATAGATTGAGCCTAAAAAATCAAAAAGAAATCAGTAAAATCATTTCAGACGCTATTGACAGGAACCAGTCCTTTAATTGCAATAAAATATCATGGAATATGTTTTCATCTTCATCTTTATCATCATCATTATCATCATCCTCTTCATCACCATCATCACCATATACATTTATTTAATACTCACTTTGTATTAGGGATTCTTCTAAAAAGTGCAGTTTTTTTTAACTTTACAAAAACCATAGAAGATAGATCATTATTGATATCAGACTGATTATTGATTATCAAGCTGAACTGTGGTAACTACTTCAGATAGTTAGTATATATATATATATATATGTATATATATATATATGTAAGAAAATTATAAAATACAAATTTATCTAAAATACATTATTTTTTTCCAAAAAGATATTACCAACACTTATTTTCTGTATGTACTTTGATTCACTGAGAAAATATATCTAATCCATGACATCAGAGGCATATAAACTAGTCAAGAATGAAAGAAAACATACATAAGAAATAAAGTTGCATACTTTTATGTAGTAAATAAAAATATAATTGGGACATAAAAACAATTGAATGTATAGAAATGCAGCTGATTTCTGTGTATTGATTTATATCCTGACATTTTACTGAATTCCTGTATGAGTTCTCTTAGTTTTGGAGTGGAGCCTTTTGAGTTTTCCACATAAAGTATCATATCATCTGCAAAAGTGAGAGTTTGACTTCTTCTTTGCCAGTTCGCATAGCTTTTATATATGCCAAAGGCAAGAGAGAAGAAAGAGAAATTAAGGGGTCAATGTCATTTACTAATGCACCCACAACCATAAGATACCTAGGAAAAACCTAACCAAAGAGGGAAAGATTATATACTCAGAAAATTATGAAGTACTCATGAAAGAAATTGAGGAAGGCACAAAGTAATGGAAAGACATTCCATGCTCATGGACTGGAAGAACAAATGTTGTAAAAATGTCTATGCTACCAAAAGCAATCTACACATTTAATGCAATCCTTGTCAAAATACGATCCAATTTCTCAAAGAAATGGAACAAATAATCACAAAATTTATGTGGAATTAGAAAAGACTATGAATAACCAGGAGAATGTTGAAAAAAGAAGCCAGACTTCAAGCTCTATTACAAAGCTGTAATCAACAAGACAGTATGGTACTGGCACAAAAACAGACACATAAATTAATGGAACAGAATAGAGAGCCCAGAAATAGATCATCTACTGTAAGGTCAACTAGTCTTTGACAAAGCAGGAATTAATGTTCTTTGGAAAAAAGACAATCTCTTCAACAAGTGGTCCTGGGAAAATTGGACAGGCACATGCATAAGAATAAAACTGGACATTTTTTTCTTACATCACACACACACACAAATAGAGTCAAATGGATGAAAGTCTTCCATGTGTGACAGGATTCCATCAAAATCCTTGAGGAGATCACAGGCCACAACTCTTTGACCTCAGCCACAGCAAATTCTTCTGAGAGACATCAACAAAGGCAAGGGAAGCAATGGCAAAAAATGAACTATTGGGACTTCATCAAGATCAAAAGATTTTTTTTTTTTCTGATGGAGGCATAATACTCCATAGTATATATGGACCACATTTTCCTTATCCATTCGTCCATTGAAGGGCATCTTGGTTCTTTCCATATTTTGGTGATACCCAACTTTTGTAGCAACATGGACAGGACTGGAAGAGATTATGCTGAGTGAAATAAGTCAAGCAGAGAGAGTCAATTATCATATGGTTTCACTTATTTGTGGAGCATAACAAAAAGCATGGAGGACACGGAGAGTTAGAGAGAAGAAGGGAGTTGGGGTAAATTGGAAGGGGAGGTGAATCATGAGAGACTATGGACTCTGAAAAACAATCTGAGGGGTTTGAAGTCGTGGGGGGGTGGGAAGCTGGGGTACCAGGTGGTGGGTATTATAGAGGGCATGGAATGCATGGAGCACTGGGTGTGGTGAAAAAGTAATGAATACTGTTATGCTGAGAATAAATAAATTAATTTTAAAAAAGATCAAAAAATTTTGCACAGCAAAAGAAACAGTCAATAAAACCAAAAGAAAACTGATAGAATGGGAGAAGATATTCACAATTGACATATTAGATAAAGGGCTAGTATCCTAAATGTCTAAAGAACTTTTCAAACTCAACACCTAAAGAACAAATAATCCAATCAGGAAATGGACAGAGGACATGGACACTTCTGCAAAGAAGACATCCAGATGGCCAACAGACACATGAAAAAGTGCTCCACATCACTTCGGCAACAGGGAAATACAAATCAAAACTACAGTGAGATACCACTTCACACCAGTCAGAATGGCTAGAATTAACATTTCAGGAAATGACAGATGCTGGCAAGGAGGCGGAGAAAGGAGAACCGTTCTATACTGTTGGTGGGAATGAAAGCTGGTGCAGCCACTCTGGAAAACAGCATGGAGGCTCCTCAAAAAGTTGAAAATAGAGCTACTTTATGACCCAGCAATCACAGTACTGGATATTTACCCTAAGGATGCAAATTTAGTGATCCAAAGGGGCATGTGTACCCCAAGGTTTATAGCAGCAACATCCCCAATAGTCAAACTATGAAAAGAGCTTAGATGTCTATCAACAGATCAATGCATATTGAAGATGTGAGATACATACATACATATATATGTGTATATATATGCATATATATACATATTTATACACACATATGATGCATATAGGAATATGCAGCCATCAAAAAAAACCCAAAATCTTATTTACAATGATATGGTTGGAACTAGAGGCTATTATGCTAAGTGAAATAAGTCAGAGAAAGGCAATTATCTTATGACCTCACTGATATGAGGAATTTGAGAAACAAGAAAGAGGATCACAGGGGGAATGAGGGCAAACAAAACAGGACAAAGCCGGAGAGAGAGACAAACCTGAAGAGAATCAATCTCAGGAAACAAACTAAGGGTTGCTGGAGTAGAGGGGGGTGGTGTGGATAGGGTTACTGGGTAATGGATATAGGGGAGGGTATATGCTATGGTGAACTCTGTGAATTGTGTAAGACTGATGAATCACAGACCTATAACCCTGAAACAAATAACACATTATATGTTAATAAAAAATTGCTTGGATATGACACCAAAAAGAACAAGGATTAAAAAGCAAAAATTGATAAGTGTGAAAACATAAGGCTAGAATTTTTCTCACGGGAAAGAAAACACCCAGGGTGAAAAGGCAAACTATGGAAGAATAGAAAATATTTGAAAAACAAATATTTGCAAAATATAAGGAGATGATATCTGGAATCTATAAAGAAACCCTACAACTCAAGAACTATAAAACAGAATCATATGATTAGAAAATTATCAAAGGAACTAAGTTGGAAAACTAGTGCTACCTGAATTCAAGACTTCCTATAAATCTTTGTTGATCAAGACAACATGGTATTTGCAAAAGAATGAAACAGACCTTCAGAAGAAAATACAGAGATCAGAAATAGGTTCTTAAAAACACATAATAAATATGTAATATAATCAACCAATCTTTGACAAAGACAAGCATTGGGGCAAAGATAATATTTTAACAAATGGTTAACAAAGAGTGTAATATTAGTTGCACATATACAATTTAGTGATTCAACACTTTCTACAATATCCAGTGCTCATCACATGTGCATTCCCTAATTCCTATGACCTGGTTTACCCATACCTCCAACGATCACTTTGTTCTCTAGATTTAAGTGTCTGTTTCTTGGTTGGTCTCTGTCTGTGTGGTTTTTTGTTTTGCTTTGTTTCTTTGTTAGTTTGCTCGATTGTTTCTTCACTTCACCATATGATTGAAATCATATGATGATGCCATGAAACGTTCCAACGTCAGAATTATTGGAATCCCTGAAGGGGAGGAGAAAGAAACAAGTCTAGAAGATATAGTGGAATAAGTTCTTCATGAAAATTTTCCCAATCTCGTGAATGAAACCAGCGTTCATGTACTAGAGGCCAAATGGTCTCCACCCAAGATTATAGATTCCAGGAAAACTTCAAGGCACC
The DNA here is from genome assembly GCF_964662115.1 of Mustela nivalis. Taxonomy (NCBI): domain Eukaryota; kingdom Metazoa; phylum Chordata; class Mammalia; order Carnivora; family Mustelidae; genus Mustela; species Mustela nivalis. Next base: position 3,924,208 of record NC_139022.1, on the reverse strand, counting down.
TGATAGTCAAATTGAGGAATCATAAGTGTAGATATAATATCTTGAAAGCCGCTAGGAAAAAGAGACTCCTTACTTACTGAGGAAAGCCCATCAGTATAATGTCAGACCTGTCCACAGAGACATGGAAAGCCAGAAAGGGCTGGAAAGATATATTCAGGGCACTAAATGAGAAGAACATGCATGCAAGAATACTTTATCCAGCAAGACTGACATTCAAAATGTATGGAGAGATAAAGAGTTTCCAAGACTGGCAGGGCTTAAAAGCCTATGCAACCACCAAGCCAACACTGCAGGAAATATTAAGGGGGGGTTCTATAAAAGAGTAAAAATCCTAAGAAGAGCATTGAACAGAAATATAGAAACAATCTACAGAAAGAAAGACTTTAAAGGTAACACAATGTCAATATAAACGTATCAATCATTAATCACTCTCAAAGTGAATGGCATAAATCCGCCCATAAAAAGTACAGGGTTGCAAATTGGATAAAAGGAAAGGACCCATCCATATGTTGTCTACAAGATACCCATTTTGAACTTAAGGATACACGGCAATTGCATAAGAAACCTGTTAATCAAGATAAAGAGTCATATTGATATGGATACACTAATCGTAGGAGATCTTAACATGCCTCTCTCAGAAATAGACAGATCATCGAAGCAGAAAATCAATAAAGAAAAAAGAGCATTGAATGACACATTGGACCAGATGGACCTCATAGATATATACAGAACATTCCACCCTAAAACAACAGAATACTTATTCCTCTCAAGTGCACATGGAACCTTCTCCAGAATAGACCACATACTCGAGCACAAATCAGGACTCAACCAATACCAAAAGACTGAGATAATTCCCTGCATATTCTCAGATTACAATGCTTTGAAACTGGAGCTCAATCACAAGGAAATGTACAAAAGGAACTCAAACACCTGGAAGCTAAAGACCACCTTGCTTAAGAATGCTTGGATCAACCAGGAGATCAAAGAAGAACTAAAACAATTCATGGAAACCAATGAGAATGAAGACACTTCAGTCCAAAACCTATGGGATACAGCAAAGACGACCTAAGGGGGAAATACACAGCAATCCAAGCCTGCCTCAAAAAAATTGAAAAATCCAGAACACAGCAGCAGTCTCTACACCTTAAGGAGCTGGAGAATAAACAACAAATCAAACCAACTCTACACATAAGAAGGGAAATCATCAAGATTAGAGCTGAGATCAATGAGGTAGAAACCAGAGATACAGTAGAATGTATCAATGAAACTAGAGCTGGTTTTTTGAAAGAATCAATGAGATTGATAAACCATTGGCCACACTAACCCAAAAGAAAAGAGAAAGGCCAAATTCATAAAATTATGAATGAAAAGGGAGAAATCACAATGAATACCAATGAAGTAGAAACAATCATCAGAAGTTGTTATCAACAGTTATATGCCAAAAAGCTAAGCAACCTAGATGAAATGGTTGCATTCCTGGAAAACTATGAACTCCCAAAATTGAACCAGAAAGAAATTGACAACCTGAATAGACCGAAATCTAGTAATGAGATTGAAGCAGTGATCAAAAACCTCCCAAAACACAAGAGCCCAGGACCTGACGGATTCCCTGGGGCATTCTCCCAAATGTTCAAGGAAGAAATAACCCCTATTCTCCTGAAGCTTTTTCAAAGAATTGACGCAGAACAAAACCTTCCAGACTCTATGAGGCCAGCATTAGCCTGATCGCCAATCCAGGCAAAGACCCTACCAAAAAGGAGAATTTCAGAACAATATCACTGATGAATATGGATGCTAAGATTCTCAACAAGATCCTAGAAAACAGGATCCAACAGCACATTAAAAAGATTATCCACCATTACCAGGTGGGATTCATTCCTGGGCTATAAGGATGGTTCAACATTCACAAATCAATCAATGTGATAGAACACATTAATATGAGAAGAGAGAAGAATCACATGGTACTCTCAATTCATGCAGAAAATGCATTTTACAAAATCCAGCATCTGTTGCTGATTATAACGCTTCAAAGTATAGGGATAGAGGGAACATTCCTGAACTTCATCAAATCTATCTTTGGAAGACCCACAGCAATATAATCCTCAACGGGAAAAAGCTTGCAGCCTTCCCACTGAGATCAGGAACACGACAGGATGCCCACTTTCACCACTCTTGTTCACATAGTATTAGAAGTCCTAGCAACAGCAACCAGACAACAAAGAGAAATAGAAGGTATCCAAATTGGCAATGAAGAAGTCAAAATCTCTCTCTTTGCAGATGACATGATACTTTATATGGAAAACGCAAAAGACTCCACCCCCAAACTACTAGAACTCATACAGCAATTCAGAAACGTGGCAGGATACAAAGTCAAGGTGCAGAAATCAGTGGCTTTCTTATACACAAACAATGAAAATAAAGAAAGGGAAATTAGAGAATCGAATCCATTTACTATACCTCCAAGAACCATAAGATACCTGGGAATCCACCTAACCAAAGAGGTAAAGAATCTGTACTTGAGAAACTACAGAACACTCATGAAGAAATTGAAGAAGACACAAAAAGATGGAAGACCATTCCATGCTCTTGGATTGGAAGAATAAACATTGTTAAAATATCTATACTGCCTAGAGCAATCTATACTATTAACACCATTCCGATCAAAATTCCACTGGTAATTTTCAAAGGGTGCTGGGATCCAGTCCTGCATGGGGCTCTCTGCTCAGCGGGGAGCCTACTTCCCTCTGTCTCTCTCTGCCTGCCTCTCCATCTACTTGTGATTTCTCTCTGTCAAATAAATAAATAAATAAAATCTTTAAAAAAATAAATAAAACTGGGGGCATCATATTACCTGATTTCAAGCTTTACTCCAAAGCTAGGATCACCTAGACAGCATTGTACTGGCATAAAAACAGACACATAGACCAGTGGAACAGAGTAGAGAGCCCAGATATGGACCCTATACTCTATGGTCAAATAATCTTCGACAAAACAGAAAAATATATACAGTGGAAAAAAAGACAGTCTCTTCAACAAATGGTGCTGGGAAAACTGGGCAGCTATATGTAAAAGAGTGAAACTCGACCATTCTCTTACACCGTACACAAGGATAAACTCAAAATGGATAAAAGACCTCAATGTGAGATGGGAATTCATCAGAATACTAGAGGAGAATATAGGCAGTAACCTCTTCGATATCAGCCACAGCAACTTCTTTCAAGATATGTCTCCAAAGAAAAATGAAACAAAAGTGAAAATAAACTTTTGGGACTTCATCAAAATCAAAAGCTTCTGCACAGCCAAGGAAACAGTCAAGAAAACAATGCAGCAACCCATGGAATGGGAGAAGATATTTGCAAATGAAAGTACAGACAAAAGGTTGATATCCAGGATCTATAAAGAACTTCTTAAACTCAATACACACAAAACAGACCATCATATTAAAAAATGGGCAGAAGGTATGAAAAGACACTTCTCCAATGAAGACATACAAATGGCTATTAGACAGATGAAAAATTGTTCATCATCACTAGCCATCAGTGAGATTCAAATTAAAACCACATTGAGATATCACCTTACACCACTTAGAATGGCCAAAATTAGCAAGAGAGGATACAACCTGTGTTGGAGAGGATGTGGAGTAGGGTGAACCCTCTTTCACTGTTGGTTGGAATGCAAGTTGGTGCATCCTCTTTGGAGAACAGGGTGGAGATTCCTCAAGAAATTAAAAATAGAGCTTCCCTATGACCCTGCCATTGCACTACTGGGTATTTACCCCAAAGATACAGATGCAGTGAAAAGAAGGGCCATCTCTACCCCAATGTTTATAGCAGCAATGGCCACGGTTGCCAAACTGTGGAAAGAACCAAAATGCCCATCAAATGGATAATGAAGAAGTGGTCCATATACACTATGGATTTTTATACCTCCATCAGAAAGGATGAATACCCTACTTTTGTAGCAACATGGACAGGCTGGTAGAGATTATTCTGAGTGAAATAATTCAACAGAGAGAGTCAATTATCATATAGTTTAACTTATTTGTGGAGCATAACAAATAGCATGGAGGACATGGGGAGATAGAGAGGAGAAGGGAGTTGAGGGAAATTGGAAGGGGATGTGAACCATGAGAGACTATGTACTCTGAAAAAAATCTGAGGGTTTTGAAGGGGCGGTGATGGGAGGTTGGGGGAATCAGGTCGTGGGTATTATGGAGGGCACATATTGCATGGACCACTGGGTGTGGTGCAAAAATAATGAATACTGTTATACTGAAAATAAATTTAAAAAATTTTAAATTAAAGAAGTTAAAAGTAGAGTTGCCCGATGACCCGGAACTTTTCCTGGTGTGTATTTACTGCATATTTACACATATAGTGAAAAGGAAGGCCATATGTACCCTCACAGTTTATTGTAACAATGGCCACAATTGCCAAACTGTGGAAAAAGCTGAGTTCCCTTCAACAGACAAATGGATAAAGAAGATGTTGTCCATATATACAATGGAGTATTACGTCTCCATCAGAAAGGGTGAATGCCCAACTTTTGTTTCAACATGGACGGAACTGGAGAAGATTATGCTGAGTGAGATAAGTCAAGCAGAGAGATTCGATTATGGTATGGTTTCACTTACTTGTGCAGAACAAGGAATAGCATTGAAAATATTAGGAGAAAGAAAGTAAAAGTGAATTGAGGCAAATTATAGAGGGAGATGAAGAATGAGAGAATATGGACTCTGAGGAAAAAAAAAAGGGTTTTGGAGGGAAGGGCGATGGGAATTGGGTGAGCCTGGTGATGCATATTAATGAGGGCATGTACTGCATGGAGCACTGGGTGTGGTGTATAAACAATCAATCTTGGAACACTGAAAAAAAAAATTGGAAGAATTTCCCTTGTGAAGCTCTCTGGCCTTTGGCTTTTGTTTCCTGGGTGATTTTTGATTACTGATTTAACTACTTTCCTGGTTATCAGTCCATTCAAGTAGTCTATTACTTTCTGTTTCAGTTTTGGAAAATCATGTGTTTCTAGGAATTAATAAATTTCTTCCAGATTGTTAAATTTGTTGGCAGATAGTTATCATAATGTTCTCTTAAAATTTTTTATATTTCCATGGTAGTATTATTTCTTCTCTCTTGTTTATTTTTATTTATTTTTGATATATCTAGCTAGCAATTTATAAGTTTTGTTAATTTTTTAAAGAAACTTCTCCTAAGTCTATTGTTCTGTTATATTTTTTTTAATTTCTTTTTTTTTTCTTTTTTTTTATTTTAAATTTTTATTTTTATAAACATATATTTTTATCCCCAGGGGTACAGGTCTGTGAATCACCAGGTTTACATACTTCACAGCACTCACCTATATCATTAATTTTACTCAACAATTTCTTATTTCTGTTTTGCTTCCTTTAGGCTTTATTTGGTGCTTTTCTAACTCCTTTAGGTATAAGGTTAGGTTGGTTATTTGAGGTTTTTATTGTTTCTTCAGGTTCACTTGTGTTGCTGTACAGTTACCTCCTAGATCTGTTTTTGCTGCATCCCAAACATTGTGGACAATTTTGTTTCCATGTATTTTTTAAACTTTTCTTTGATATGCTAGATGATCCACTCATTCTTTAGTAGCATGTTCTATATCTTCCATGTATTTGTGACTGACTTTAAGATTCATAGCATTTTGGCCAGAAAACATATTTGTTATAATTGCAGTGTTTTTTATTTGTTATGGCCCAACTGTGACCTAGTATATGAACTATTATGGAGAATGTTCCATATGCACTACAAAGAAACTATATTCTTTTATTTAGAAGAAGGTATATCCTCCTGGAAATGTTCTGAATATATGTTAAGTTCATCTAGCCCAGAATGTGAATAGACATTGTTTCCTTTTTGATTTTCTGCTTAGATGATCTGTCCACTGGTGTGTGATATTAATGTCCCCTACTATTATTGTACTATTATCAATAAGTTCCTTTATATTTGTTATTGTTTTATGTATTTTGCTGCTCCCATGTTAGGGCCATAAATATTTACAATTGTTAGATACTCTTGGTGGATTGTGTTCTTTATTTTGAGAGTGCCCTTCCTTCTTCTCTTGCTACAGTGTTTGGTTTATTGATTTTTATGATTTTATTTATTTGACAGACACACAGCAAGAGAGGGAACACAAGCAGGGGGAGTGGGAGAGGGAGAAGCAGTCTCCTGGCAGGGCAGGGAGCCCAATGTGGTGATTGATCCCAGGACCTTGGTATCATGACTGGAGCTGTTGGCAGGCGCTTAATGACTGAGCCAATTAGGAGCAGACAGTCTTTGATTTAAAATCTAGTTTATCTGATATGAGTATTGCTACTTGGCTTCTTTTGACTTCCATTCCATGATACATGCTTCTCAATCCACTCTCTTTAAACCTGCAGTTGTCTTTAAATTTAAAGGAGTCCCTTTAGGCAACATATAGATGGGTCTTGTATTTTTATTTTTTTAATAAAAGATTTTATTTATTTATTTGGCAGAGATCACAAGTAGGCAGAGAGGCAGGTAGAGAGAGGAGGAAGAAGTTTCCCTGCTGAGCAGAGAGCCCAATGCAGGGCTCGATTCCAGGACCCTAGGATTATGACCTCAGTCGAAGGCAGAAGCTTTAACCCACCGAGCCACCCAGGCGCCCCGGGTCTTGTATTTTTATTCCATTCTAATATCCTATATTCTTTTTATTTGACCATTTAGTCCATTTACACTCAAAGTAATCATTGATAGATGTGTATTTAGTGATATTTTATTATTTGTTTTGTCAATGCTTCTGGAGTTTTCCCCTGTTCCTATCTAGTTTTTGTCACTTTTAGTCTTTCTTTGCAACTCAGAGGGCCCTCTTTAATATTTCTTTCAGGACTGTATTTGTGATCATGAAGTCCTTTAATTTTTGTTTCTTTGGGAAACTCTTTATCTCTCCTTCTATTCTGAATCATAGCCTTGATGGATAATATATTGACTAGATTTTTCTCATTTTTCTCATTCAGCACATTGAATAAATCATGCTGCTTTTTACTGGCTTTCCAAGTTTCTGTGGAAAGATCTGCAGCTAGCCTTACTTCCCCAGATTATGGAATTTTCAATTACTATTTTTTCAAATAAACCTTATGTCCTCTTTGATCTTTCTTCTTCTGGAATTTGTATGTACAAATGTTATTATGTTTGGTGGAGTCACCGAGTTCCAAAAATCTATTACTGGATTCATAGTTCTTTTTTTCTTTCTTTGGTTCAGCTTCATTATTTGTATCATTATTTTGTATTCTATATCATTTATTCATTGTTTTTCTTCTTCTAACCTCCCAGTCATTACATCCAATCTGTTTTGAATGTCAGTTGCATTTTCATTACTGATCTAATTCCTTTTTTTAAATTTTTATTTTTGTCTTAAATTTTATCTCTATTGCAAGGATCTCCCTGATGTCTTCCATTGTTCTTGGAGGCCCAATGAGTATCTTGTGACTGTTGCTTTAAATTCTCCATCAGGAAAATTATTTGAATCTATTTCAATTAGATGTTTGGTCATGACCATTTCTTGTTCTTTCTTTTAGGATGCACTCTTCCATCTTGGCATTTGTCAGTCTCTACCTTCTTCTTTCTGTTAGAAAAGCCTATTGTGTTTTCTGCTTCTGAGGGTAATGGCCATATGAAGAGGTCATATAGTGTCTAGGACCTAGCACTTCAGGGAGTGCACCCACTCCATTGGGTGCTGTTATCACCCTGCTCCTATGTTTTAGCTGCTCTATCCTTCAGGCCAGTCATCTGCAGAGGCTTTAATTACCTGAAGTTGCCAGTGTTTGGTCCTTGTCAAGAATGTGTTGAGCTATAACTAGGTGTGCTTTGGTCAGCTTGTTCAATGAGACCTGATACCCATGTGGAGGCCAAGAAAAACAAGGCTGTACCCACCTCAAGTCTACCCCTGACATAAGTACAGCCATCTTGACAAATCAAAAGGTGGCACTTTGCACTCACTCCCTCTCCACCCACTCCTCTCCCCTCAGTAGTATGTGTGAACAAATAGTTAACTTGTAGAAATCACTATCCTACAAGACAGGAGTCTACCTTGGTTTACAAATGTACTAGTGCTAAATCTCACTAACAAGGATACTTGATAGGAGGAATGTGACATTCCACCAAGAAACTCCCAACTGTCTTCATGTTAGTGCTTCATTAGAGGAAAAAATGGCCTAGGCTTGATAATAACCAGGCCTCCAATATCCTTACAGTCTTATTTACCTGATAGCCCTTCTGAACACCTTTTTGTCCTCACCCACCACTGAGTTCATCCCTGCTCTGCCTTTAAAAACTCTGATGGTAGTCTGGTTCAGGGTCCAAGTCCCTACTCCGCTGTGTTGGGTATACTTGGGCCCAGTCTTAAGCTTGCTGAATAAACTCTCATGTGTTTACATTGGTGTTGGCTCCTTGGTGGTCTCTCAGACATGGGACGTGAAAGTTCAGCCATAACAGTCACTCCCACTAGAACCTAAGCCTTTCAGAACTCACTGGTTGGGAGACATGGTGTGTGCACAAGTTTTGTCTGGTCTTCTGGGGAAGGGATGCACTGCGAGGGGACTTATGTCCACTTGCCTGAGAAAAACAGTAGCAACAGAAAGCAGACAGTGAGACTTGGTGTTGGCACTGTGCTTTCTAATGAAGATGGTTTATGGTAATGAGTGCAGGGAGAAAATGGTATCAATCTGCTCCTTCGTTTCTGGAAAGTGGTATCTGTTGTTGTTGCTACTCTCAGGGAAGCACTCCCAGAATAGTGAGTAATCCCCATGAGCATCCTAAACATTTTTCAGATCACAGTTTTGATGTCTTCTGTCTCTGGGTTGCTTGCCTGCCTGGAGCAAAGCAGTGTGCTTCAGGCTCTATCCCAGCCACTGACACAGAAATGCAAAACTTAGGGAAATGTTGTGATTGTGTGCTCTAGGTTCTGTAGGAGGGTCTTGCCACACTGGGTCTGAGAGAGATTTGACAAAGAAGGACAGTAATGCCAGAGTTCAGGGGCATAGGTGTTGGAGCAATCAGTTTAGGCAGCCAGGGTTGGAGCAAGAAGCCCCCACGAGGTATCTCTGCACCTACTCTGAAGGCTGGGGAAAGGAAATGGGACCAGCGGGGTCTTTTGTCCCCAGCAAATTGTCTCTGTGAATTTTACCTATCAAAGAAGCACTCCAATAAGAGCAAACCATATTTTCCTCATGGGCCTTACGCATTCTTCAGATCATGCTGTCTACCTTGGGGTTACTTGCTTGCCTTTTTTCAAGTAGTAGGACACAACACTCAGGGCTCTATCCCAGCCAAGCTCTCTGATCTTTAAAATTCCAGTCTTTGAGACCACTGGTTATAAAAAAAGAAATCATAAAAATCAACTTCTCTCATGTTCTCAGCCAATGGTTTTGGGGAAGCTTTCTCCTTGTACATTCGCCTGTGTGCCTTCCTCTCCTGCCTTTCTCTGTGACAGGGATACCTCCCTTCTTCAACACCTGTGATCAGTTTTTCCCCCAAACCATATCTCCTCACATCCTACTCTACTGGATGTGTCATCTCTTCTCCCTCAATTTTCTGGGTATATAGAAAGATTTGATAGCAATCTAGATGTGTTCTAGAGAAAAGACAAGCTTAAGTGCCTCCCACTACCCTGCATTTTTGGTTCTCCACAAATCTTCCTAATAGATTTATCAAATGAAATGTAGAGCATGCACTCCAACTGATTGGATAAGATTGACATAAACATGGTATAAAAATTAGATATGAAGAATGTTAATAACAAAAATAAGTACGTGTATATTGAATTACAAGTATATTGTAATATATTGAAATATAAATATATCAAATACATATATAAACATATTCATAACCAAATATAATAATATTTCAGACTGAAAATATGCAACAGTGCTCTGTTGGTTTCAATTTAGGAGCATAGTTCAATATTGCATTTTTTAAAATTTACATTTAATTAGCCAAAATACAGTACATGATTAGTTTCACATGTAGTGTACATAATTTATCAATTGTATATAACACCCAGTGCTCACCACAAATGCCCATCACCCAGTTTTCCCATCCCCTCACCTTCCTCCTCTCCAGGAATCCTCAGTTTGTGTCCTATAATTAAGAGTCTCTTGTGGTTTTTTTCCCTCTCTGATGACTTCCCATTCAGTTTTCCCTCCATTCCCCTATGATCCTCTGAGCTGTTTCTTATAATCCACATGTGAGTGAAACCATATGATAATTATCTTCCCCGGTTGATTTATTTCACTAAGCATAACACCCTCCAGTTCCATCCTCATCAGTGTAAATGGTAAGTATTCAACCCTTCTGATGGATGAGTAAAATGTTAATATATATATATATATATATATATATATATATATGCACACACATATGAATTCTACATCTTTTTTATCCATTCATCTGATGATGGACACCTTGTTCTTTTCAGAGTTTTTAATTACATTATAACTCAACCAGTATAATTTCGAACATTAATAGAACACATTAGGCACTGTAGGTGGTCTTAAAAATGAATTAAAATATTAAAAATAAAAAACCTTCTTGAACAGGAAACTTTTTAATTTGATGAAGTTAAAATAAATAAACCCTTCAGAAAACTGTACACTTGAAACTGGATTTTGAAATTTGAAAAGTTTCTGTGGAATTAAGAATAAAAGAAAAAAAATAGCTATTCATTATCATCAGTTCTACTCAAACTCAATGAGTGGATAATCTAGCCAGAGCTTAAGAAAGAATATAAAATAATAAAATAAAATAAAAGCAACAAGTAGAAAACCTATAAAAATGTGTTAACAAGGGAATTCTGAATACCAGATTAAATTGTTATAATATCTTGCTACTCATGGAAAATAGAAATAGAAAACCGTAGAAGTTCCCTTCCTATGATGTTACTGACTGTGATTCTTCCCTCAGTATATTTTTCTGTATCACATTTGATAATAAATGAGACAGATAAATAATCATAACATATTTTATGGAAAAGCTTTCTTTAATCTGCAAAAGTTTTCTTTAATCTTTAATTGAAAAATATTGAAAATACTTAAAAATATTACATGCACCAGGGACCCTTTATCACCCCTATTTAATCACCAGTTGTTCGTTTTTTTTTTTTAATTTTATTTATCTATTTGACACAGAGAGAGAACACAAGTAGGCAGAGTGGCAGACAGAAGGAGAGGTAGAAGTAGTCTCTCTGTTGAGTAGCGAGCCTGATGTGGGGATTGATTCCAGGACCCTGGGATCATAACATGAGCTGGAGGCAGTTGCTTAATCAACTGAGTAACCCAGGAATCCCCTAGACTCTTAATTTCAGGAAACAAACTGAGGTCAGCTGGAGTGAGGGATGTGTGAGGGATGGGGAGCCTGGGCGATGGACACTGGGAAGTGCATGTGACATGGTGAGTGGTGCAAACTGTGTAAAACTGATAAACCACAGACCTGTACCTCTGAAACAAACCACACACCACGTGTTAATGAAAAAAGAAAAGAAATGATCCAAAGGGGTATGTGCACCTGAATGTTTATAGCAGCAATGTCCACAATAGCCAAACTATGGAAAAAACCTAGATGTCGATCAACAGATGAATGGATAAAGAAGATGTCTCACACATACGTGCGTGCGCATGCACACACACACACATGCAGGAATACTATACAGCCATCAAAAATGAAATCTTGCCGTTTGCAACAACGTGGACGAACTAGAGGGTATTATGCTCAGCAAAATAAGTTAATCAGAGAAAGACATCTTATGATCTATCTGATATGAAGAATTTGAGAAGCACGGTGGGGGTTTGTGGGGAGAAGAGAGGGAAAAATTAAACAAGTTGGGACTGGGGAAGGAGATAAACCATAAGATACTCTTGGTCTCCAGAAGCAAACTGAGGGCTGTTGGAGGGGGGTGGTAGTTGGGTGGTGGACTTGGGGGGAGTGCACTTTTGTTTTTTTTGATGATAGCCATCCTAACAGGAATGAGATAGTATATTACTTTGGTTTTGATGCGCATTAATTGATTTGCACTAATCCTGATGATTATTGATGTTGAGCACCTTTTCTTATGCCTGTATATATTCTTTGAGAAATGTTTATTATGTTTATTATGGTCATTTGCCCACATTTAAATCAGTTTAATTTGGGTTTGTTTCTGCTGTCATTCATATATATATATATATATATATATATATATTCCCATATATATATATACTTATATATAGTATATATAAATATAGTATATATATACACTATAAGAAAAAAGTATATATACTATATACTATATATATATATACTATATATATATACTTATATATACTATAAGGAAAAAAGTATATATACTTTTTTTCTTATCTATATTGAATATGATACATACTTCCTTATATATACTGAATATTTACTCTCTTCATATATGGTTTGCAATTTTTTTCCTCTTGATTGCTTTTTCATAGTGTTTACATGCTATTGCTTTAAAGAAGCTTTTTAGTTTGATGCTATCATACTTGTCCATTTTTGCTTTTATTGTCTTTGTTTTTGGCATCATATCCAAAAAGTCTTTGCCAGGTCAATATCAAGATACTTCTGGGAAACAATTTGGAGTTACCTCAATATATTAAACACATAATGAACTTATTATCCAGAAATCCCACTTTTAGGTATACCTCCAAAGGAAATAAAATCAGTATCTTTTTAAAAATTTTTTAAAGATTTTATTTATTTATTTGACAGACAGATATCACAAGCAGGCAGACAGAGAGGAGGAAGCAGGCTTCCCGCTGAGCAGAGAGCCTTGTTGAGAGATTTCCTTGTTTACACATCAATTGTTTAATAGAATGTTGTGTAACCCCTATGTCTTTGTGTTTTTTTTTTTTTTCTTATTCTTTCTTCTGGTTGACTTCTAGTTTCAAAGTGCTGTTATCATAAAAGGTGCTGATAGGATATAAAGGTTCTATATGTGTTGAGACTAGCTTTAGGGCCTCAAATGTAATCTATTCAGAAGAATATTCCAAGTGCACTTGAAAAAAATGTGCATTCTTATGTTTGAGAATGAAATGTTCCGAATATTTATCTGTTAAGTCCATCCACTCCAGTGTCATTCAAAGCCATTATTTTCTTTCTAATTTTCTGTTTGAGGATTTAATCCATTGATGTAAGTAAGATGTTCACATCCCCTACTAGTAAAGTATTATTATTGATTAGTTCCTCTGTTTGTTATTAGTTCTATTATATAATTGGGTGTTCCAATATTGGGTGCATAAGTATTTACAAATGTTAGGTATTCTTATTGAACAGTCCCCTTTACTATGATGTCGTGTCTTTTTTTATTTCATTATGTTCAGTTAGCTACTGTATATTACATAATTAGTACTTGATGCAGTGTTCAGTGTTAGTTAAGTATATTAGCTATTATGCTTAGTTATTAGTTATTTGTTATTAGTTATATTGTTAAGTATATTAGTTAGTTAAGTATATTAGTTAAGTATAACACCCAGTTCTCATCACAGCACATGCCTTCCTCAATAGAGTTACACTATGACCCATCAATTACACTAGGCTATTTACCACAAAGATACAAACATAATCAAAAAAAGGGGTACATGTACCCTTATGTTCTTAGTAGTGAGGTCCATAGTAGCCCAACTTGAGATGCCCTTCAACAGATAAATGGATAAAGAAGATGTGGTATATACATTCAATGCAATATTATTCAACCAGTAATGATGAATACCCACCATTTGCATTGACATGGATGGAACTAGAAGGGATTATGTTAAATGAAGAAAGTCAAACAGAGAAAGATAACTATCATATGGTTTCACTCATATGTGGAACATTAGCAATAGCACAGAGGACCATAGGGGAAGGGAGGAAAATCCAAAGCGGGATAAATCAGAGAGGGAGATGAACCAAGAGAAACTATGGACCCTGAGAAACAGTCCGGGGTTTTCAGATGGAGAAGGGGTAACAGGGTAATGGGTAGTGCCCTTCTTTGTCTCTTCGTTCACTCTTTTTTTGAAGTGTGGCTTGTCTGATATAAGTATTGCTACTCTTGCATTCTTTTGAACTCCCTTTTCATGATAAATGTTTCTCCATCTCTCGCTTTCAATCTGAAAGTGTCAGCTCTAAAATGAGTCTCTCGCAGGCAGCAAGCAGAAGTCTTTTTTTTTTTTTTTTATCCATTCCAACTCCTTATATTTTTTCACTGAAGCATTTAGTTAATTTACTTTCAAAGTAATTTTTGATTGATATGTATTATTATCAACTATTTATTTGCTTATTTACTATGTATTTATTTCTGTTTACTTATTTATTTATTTATTTATCTGTTTATTATTTTCCTGTTGTTTCTAGAGATTTTCTCTGATCCTTTAAGATTTGTGTCAATTTTGGTCTCTCAAAGAGTCTTCTTTAATATTTCTTACAGGGCTGGTTTAGTAGTCACATACTTGTTTAGTTTTTATTGGGGAAACTCTATTTTTTCTTCTATTCTGAATGATGGTCTTGCTGGAGAGAATACTAATGGCTGCAGTTCCTCCTAATGAGCATAGTGAATATATCATGCCACTTTCTTCTGGCTTGCCAAGTTTCTGTGGGGAAATCTTTGGCTAGACTTATAGGTTTCCTTTGTAAGTTATGACATCTTTTGTCTTGTGGCTTTTAAGATTTTTTGTTTATCACTATATTTTGCAAGTTTAATTACAATATGTCTCAGCATTAACTTGATTTTGTTGGTTTTGATGAGATTTCTCTGCTCCTCCCAGATTTGGATGCCTGTTTCTTTTCCCCATATTAGGAAATTACTAGGTATTCTTTCCTCAAATAGATTTTCTACTTCTTCTTCTCTCTCTCGTTCTTCTGGGACTCCTATAATATTATGTTTGATGGAGTCATAGGGTTCCCCAAATATGTACTCTTATTCCATAATTCTTTTTTTCTTTCCCTTCTATTCAGCTTTGTTACTTCCCTTTAGTTCATCTTTTAGATCACTAATTGCTCTGCTGCTGCTTCTAGCTCGCTGTTCATTATGTCAAAAGTGTTTCTAATCTCATTTAATATGAACTTCATTTCTGATTGACTTTTTAAAATGCTTTCATTTATATAGTAAAGACCACACTGCTGTTCTCAAGCACAGTGAGAATCTTTATGATTGTTGCCTTAAATTCTCCATCATCATATTACTTTTATCTGTTTGGCTTAAATCTCTGGCTGTGGAGTTATCTGGTTCTTTACTTGCAATAACTTCCTCCATCTTGGCATTTTGTGTAAGTTTCTGTCTTCTTCTATTTGTTAAGTAGCTTGTGATATCTCTGCTCCTGAAATTAATGGCTTTATGAAAAAAGAAACCATTTAGTGCCCAGGGCATGGCCCTTCAGGGACTTTCAACATTGAATACTGCATGCACCCTGCTTCTGTGGCTTAGCTCCATGTTTGTGTGTGTGTGTGTGTGTGTGTGTATGATATATATATATATTTTTTTTAAATTTATTTTTTATTTTCAGCATAAAAGTATTCATTATTTTTTCACCCACCCAGTGCTCCATGCAATCCGTGCACTCTATAATACCCACCACCTGGTAACCCAACCTCCAACCCCCCTGCCACTTCAAACCCCTCAGATTGTTTTTCAGAGTCTGTAGTCTCTCATGGTTCACCTCCCCTTCCAATTTCCCCCAACTCCTTTCACCTCTCCATCTCCCCATGTTCTCCATGCTATTTGTTATGCTCCACAAATAAGTGAAACCATATGATAATTGACTCTCTCTGCTTGGCTTATTTCACTCAAAATAATCTCTTCCAGTCCTGTCCATGTTGCTACAAAAGTTGGGTATTCGTCCTTTCTGATGGAGGCATAATACTCCATAGTGTATATGGACCACATCTTCCTTAACCATTCGTCCATTGAAGTGCATCTTGGTTCTTTTCACAGGTTGATGACTGTGGCCGTTGCTGCTATAAACATTGGGATACAGATGGCCATTCTTTTCACGATATCTGTATCTTTGGGGTAAACACCCAGGAGTGCAATGGCAGGGTCATAGGGAAGTTCTATTTTTAATTTTTTGAGGAATATCCACACTGTTCTCCAAAGAGGCTGCACCAAATTGCATTCCCACCAACAGTGGAAGAGGGTCCCCCTTTCTCCACATCCCCCCCAACACATGTTGTTTCCTGTCTTGCTAATTTTGGCCATTCTAAATGGTGTAAGGTGATATCTCAATGTACTTTTAATTTGAATCTCCCTGACGGCTAGTGATGATGAACATTTTTTCATGCGTCTGATAGCCATTTGTATTTCTTCATTGGAGAAATGTCTGTCCATATATTCTGCCCATTTTTAGATATGATTGTCTGTTTTGCGTGTGCTGAGTTTGAAGAGTTGATCCTGGATATCAACCTTTTGTTTGTACTGTCATTTGCAAATATCTTCTCCAATTCCATGGTTTGCCTCTTTGTTTTTGTGACTGTTTCCTTGGCTGTACAGAAGATTTTGATCTTGATGAAGTCCCAAAAGTTCATCTTCACTTTTGTTTCCTTTGACTTTGCAGACATATCGTGAAAGATGTTGCTGTGGCTGATATAGAAGAGATTACTGCCTATGTTTTCCTCTAGGATTCTGATGCATTCCTGCCTCATGTTGAGGTCTTTTATCCATTTTGAGTTTATCTTTGTGTACAGTGTAAGAGAATGGTCGAGTTTCTTTTTTCTATATATAGTTGCCCAGTTTCCCCAGCACCATTTATTGAAGAGACTTTCTCCCACATTATATTTTTTCCTGTTTTGTGGATGATTATTTGCCCATAAAGATGAAGGTCCATATCTGGGCTCTCTACTCTCTTCCACTGATCTATGTGTCTGTTTTTAACGAAGGTACAATGCTGTCTTGGTAATCTCAGCTTTGTAGTAAAGCTTGAAATCAGGTAACGTGATGCCCCCAGGTTTATTTCTATTTTTCAAAATTTCCTTAGCGTTTCAGGGTCTCTTCTGATTCCATACAAATTTTTGGATTATTTGCTCCAGCTCTTTGAAGAATACCGGTGGAATTTTGATGAGAATGGCAATAAAAGTATAGTTTTCTCTAGGCACTATAGGATCTTAACAATGTTTATTCTTCCAAACAAGGAACATGGAATGGTCTTCCATCTTTCTGTGTCTTCTTCAATTTCTTTCATGAGTGTCCTGTAGTTGCTTGAATACAGATCCTACATCTCTTTGATTAGGTTTATTCCCAGGTATCTTATGGTTCTTGGTGCTAGAGTAAATGGAATCAACTCTCTAATATCCTTTCTGTATTTTCATTGTTAGTGTATAAAAAAGCCACTGATTTCTGCACATTGACTTTGTATCCTGCCACATTGCTGAATTGGTATAAGAGTTCTAGTAATTTGGGGGTGGAGTCTTTTGGGTTTTCCATATAAAAAATCATGTCATCTGCGAGGAGAGAGAGTTTTACTTCTTCATTGCCAATTTGGATATCTTTGATTTCTCTTTGTTGTCTGATTGCTGTTTCTAGGACTTCTAATACTATGTTAAACAACAGTGGTGAGAGTGGGCATCCTTGTTGTGTTTCTGATCTCAACAGGAACCTTCAAGCTTTTTCCCATTGAGGATGATATTTTCTGTGCATCTTTCATAGATAGATTTGATGAAGTTCAGGAATGTTCCCTCTATCCCTATACTTTGAAATGTTTTAATCAGGAACGGATGCTGGATTTTGTCAAATGCTTTTTCTGCATCAATTGAGAGGACCATGTGGTTCTTCTCTCTTCTCATATTAATTTGTTATTTCACAGTGATTGATTTGTGAATGTTGAACCATCCTTGTAGCCCAGGGATGAATCCCACCTGTCGTGGTGGATAATCTTTTTAATTTGCTGTTGGATCCTGTTTGTTAGAATCTTGTTGAGAATCAAAGCATCCATATTCATCAGTGATATTGGTCTGAAATTCTCCTTTTTGGTAGTGTCTTTGCCTGGTTTGGGGATCAGGGTAATGCTGGCTTTATAGAAAGAGTCAGGAAGTTTTTCTTCTGCTTCAATTTTTTGAAACATCTTCAGGAGAATAGGTGTTATTTCTTCTTTGAAAGTTTGGTAGAATTCTCCAGGCAATCAGTCAGGTCCTGGGCTCTTGTTTTTTGGGAGGTTTTTGATCACCGCTTCAATCTCGTTACTAGATATCGGTCTATTCAGGTTGTCAATTTCTTTCTGGTTCAATTTTGGGAGTTTATAGTTTTCCAGGAATGCATCCATTTCATCAAGTTTGCTAGGCTTATTGGCATATAACTGTTGATAATAACTTCTGATGATTGTTTCTACTTCCTTGGTGTTCGTTGTGATCTCTCCCTTTTCATTCATAATTTTATGAATTTGGGATTTCTCTATTTTTTTTTTTTGAGTAGTGTGGCCAATGGCTTATCGATCTTATTGATTCTTTCAAAAAACCAACTTCTAGTTTCATTGAAACGCTCTACTGTATCTTTCATTTCTACCTCATTGATCTCAGCTCTAATCTTGATTATTTCCCTTCATATGCATGGAGTTGGTTTGATTTGTTGTTGATTCTCCAGCCCTTTAAGGTGTAGAGAATGCTGCTGTTTTCTGGATTTTTCACTTTTTTTGAGGGAGGCTTGGATGGCTATGTATTTCCCCCTTAGGGCCAACATTGCTGCTGTATCCCATAGGTTTTGGACTGAAGTGTCTTCATTTTAATTGGTTTCCATAAATTGTTTCAGTTCTTCTTTGATCTGTGCATTGATCCAAGCATTCTTAAGCAAGGTGGTCTTTAGCTTCCAGGTGTTTGAGTTTCTTCCAAAGTTTTCTTTTTGATTGAGATCCAGTTTCAAAGCACTGTGATCTGAGGATATGCAGGGAATAATCTCTGTCTTCTGGTATCAGTTGAGTCCTGATTTGTGACCCAGTATTGGTCTATTCTTGAGAAGGTTCCATGTGTAGTTGAAAAGAATGAGTATTCTGTTGTTTTAGGGCGGAATGTTCTGTTTATATCTATGAGGTCCATCTGGTCCAATGTGTCATTCAATGCTCTTGTTTCTTTATTGATTTTCTGCTTCGATGATCTGTCTATTTCTGAGAGAGGCCTGTTAAGATTTCCTACAATTAGTGTATTCATATCAATATGACCCTTTATCTTGATTAACAATTTTCTTATGTAATTGGCTGCTCTTATATTGGGGGCATAGATATTTACAATTGTTAGATAATCTTGTTGGATAGTCCCTTTAAGAATGATGTAGTGTCCTTCTGTATCTCTGACTACAGTGTTTAGTTTAAAATCTAATTTGTCTGATATGAGAATCGCTACCCCAGCCTTTTTTTGAGACTCATTGGCATGAAAAATGCTT